>NC_038243.2:18094383-18420208 GCF_000004515.6 Glycine max
CTGGTAGGCTGCATACCTGCAAAATTATAGATGGCATCAGCGATTACTGAGCCACATGATGCTCATCCGCGGTCAGGATGGCAAACACCAGCTGACACTTCGGCAGGGGGAGGTCAGAATTATGATCGGTGGGCAGGATGTTGCTGAGCAGCAAAGTCATCCATATCTGAGTCAGGGTGGTCATGTTGGTGCGAATGATCCGCACCCGTCTCCCGACAGCAGTCCGGGCAAAATCTTGCCCCGGTATACATAGCAACTGGGCGATGGCCTCCTCATCGAACCCATCAGACCGGTTCCTCCTCTGGCCATACTCGCACTCCTGGCCCTCTTCCAGCACTAAAGGATATCCCAGGAGCTGGCCGATAGCATCTGCATCAAACGGGATCCACTGACCCCTCACCCAGGACCTCATATCACGCACGCCCTCCTCTGTTGGCCAAGCATTGGCATAAAATTCGAGGACTATGTCTGGATCAAACTTGGCCATGGGGGTAACCAGTGATGCCCACCACCGGCGACCTATTTCTTCCTGGAAATCGGTATACTCATCGTCCCTGAGCTGGACGCGTCGCTCTCGGAGAAATGACCATCCCTTGATGGCCTCGAAGCGCTGCTGGTGTACAGCGCTCTTAAACCGGTGACTGTCATACTCGGGAGCGGAACTAGTTCCTTCGGCTGCCTTATCCTTCCTGGATCTCTTTGAGGCAAGTTTCCTCGGGGCCATTTCCTACGAGAACAAACATTTAAAAGTTAGTTTTACAAGATAACACTTATCTTAACGCAAAAAGGTCGTGTTAATCCCTCTGATGGAGAATGGACTCATGTAATCCATTTATGCACACATGTACGTGTAGGAAATATCCCATTATTTATATCAACATACAAGGATATTCAAAACATTCTAGTTACCATACATATACATTTTTTTGGAAAGAATACTTACATGCATGCTCAAGGTATTGTGCCAAAATTACATATGTTCATATCCTAACTATTTTGCTACCACAAACTACCCACACACATTTGAAGTATTTTATTAACATACAAATTTTTGTTGTTCCATTCATATTTATTTATACATATACGCACATTGGAGAGCCAATCTCACATTACGCACACACTTGCATTTGAAAAGGAACTTTCATGTCATCTACCTACTCTTGAGGGGCAATTCCACATCATATATTCATTTGGGAAGCATTCTCGTGCCATCTTTGGCACAGGTACATTTTTTTTTAAAAGGCTCCTTATGCTACTTATCCACAAATATACATATTTTGAAATGCATTATTTACTATTCATTCACTTTGCAAGGTATTCTTATGCCATATATTCACACACTTTGCAACATATTTTTATACCATATATTCACATATATCTACACATCATTGAAAAGCATCTCCCACGTTACTTAGGTGCAAAGTGCCAATCATGGGGCAGCTCAAATCCTTACAAAAAAGTCCCTATTTTCATGCTTTTCTAATCCTAAAACCAAATTTTGGATTCCTAGCCATAAGCATGTTTCCTTGCATTGAAGCTTTAAAAAGTTTGGGTTTCTAAGCTTGGGATTACATTTGGGCACCTATTTTGACTTTCCCATGCTGTCTCTACATACATAAAACAGCCCCACCATCCCAATTTTGCAAAATCATATTCATATATCATTGGGGCATTTCATCGAGCACTTGGTGGGCGCACGTTTAGACATAAATTGCAAGAGAATGGGAGCAATGTGGCATGCCCCATTGCTTCAGAATACAACCTAGGCCTAAGGCCTTTTCATTCAAATCCTCAATTCAAGAAAACAAGCACCAAAGCAAACCAAAACTTCCTTACAAATATAAGCATGTTCTCACAATTCGAGGCACCAAAAGATTAAGAAAGCACATCAATGGAAAGCAAAAACATCAAGGATGGAACACTTACTTGTTGGAGTGAATTGAAATACCAAAAACGAAAGCAAAATGCGATCAAAAGGCTTAGGGGAGCAAGAAACCGCAAGCCTTCGTGTTCTCTATCTTTTGAATGAGGGGGGGGGGGAGTTTTTTGGATGCCAAAACGTTCCCCTCCCTCGTTTTTTATAATTTGGGTGCAGGGGTTGCTCGCCCAGGCGAGCTAACCTGCCACTTTTTTTTTTTTTTTGAGGGGAACATTAACCATGTCCCCTCCTCCCTTACGGGCCAGCGTTTGCCTAACTTGAACCTACTTAAGTTAGAATTAGGCGTTGATTACTTATTTAAAACAAACAAATAGTAAAAGAAACTGCGAACACAAAGGATACTGGGCTGCCTTGCAGCGACGTTCTCGGCTTGTTTAGCGCCGGGAAGGGGCAACGATCAGTCGGTCGTGACCCTAGCCCCACTTGCATCTGTCCCTATGTACCTGCAAGTAGGAAACAAAAATACGCGGCCAATCGTGACCGGTTATCGTCTTACCTTGGTTGATTTCTGCCATTGATTTGTCTTGACTTCTGACCGTGGCCTGAGACGATTCTACTCTTTGCTATCACAAGATATGTATGTGCATGTATGAATGTATGAATGCTTCTAATGCGATGATTTTATTTTAGTGAAGGCTAGTTAGGTTCAATTTTAAATAAGCGTTTGGGGCACCCCATACACCGAGCGAAGAGGGCTCAAGTTATAACAAATCTAAAACACAAAGTTTGAAACACCAAAGGGAGGACTAAAACCCCGCCCATCTTTTCTTTTCAAAGAAACGAGACAAATACAGTGAATGGGAATCCCTAGAGGAAACCAAAAGGACCGAGAAAAACTCAGAAATAAAAACGTGCAACGGTCCTCTCGATTGCCCCAGACTTTAAGCGTAATATCGTTTAACTACATCGGAGTTCACGGGCGAAGGCAATTCCTCGCCATCCATGTGGGTGAGTATCAGAGCACCCCCAGAAAAAGATCTTTTCACAACGAAAGGTCCTTCATAATTCGGGGCCCACTTGCCTCGATTATCTTTAACAGCGTGGGACATCTTCTTTAGCACGAGGTCTCCCTCGTTGAACTTGCGCGGGCATACCTTCTTGTTGAATGCGTTCTTTATCCTTCGTTGATACAAGCGCCCATGGCTCATGGCGGCCAAACGCTTACCTTCAATAAGGTTGAGTTGGTCGTAGCATGCTTGAGCCCATTCTGACTCTTCTAGGCCCGACTCCGCCATTATCCTCTGAGAAAGAAATTCTACCTCAAATGGGAGTACTGCCTCCATCCCATAAACCAAAGAGTACGGTGTTGCCCCAGTAGAAGTTCGTACCGAGGTTCTGTATCCGTGTAGGGCGAAAGGCAACATCTCATGCCAATCCTTGTATGACACCGTCATCTTTTGAACAATCTTCTTGATATTCTTATTCGCAGCCTCTACAGCCCCATTCATCTTTGGCCGATAAGAGGTAGAGTTATGATGCTGGATCTTGAAGTCTTCGCACATCTCCTGCATCATCTTATTGTTCAAATTGGTACCATTGTCAGTAATGATCTTCCTGGGGAGTCCGTATCGACAAATCAACTCCTTCTTTATGAATCTAACTACCACATTCCTTATGATGTTAGTATAGGAGGCTGCTTCGACCCATTTGGTGAAGTAATCTATCGCCACAAGAATGAAGCGGTGACCATTCGACGCTTTGGGTTCTATGGCCCCAATGACATCTATTCCCCACATAGAAAAAGGACAAGGGGCGGACATAACATTCAGAGGATGTGGCGGAACATTGACGTTGTCCGCGTATGCCTGACATTTCCTGACATGAGCGCAGCAATCGCTTTCCATGGTGAGCCAATAATAGCCGGCCCTGAGGATTTTTCTGGCCATAGCATGCCCATTGGCATGTGTCCCAAAGGAACCTTCGTGGATCTCCTCAATCATGAAGTTCGCCTCTTTGGCATCTACACATTGTAGGAGGGTCATGTCATGGTTTCGTTTGTATAGGATGGTACCACTTACAAAGAAACCAGTAGCCAATCTCCTCAACGTCCTCTTGTCATTGTCAGAAATCCCTGGTGGGTATTCCTTATTCTCGACATACCGCTTGATGTCGAAATACCACGGTTTCCCATCCCGCTCTTCCTCTATTGCATAACAATATGCCGGCCTACCTTGAGATTTGAATTCGATGTATGGCAGATCCCCGTGTGGGGCAAGTTGAAACATGGATGCTAGGGTGGCTAGTGCGTCAGCCATCTGATTCTCTTCCCGAGGTATGTGGTGGAAGGAAATGTCGTCAAAGTACTTGGCTAACCTCAAGATATGAGTTTGATAGGGTATCAACTTCGAATCCCTAGTTTCTCATTCTCCTTTCAACTAGCGTATCACCAAAGCTGAGTCTCCATACACCTTGAGTAGTTTTACATCAAAATCAATGGCCGCCTGAACCCCGAGGGCGCACGCTTCGTACTCGGCCATATTGTTGGTACAATCAAAACCTAGCCTAGCCGTGAAAGGAATACACTGATCATCCGGGGATACAAGGACTGCCCCTACTCCGTAGCCCAAAGCATTTGATGCCCCATCGAAGCAAACAATCCATTTGTCTAGGTCCTCATGCGTCCGCTTCTCTTCAAACAGGGCCATGATATCTTCATCTGGGAACTCAGGGTGCATCGGCCGATAATCCTAGAGGGGTTGCTGGGCCAAATAATCCGCTAAGGCACTTCCCTTTACCGCCTTTTGGGTGACGTAAACGATATCGAATTCAGACAATAGTACCTGCCACCTGGCGATTCGTCCCGTGAGGGCCGGTTTTTCAAAGATGTATTTTACGGGATCCATTTTGGAAATAAGCCACGTGGTATGGCTGAGCATGTACTGCCTGAGCCGATGTGATGCCCATACCAGAGCACAACATGTCCTTTCCAACATTGAGTAATTCATCTCACATGCGGTAAACTTCTTGCTCAGATAGTAAATGGCTTGCTCCTTTTTCCCAGAATCATCATGCTGACCCAACATGCACCCCATAGACTCATCCAACACGGTCATGTACAGGAAAAGAGGTCTTCCTATTACAGGCGGCATGAGCACCGGGGGATTCGCGAGACTCTGTTTGATCTTCTCGAAGGCCTCTTAGCAGTCACTGTTCCATAGGACCGCTTGGTTCTTACGTAACAGCTTAAAAATGGGTTCACAGGTAGGGGTGAGTTGCGAGATAAATCTCGCGATATAATTCAACTTGCCCAAAAATCCCCGAACCTGCTTCTCTGTGCGTGGTTGCGGCATTTCAAGGACGGCCTTCACTTTCTCGGGATCTATCTCTATCCCTTTCTGACTTACGATAAATCCTAGCAGCTTCCCCGACTTCACCCCAAAAGTGCATTTGGTTGGGTTCAGTTTTAATTGGTATTTCTGCAACCTTCCAAACAGCTTACGCAGATTGACAAGGTGTTCGTCCTCAGTCTGAGACTTGGCAATCATGTCATCTACGTAGACCTCTATTTCCTTATGCATCATGTCATGGAACAACGCCACCATGGCACGTTGATAGGTTGCCCTAGGGTTTTTCAAACCGAAGGCCATCACTTTATAGCAGAATGTCCCCCATAGGGTGACGAAAGTGGTCTTCTCTACATCTTCGGGCGCCATCTTTATCTGATTATACCCCGAGAAACCATCCATAAATGAGAAAAGGGCGAATTTGGTTGTATTATCTACCAATATGTCAATGTGTGGCAGGGGAAAGTTGTCTTTTGGACTGGCTCGGTTCAAGTCCCAGTAGTCTACACATATTCGAACCTTGCCATCCTTTTTTGGGACTGGGACAATATTGGCCACCTACTCTGGGTACCGTGCCACAGCTAAGAAACCTGCATCAAACTGCTTCCTTACTTCTTTAATTTTTAAGGACATCTCGGGTCTCATTCTTCGTAACTTTTGCTTAACCGGAGAAGACCCAGGATTTAAAGGCAACTTATGCTGCACAATGTCGGAATCCAGACCGGGCATGTCTTGATACGACCATGCAAAGACATCTTAATACTCTTCAAGAAGGGTTATCAAGCCTTGGCGGATAGGCGCGGTCATACCGGTTCCTACCTTCACTTCTTTCTTTTCCTCCGTGGTCCCCAAGTTTACTAATTCGGTTTCTACTTGGTGAGGCTTCATTTCACGTTCTTCCTGAGTGACCAACCTCTCCAATTCCGGCGACAGGTCGTCCTCTTCCTCTTCCTCTTCCTCATTTATCGTTTGGCTTATATCTCGATCGAAATCGATTGTCAAACCCTCGTTGTTAGGATCCTCAAAGAATCGACCCTCATATCTATACCAAACAAGACAAAAGAAACAAAAACATGCAAAATGATATGAGAAAGGGTGGTACTACAAGAACAGATGAAACAAGATCTCTTTGTTTATTTAATAAGGTAGGTTTCACAAAACAAAAGAGAACGGAAATTTATAGGCTCTAATTACATTGAATCAGCGGCATAGATTTCTGACTGGCTTATCACGCGCCAGTTCCCCACTTGGGAATCGGGGTGGCATGGTTGCACAAAACTTGGTGGGTCTTGAGGGAACTCCTCTTCTATTGCAGCCACCTCCTCCTCGGACGTCATTCCAGCGCTGGTGAAACACTGGCTAATACGGCTGGGCCATGCCCTATCCGCCTGAAATCTTGACGGCACGTTCCTCCTCCCTGGCATCCCGGGTTCATACCCTAATCCATACTTGTATGGATTTCCCTTGATATCGACCACGTCGGCATTCCCGAGGCAATCCTTGTCGAGACCCATTCCGGGCTCAAATCCGTTCCTGAGCATAACACGCGCCACCATTATGGCCACTGTGGAGAGAGAAGGTAGCGACGGACTCGGTTCCACAGAGGCGCAGCTCACCACCTCAAAGGAATGGAAAGCCGTTTCCAATGATTCTTCCGCCGCTTCTACGTACGGTGCGGAGGAGGGGCAGCTCACTAACATATCCTCTTCACCCGACACTATCACTAAAAGTCCACCCACTGCGAACTTCAATTTCTGGTGAAGCGTTGAAGGGACCACTCCCAGGGCATGAATCCACGGTCTTCCCAAGAGGCAGCTATAGGCAGGATTTATATCCATTACTTGAAACAACACATTGCAAGTGTGGGGGCCTATCTGAATGGGAATGTCGATTTCCCCCATTACTTCCCGCCGAGTACCATCAAAGGCTCGCACCACCATCGAGCTCGGTTTTAAACGTGACGCACTAAAAGGAAGCTTTTCCAAAGTGGTATTCGGCATTACATTTAAACTCGATCCGTTGTCGATAAGTACCTTTGCGACAATGTGGTCCATACATCTCACCGACACATGTAGAGCCTTGTTGTGTCCTTTCCCCTCAACGGGAATCTCTTCTTCCGTAAACGCGATGTAGTTGTTGGTGGTTATATGATTAACGATGCCTTCGAAACCCTCCACTGAGATATCATGTGCTACATGGGCATCGTTAAGAACCTTCATCAACAGCGCACGATGAGGCTCGGAGTTTATGAGTAGTTCTAGCAAAGAGATCCTTGCAGGAGTTTTATTCAGTTGCTCGACTACCTTAAACTCGCTTTGTTGGATAAGGCGGAGGAACTCATGGGCCTCTTCCAAAGTCACGGTTTTTCCTTGAAGTCCCTCTTTCTTTTCGACTCCTCTTGCCATGGAAGGATCTACTTCCTTCGAGGGGGTGGCTATGTCTATGGGCTCTTGGACCATGGGCGCCTTCCCTTTAGAGGGCAATTCCGCCGGGTGAGGGGAAGCAAACACCCGACCACTGCGGGTTACGCCACTGAGGCCGGTGATGTTGGTTACCTTAGCTGATAGGGAGTCAACTTCGGTTGCAACTCTTTCGCTGGACGCGGGAGGGGTATACTTCCACGGAACGGCCTTATCACTTTTATATGCAAATGGCGTTGGCTTGGGCGCCACCCGCGGGTATATGGGTGTGGAGCCGGTCCCTTTCCTAGTAAAACATATCACTAGGGCCTTGGGGGTTAGAGGAACCTTCTTCTCTTCCGACTGCATGCAAATTTGTGGTTCTTCCTTCCCTCCTATGAACACTTCAAGCTGCCCGCAATCCATGAGCCGCTGAAGCAATTCTTCCACCACGGGACAGGTTTCCATGTCATGCGACTCCCCGAGGTGAAACAAACATTCATCCCTTTCATCTCCACCTCGGGAGACCATGCACGCCGCTTGCAGTGATTGATAGATGAAGCGTCTAGAAGTAGCCACGTCTCCCAACCTCTTTGTCCGTGATGGCCCGTCCTCTTTGACGGCGTTCACGCTAGCACCTCCATGACTAGCTAGCGGGTTGGTTTTAACATTTGGGCCTTCTTCCTGAAACGCTAGCCAGCCGGCACTAATCAGATGCTGCACTTTATACTTGAACGGGATGCAGGAGTCAATATTGTGTCCGGGAACTCCACTATGGTACACACACTTGGCACCCGGATCATACCACTTGGGGTAGGGTGGCTGGAGAACCTTCCCGGGTATGGCCACCACCAAGTGATTCTCCAATAATGAAGGCCATAACTCGGAATATGCCATGGGAATAGGAGGGAAGTTGTCTTTTGGGTGGTGTGCATATTTATAGGTCGCGCCGGGGGCTGTATTATTAACCGGCGGCTGGAGCTGTGCGTTGGGCCGGCGCTCTTTCTGCTGCGGGTGGTCCTTTTACTTGAGTCGGGAGGGAATTCCCGGCTCGGATTAAAAAATTTGGGGGATTGGGCTGGTATGAGCTTTGGATATTTTGGGGTGCTTTCATCCATGTTGGGGCGGTGGTGACCGCGTGGACGTCTCCTTCCTTTTTCCTCGCGCCTACTGCTGGGGCTCTTCTGTTGTTGTTGGGGGCCATATTGGCAGCATATTCGAACTTGCCTTTTCGTAGCCCGGATTCAATCCTTTCTCCGGCGAAGACGAGGTTCGCAAAGTTAGCTGGCATGTAGCCTATCAGCTTTTCATAGTAGAACGTGGGTAACATATCTACCATAATTGTGATTATCTCCCTTTCCGTCATGGGCAGTACGACTTGGGCTGCGAGATCTCTCCATCTCTGGGCATATTCCTTAATGGACTCATGCTCTCGTTTAGTCATACCCTGAAGCTGGTTCCGATCGGGAGCCATGTCCGTATTGTACTGGTACTGCCTAATGAAGGCAGTTGCCAAGTCCTTCCATGATCGGATCTGGGAAGCTTCCAGATTGGTATACCATGCTACAGCTGCCCCGGCCAAGCTGTCTTGAAAGAAATGGACCAACAACTTTTTGTCCGCAGAATACGCCCTCATCTTCCGGCAATACATCCGAAGATGCCCTTTTGGACATGTCGTCCCTTTGTACTTATCAAAGTCTGGTACTTTGAACTTGGGAGGGATGACGATGTTGGGCACAAGACATAAATCTGCCAAATCCGAGAATCTCGACTGCTCTTAACCTCTCTTCAAGCGCCTCAATCTTTCCCTTATCTTCCGCAAAGGAAACAGATTCTTTTACGGGTGTGGGTGAGGCCGGGATATGGCGGACTCTGTTCGGCTGGGGTAGTTCATGCGGGGATGGATCTTTGAGGTGGAGCAGGGGGCCAAGATGGGTATCTCCTTCCCCATCGTCTTGTCCGGGATAGTCTTCATAAGGTGGGAGTTGCCCTTCAAAAGTAGGGGCTTGGCTTAAATCTTCCGGAGTGGCACGGGGGGTGAAGTTCGGAGGCAGGCCATAAGGATAAGCTTGCGGACTATACCTTCGACCGAACACGGCCATGTTTCTGTCTAGGCCCGGATTCAAGGCGGGCTGCAGCACCGGCTCCGCTTCCCTAACTGTACTGGAGGCGGTTGCGGTGGCTTTATCCTCTATGGTTTTCTGGAGTTTTAACATGACCTCCGAGATGGAAGCCATTTGATCTTTTAAGGCCGATAGATCGGCCTTCATCTGTTCCTGCATGCCCTCTTCATCATCCATTTTTCTGGATCGAGTGTTATAGGGGTGCCTTGGTGTTTTCTTAGTTATGATGAAATTCCTAAAGAAATAAACAACGGTGAGTATGCCACCAAAACATGAGTATGCAAATGGATGATCAGAGCACTTGGATCCACCCCAAGATTTTTAGATAACGTAATGAGTCCAGAACTTCTTATTTTATAAAAAGAACAAAGCTTTCATCTAGCCAAGATTATACAAAGGTGTTACAAAAGAACCTAACGATTCCTAATTATATGGGCCATCAAATCTATCATGTGTTGACAGTAATTGATTAGCCCATGAATCTCCTCAGGGGCAGTACACACTTCGGCCATGGCTTTTGCTTTGGCTAATAGACGCGGGAGGTCTTGACTTCTATTCAAGGTCAAGGCGAATCTATCCATCCACATAGTCGCTTCTTGATGCAGCGCATCAATCACCCTCCCTCTTGCTTCTTTTTCGGCATACACTTGTGCAAAATCCTCCACTGGCTTTTGTTCATGGGCCATGGATTGGTTCAATTCTTCCTTGTATTGCCCTATGATGGCTAGCATGCTTTGCTCCGTGGCTTCCAAGTGTTGAGCCAAACTCCTTTTGGACCTCGCGCAAGCAACTAACTCTTCTTTTAAGATCATGCCATGCACCCATGACCGATCTCTCTCCTCTCTTCGGAGCTTGAGCTCATTGTTGCTACCCCACAATGCTCCTCGGAATTTTTCTCGGCCATGTTCCTCCTTGCGGGCCCTTTTGGTTTCTTGTTCAAGAGGTCTTGCAGTGGCCGCGTTTTCCTCTTGTAACTCGGTGCACTCCTTCCGGATGTGTGTAGCAGCTGATTTGAACTTCTCCTTGGCGAGTCTCGCCTTCCCTAGCTCTAACTTTAGAGCTCGGACTTCTTCATCTTCCTCCGGAGCTTCGAATTTCTCCTCATCGACAACTTTCAATTTGGAGAGCCAACCTAAGCCCCGCGTGTGAATTCTTAGCCATCCATGATAACCTCCAACGACGCCGTTTCGGATGCCCCTAAGCTCCTTGTCTTTCCTCAACGGACTCCTCCACGCCTTGTGGATTCTTTATATAACCTTGAGACCTTGCGCGCCTAGATCCCTCACAAGGAAAGGCGAGATACTTTCTTCGGTTGGCGCTCCCCTCATGGGATACCCTAGCTGTCTTATGGCGAGTGCGGGATTATAATTAATACAACCCCTAGTCCCTATCAGTGGAACATTAGGATAGTCCCCACACGAGAAAAGAACTCCTTCCTTGCCTTCCTTCCAACGAGGAAACCAATTGATCGTGCTGCCCCCTATCCCAGCCAAATGTTGGTCCCAAACGACTCTTCCTTTTTCGGCGCACGAGCGATAGCTTTGAAGTGGACACGAGTGTCTCGTGTCTTGTCGAAACAGGTGTGAAATCAACCATACACAGAGAGCGGGTAAACAGACAATCCGTGCACTGTTTTTCTCGCACCTCCGGTCAAAGGTGTCGAACAAATCTGCCAAGATAGCCACCACTGGACTTTCCTTGCTATGGTGATATACGAGGAAAGCATCAATGGCGGCTAAGTCTACCAAGCCATCAACGTTCGGAAAGAGGACAACCCCAAAAATCAGCAAAGCTAAAACATCCGCAAACGGGCCCCACTTCTCTTGGCTCGCCATATCCCTTGCCTTGTCTTCCAAGTATTTCCGAGGCAGACCCACTACGCCGTTCCGAATTTGCTTTATGCGATCCAACTCTTTTGCTGAATCTTCAATCACAGCCGCAACCTTGCTCAAGGAAGGAAGAAAGCCGGAGAAAAGATACGGTTTTCTCCCCCCGAGAGGGCATCCTAATATCTCTTCAAACTCCTCAATAGTTGGCACCATTTGGAAGTCCCCAAACGTGAAACACCTCAACGGCTGGTCGTAGTATTGGGCGAGGGATACGACGGCTTCCGTAAATACCTCCGCTACGGTCAAATCTAGAATCTTCCCGTAAACTTTGCGGAAGGCTTGCCTTTGGAGGGGTCCCATCAATCGTCCCAATTCCTTGAGGCTAGTGACATCTAGACCTTTAACCTTGACTTGATAAAACCTTTTGCCGTTTTGATTTGTCCCCATCATTTTACCTAAAAAAGGGGTGGATCAAGACTCCGACATGAATGATGCAATGCGTATGCATGAAACGGAAAGAAAACAACACAAAAGGGGTAATTCACACATACGAGACCACAGAGATTCAATTTTAATGCTACGTTTTGGGCATGATGGCGCCTCAGCGTAGCATTTAAAAAGGTTACGTATCACTCCAAAGAAAACAACATCACTAGCAAAACTATAAACTAGTGCTATTTTACAAAAAAATGCATGAGAACGAATGGCACGGAGCGTGTTTGCTCTTTGCCCCTATTTGGGAACCTAGGACAATATCTAGGGGTCTCTAATAACTACTCCCCAACAATTCATAACTCACACAGCTGTTTTCTAGAGGTATCATCACTCAAGATAACAATATTGTGGCGGTATGGAATACCAGCGACAACACATTATAAAGAGAGAAAGCTCTAGACGAGGTTTCACTATTATCAAGCAAGTCGGAGACCTAGCATGATGATAGATTCACCTCCACTCCTTAAATTCCCATGAACCCGGGTGTAGGGCCCCTTTTTTACTCAAACCCGTGGGTGCATAGAATGCAGTGTAAAGAATGCGAAATAGACAACAGTTATTTACATTTTACATAGTTCAACAAATGCACACACGAAGTTTCACAATTCCACAATTCCTAAAATAGGCCTAACTCACAAAAAGGTCCCCAGTGGAGTCGCCAACTGTCGCAACGTGCCCTTCGCGGGCGAGCGAGGGCGAGGCTCACGGGTGCGCTTTCCAAAGGAGGAAAGATGCGCGGAGTCGCCACCAACGTTTATTTGTGGAAAACGTCGAAAAAACCGAAGGAAACCGGTCAAAATGAAAATTCTAAGTTCGAGAGTTGTATTTACGTTTGAGGAAGGTATTAGCACCTCTCACGTTTGTCTCAAAGGACAACAGTCTATTTTTTAGAATTGTGGAATTGTGTTATCTTTTTATTTCTTTTTATTTTTTGAGGTCGACAAAAGCAGGGCTTAAGATATCATAATTCAACCCCCCCCCCCCTTCTTAAGATATCTGAGGCCAGTTGTCTAACACTAAGAAGTTGAAAAGAACATCTAGGTAATCCATCTCTAAGGATAGAATGGTATTATTTAACCTAAATTATGCATCTATGCTCATAATGCAATTTGTCTTACGTAACTCTTAAGGGTTAAGAGTGAAATTAGGTAAATTAGTCTCTCTCACATGAGGAATCATGGCTTGAGTAGGTTAGTGGATGTACGTAATAATTAGAATAACATTAAATAGAGAAAAATCTTTAATGTTGCATCAAGAGTAGTTCTAGTAGGCTAAGCCCCCAACATGCTCGTAATTCTGCACCAACTGTCACTTCACTGCTCTGAGTGTTTGTTTTCTTACCTTTGCACATGCTTGCTTTGTAGTTTAATTTATGTCAAATTTACATTTATACATCATAACTTGTCAAATATTCAATTCAATTCATTAGTTACTTAAATTTGGACATATACAAACTATGAGTGCAGTCAAAGTCCCTATAGACTCGATACTCAGTCTTATTGCTTTAAAATAGTACTTGGATAAATTGGTACAATTTCCAAGGAGTTAACAACAACCTAAGACATTTGAAGCTCCAAAGTCAAATAATATGGAAGAGCCAAATGAAGATACTCAAAGATTTTATAATTTATTGGTGGAGGCGAATAAGCCATTGTATGAAGGGTCATGAGACTCAATCCACGAGGCTTTTAGATTGCAATTCCAATTGAAATGTTCTAGCTAGTGTGTTTATTTCAAAAATTCTTTTAGATGTAACACCTATAAAAGAGCATTTTCCAAAAAAAAAGTATGATGTTAAGAGGTTAGTATCGAAGTTGGGATTGGAGCCTAAGATGATTGATTGTTGTGTGGATTACATCTTATATTATAAAAATGATGGAGCATTAACTAAATGCAAATTTTCTAAAAAGCCTAGGTATCGTGCCAACACTATTGGAACAAGTAATTAAATAAAAGTTCTAGTTAAGACAATGTTTTATTTGCCTATAATACCAAGGTTGCATAAAATGTTTGCATCAATGGGAACCACAGACCGAATGACATGGCAAACGCCATCATTGAGAATAAAAGATGTTCAGGCATGTTACGCCATCCCTTTGATGGTGAAGCCTAGAGCACTTTGACCAGGTACATGCAGATTTTGCTATTGATCTGCAAAATGTGTGACTTGGTTTATATACAGATGGATTTAACACATATATTCAAGCATAATCTTCACCTTATTCTTGTTGGCCAATCATTGTTACCCCATACAATCTTCTCCTAGAAATATATATGACTAAACCTTATATGCTTATGAGTTGTGTCGCAACGTGCCCTTCGCGGGCGAGCGAGGGCGAGGCTCACGGGTGCGCTTTCCAAAGGAGGAAAGATGCGCGGAGTCGCCACCAACGTTTATTTGTGGAAAACGTCGGAAAAACCGAAGGAAACCGGTCAAAATGAAAATTCTAAGTTCGGGAGTTGTATTTACGTTTGAGGAAGGTATTAGCACCTCTCACGTTTGTCTCAAAGGACAACAGTCTATTTTTTAGAATTGTGGAATTGTGTTATCTTTTTATTTCTTTTTATTTTTTGAGGTCGACAAAAGCGGGGCTTTTGCTCCTACGTACCCTCCTTTGGAGAGGAAATCAGACCTACGTAGTTCTTTCTTATGCGTGAATCAAGTGATTCTTTTTACTTGAGGGGTGATCATTTTAAGGCGTTGGACCTTAAAAATGATCCTTTTTTACTTATTAAGAAACTGACATGATAAACTTTCAAAAACCTATTTTTGTGGACGAGCTTGACTAGGCGAGTTGATTTTAGCCTTAGTTTCACTTTAGTTATTAGTCAATTCAATTAAGAATGAGAAGTCCTAAAGAGAAAACGTCCGATTGATCTTACGCTTTTATTTTACTAAAAGGTATTTTTTTATTATTATATTATTATTTTACCTCTTTTTTGATTTCCAATGTGGTTACGGCACGACCGAACGGTCGGAATTCATTTTAACCAAAATTAACGGATGATACGATTCAAATGTTCGGTGGAAATTTATTTTATTTTTAGATTAAGCGAGAAATGACTTAAATAAACGGCTTAAGCACGTCAAAAAGGGGTATAAAAAGTAGACGAAAACAAGAATAAAAATACATGCAACAAAATGTGGACCACCACGGGTACATAGAATGAATTGAAAAGCTTGGTTTGAGGTACTTACCCGTTGAAGACTGAAGAAAACGAAGAACGAACGATGAATCTTGAAGAACGGTCGAGAATCTTCGCGTAATTACTCATGGAAACGTTACGGAAACGTTACGGAAGCGCCTTGGCTTGGATTTTCTTCACGGAAATAATTTTCCTCAGCAAATTCGAGAGAGAGAGAAGTTCCTAAGGGGCTGAACCCTTTTCTTCTTCACTTCTTCCCTATTTATAGCAAAATAGGGGAGAAGCTTGCCGCCCAGCTCGCCCAGGCGATCAAGGTTGCTTCCTCCAGAAGCAACAGCCTTCTGGAGGAATCTTCTGGAGGGCCCAAGTGGGTCTGGTTGCTATTTACACCCCCCTTTTTTACTAAATGCACCCCTCTTTTCTATTTTTTTGTAATTCTTTTTCCGTAACGTTACGAAACTTTACAAATTTCGTAACGATACTTATTTTCCTTCCGCAAGGTTACGAATCCTTACGGATTATGTATTTACTCTTTTTTGGCTTTCAAAGAAGTTACGGAAACTCACGGATTGCGCAAAAACACTTCTTTTCGATTTCCGTCACATTACGGAATTTCAAGGATTATGCAAGTCTGCTTCCTTTTGGATTTCTGAGACGTCTCGGGACTTCATTTATTGCATGTCATCAAGTAATAATCCCCGGACGAGATTAGGGTATGACAAGTTGTTTCATACCAAATCCATTTAATCCAACTGTTGGTATTGTTGTTTATTTATAACCTTTGATTGATGATCTGAATAAGTTGTGGAGTGGTGTTCTAACTTATGATGTTTCAAGAAAGAAAAATTTCATGATAAGGGAAGCTTTGATGTGGACTATTAATGATTTTCTTGCTAATGGCATGTTGTTTAGTTGGGGGACACATGGTAGATTAACATGTTCATATTGCATGGAGAATACAAAGGCCTTCCAGTTGGCAAATGGGGGAAAAAGTTCTTGGTTTGACTCTCATCGTGGGTGTTACCAAGTGATCATGCATCTAGGAACAACAAAAATTCCTTCAAAAAAGGGAAATAGAAAGGGATGAGCCACCATCTTTATTGACACCTACACAAGTTTGACATAAGGTTAGGGATTTGCCAAAAGTCACAAAAACTGGTCTGTCACCACCAACAACACAGATATTAGGTGACATCATTGGACAAAAGAAGTATCTATGGGGATTTTCCGTATTGGAAATATAATTTTTTGTGACACAATCTTGATGTTATGCACATAGAGAAAAAATTCTTGACAACATATTCAACACTTTGATGAATGTAAGTGATAAGACAAAAGACAATGACAATGATTCTTTCAAGCACTTGAAATGGTCCATCTCCCCTTGGTTGAAGCTTTGATTTCCTTTGTTCCGAAAACTTTTCTTTTCTCATGTGCACCCAAACCCAATCTTCGGGTTCAAAGACAACCTTCTTTCTCCCTTTGTTGGCTTGTTTAGCATAGCTTTTATTTTTCATCTCAATTTGATCTTTGACTCTCACATGAAGCTTCTTCACATAGTCTTCATTTGCTTGACCTTCTTTATGCTTAAAAACAGAAACATTAGGCATAGGCAAAATATCAAGAGGAGTTAGTGGGTTAAAACCATAAACAACTTCAAAAGGAGAACAATTAGGGCTAGGATCGACTTAGCTTTGTATTGTAGGCAAAAAGTCTTGGAGCTGAAGTCAAGGGCTAATGGGAAGTTGTTAAAGCCAAAAACAAATTACACTTTAACTGTAGACCAAACAAAGTTAGTTTGTCAGTGAATAAAAGAACTAAGAATGTCATATGGTTATTCTTCCAACTAGGCGAGATGTGCCAATGTTGATAAGGGAACCATGCATGGGATGAAAAGTCATTATTGTCATGTATTCATGGAATATTCACTTCCTATTGCATTTAGCTCATTGTCAGCACGTCTTAAATCCACTTATTGAAGTAAGTCATTTTTTCAAAGATTTGTGTTCTACAACTTTGATGGAGGATGACCTGAGTAGAATGGAACAAAATATTTCATTCATTCTGTGCAAGTTGGATAGAATATTTTCCGCCAGTTTTTTTGATTCAATGAAACATCTGCCTACTCATCTAGCTTATGAAGCTAAACTTGGTGGACCAATCCAATATAAATGGATGTATCCATTTGAAAGGTAGTAAAATCATCATTTTATGTTATTTAAAATTAATTGTTTAATGCTCATCAATCATGACTTGGTTATGCAAATTTGTAGATTCATGGGTGATTCTAAACTATCAGTGAAAAATAAGGCCCCTATTCATTTAGCATATGAAGCTAGACTTGGTGGACCAATCCAATATAGATGGATGTGTCCATTTGAAAAGTAATAAAATCATCATTGTATGTTATTTAAAATTCATTTTTTTAATGCTCATCAATCATGACTTGGTTATGCAAACTTGTAGATTCATGGGCGATTCTAAACGATCATTGAAAAATAACGCCCCTATTCATCTAGAATATAAAGCTAGACTTGGTGGACCAATCCAATATAGGATGGATGTATCCATTTGAAAGGTAATAAAATCATCATTGTATGATATTTAAATTTATTTGTTTAATGCTCATCAATCATGACTTGGTTATGCAAATTTGTATATTCACGAGCGATTCTAAACAATCAGTGAAAAATAAGGTCAGGGTTGAAGGATCCATTTGTGCATCTTACTTACATCGTGAGATAACTCCTTTTTGTTCCTATTATTTCAACAACTTTACATTGTCGCCATGCAACATTAGGCATGAAATTGCAATTGAAACTGAAAGATGTCCACCAGTGTTATTAGTCTTTGACCAACAAGGTCATCCTTCTGGGAAAGAGTTGATTCACTGGTTAACTAATCATGAGAAAGACTTAGTCCATGTTCATATGTTGATTAACTATGCCAAAGTTAAGTCATACCTTGAGTAAGTTAGAAAGATTATTCCCTTTGGGTTTCTTTAATTATTATTGTGAATTGCATTATACTCCAAATATTAACCCCTCGAGTTGGATAGTTCATTCTTGCAATCATAACAAATTAGTGAATCAAATGTCTCTACTCGTAATATACAAGCAAATTTTCCTACATGGTTCCAAGAACAAGGATGTATGTTATAGTTTATTTTATTTTTCTATTTTATGCTAAATAAAATAAAAATTTTCATGCTCTTTATATTTGTAGGTTATAAATGAAAAATGTGATAAACCAACACTTAAGGGATTTATCGTATGGTCCTATGAGTTGTGTTAAAGAATGACACACATATTATGTCAATGCCATCCATATATTCTGATGTTGCACCTAAAGATAGTCTGTTATCATCTACCACATCCTCATCTACTATATCTATGTTATCTAGATCTTTTGATTTTGCACCTACACCATCTTTATCTCTAACTAAAGCTAGACCATTTCCATCTCTGATTGATTCACGTGGACCGTCCCTGGTACCTACATCCACACCATCCCCATCCCTGGCTACAGGGAGCATGCCTACTAATGAAGGCAATCCAGATTTGGACATGTAAGACCCCCCCCCCCCAGTCAATGACCATCCTACGGTTACTACACTTATGAATGGAGCATAAGTATTCAAAATTTAAATAATTATCATTATATATCATACATCATTTTAACTTTTAATTTTTCATGAATTATTTTTTCTATTTAGGTTTCATCCATCTAAGGTTGTGGTAAAGGCTATCACATTGTCCATTAGGCAACAATTTGCTAAGCCATGACCTACATGGGGAGCAATTCCAAAAGATCACCAAGAACTCTTCTTCCAATGTTTTAAGGTAACTTATTCACCTCTTAATGAATTAGTTAAATGGCTTAAATGGGTAGCTCACGTTTCAGGATTTTTTTTCATTTGAAAATTGGGTAATGCTTTTTCTTTTGAAAATAAGATTGTAGCATAATTGAAACTTTGATAACAACCACTTCCTTCTTTAGGCTTCAAAATTATATCTATATGAAAATGTGTTGTTTGTCTTGTCTTTGGTTGAATCTTGAAATATGAGAGACTAAATGTGATCTTGTATTGGAAGGAATTTAATTGGGATGACAACTTATTTGTCATTTTGTTTATGGCATAATTGATGGTTTTAATATTCAGAAACATTGAGAGTGAGAGAGGTTTTCTTCAAGTGATTATGATGTGGTTGTTCCTTCAACATGTTGAACATCATTAATGGCTAATCAATTTATTAGTTTAGGAAAAATATTGCATTCATTTGTGCTCTATATTCAATACCCTTCATTTGTGTTGGAAAATCAATATGTAATGCTGATTTTGTTTTAGTTGAGTTGAAATGGTAAAACTGCTATTTTTCTAACTATGTGCCTTTTTATAACTTTGTGATACTTTAGACAAAATTGGTATGGAGACCCGAGGAAGAGAATGTTATTAAGAAACCTTTTAACTTGAAAGCCTCTCACAAATTTTATGAGATGTTCAGGGACGCCCAAAACAAAAATAAAAGGCCATATTGGATTAGAGATCATATCTGGAACGATCTGTTATCACATTGGAATGCACCTAGTTATCGTTCCAAGTGTGCACAGGCAAAAAAAATGGGCATTTGAAAAGGGTGGGTATATGCACACATGTGGCTCTATTAGCTTGCAGGATCACATCATTTGTTTGGTATGTACATTAAAATTAAAATAGATACTTCTTTGTACATGTTTAATTTACCACTTAATGTTTATTTTATAATGTTTGTAAATAGTCAAAGGAGCTTGGTTGATCTACATACGTTGATGAGGCCTTTCAGCAAACTCATTGACGAAAGGATACTGGTCAATTTGTTGATGATAGATCTAGGTAGACATATGAGAGACCATTATATTGCATGATTTTTTTTAAAAAAAAAAGTTTATTACATTTATGAAATAATGATTGTTTCTGAATGACATGAAGATTTTGAGGCTAGACTATCTCAAGCTAGGTCTAATATTGCATCAAGTGTTGGTGAATCACAAACCACTCCTTTAAACCTTGTTGAAGAACATGGACTTAGGACTCAGTTGCAGCTATAGGACCAAAGCGTAAGGGATGCCTTTACATTACTGAAGATCTTTTATTATACTTATAAATGTGGAGATGACAACTTCATACAACATATGCAAGGATCTTCTAGTCGTGCTCAAGATTCAGCGGAGATTAATCGACAAAGGGAGGAGCTTCGTCAATCAAAGGAATAAATGTGTGTATTTCAATCAATTGTACTTCAGTTCCTACCACCTAAAGTGCAGAACATTATTCATCAACGTTAACAACATGATTTGCAGAAACAGGTCCAGCAACAACAAGATGATGACCAACCAAATGACCAACAACAACAAGACAATGACTAACCACATGACTAGTAGAGGCACTCTACCACCATATATTTTGATTAATGACTTAGCATCACTTGTTACTATTGACATATTTGTGTTTTCATTTTGGATTTGTTTTGAATTTAAGTGAATTTGTTTTAGCATTTGTTTTGGATTAATGAATTTGAGTATTTGATTGATTAAAGAATATTGAGATATGTTTAAAAGTTGACTAATTTTATATGTATGTGTTAATTTAAATATTGATCAATTGACATTAAATAATAAAAATGAAAAAAATATTCTTGAATTACCAACGTTAAATAATAAAAATGAAATAATAAATTCCTGGAAAAAAAATTCGTCAGTAATTGCCATGGATATGGCCATGGGAATTGTCGATATCTGTGAGAAATATAATTGTGGGTAATATGGATATGGTAGTGGGTAATTAATGACGGATATATCTGTCAGAAATTACCCATAGATAAGGTTGTCGGTAATTACCAACAGATATAACTGTCGAAAATTTCTCATAGATATGTCTGTCAATAATTTTGACAAATCTATCCATAGAAAAGAGACCATCGATAATTTCTGACGGGCTATTTCCGACAGATAGATCCGTTGCAAATTACCAACGGACATAAAATTTCTGTCGATGAGTATTTTCTAGAGCATCTATTGACAAATTTTTATTTGTCGGAAATCATAAATTACTAACGAATTTTGGGGGTACCAACGGATTTGTGCCGTCGGAAATACCCTTTTTTGTAGTATATATTGCTTTAATCACTTAAGTGAGTGGTGATTCTCGCTTAAGTGAAGTAGCAAAGAGGAACAATTATTTGTAGAATTTTCACTCAAGTGAGGAGGTTGTCTCTTAAGTGAGGTTATTTCTTAAATAAGAATGATTGTCTCTTAAACAAGGTTTTCGGTTAAGCAAGTAAGACTTTTGACTTATAATTTTTAGGTTTAATTACCCATTTATTCCGTATAGTTTTCAAACTTATCTCTTTTTGTCTCTATTGTTAATAAGTGAATCTTTTAGTCCCTGAAATTTACATTTTTATTCCCAAAAGGTCTTTACCATTAAAATTCTTTAACTAACGGAATTAAAAAAACTTAACGGAAAGAATTTAAAATGTAAACTTTAGGGAATAAAAAATCTACTCATTAAACTCCAAGGACTAAAACATCTACTTAGTAACTATAGAAACTAAAAAAGAAAAATTTGAAACTTATAAAGACTAAATGAATAATTAAACATAATTTTTATATAAAAAAATTGATGGCATTTATAATGATGGCTTAAGGATAATCTAAATTTTTTATGGTTCTTTTTCTTTGCCGAGTGATGTCTTATAGACTTAGGTACCCCCTATATCCTAGGCTAGTTTACGATGGGAAGGAGGTCACTTCCAAAATTAACCTTATAACCTTAGCATTAATTTTTAGGTAAAATTGTATTTTAGGTTCCCCAATTTATCTTCAGTTTTGGATTTGGTCTCCTAATAATTTACTTCACAAATTGGGTCCTTCTATTTTGTAAAATCGTGAAATGTTGGTCTCACAGGTCACAATTAGACATTGACCGTTAGCAAGTGATGTTGACTACCACAAGTCACGTTCTTATTGGATGATGATTGCCATGTGTCATGTTCTGATTGGATGTCAACTCCATGAAAGATAAAATGCATTGTTGTTTTCATTGACCAATCAGAATATGACACGTGACAGTCATCATCCACTAAGAATGTGAAATGTGGTAATCAACATCACTTGCTAACGGTCAATGTCCAATTATGGGTTGGGGGACCAACATTGCATGATTTTACAAAATATGAGGATCCAATTCGTGAATTAAATTACTAGGAGACCAAATCCGAAACTGAAGATAAACTAAGGGACCAAAAATGCAATTTTACCTAATTTTTATGTCACAATCAAATCAAAACATTGAGGAAACATGTTCGAAACTTGGTATACCTAATCAAACCATGAAATCAGATTTGTATCCTTGAATGTTGTTATCAGTATCAGTAATAATTTTGGCAAATTCTAAGTCATATGTCCTAACTTGTAGGCTAATAATTGAAGAATAAGATGATTTATATGGAGGAAGAATAATAAGATGATTAGAAACACAACTTTACAGAATCTAAACACACATTTAATCATAGAAAACTCAACTTTTATTCATAAGAATCATGGATTTATTTTAATACACAATATGAAACAATTTGAGCCCTTTTCTCTTTGAATTTCCTGGTTAAAAATGTTAGTATAGAGCAATAAGAAGAAGACAAAGGAATAAGGAGAAAAGAGAGAAGACACAAAGTTTAACATGGTTCAGCACACAGTGTATGTACCTACGTCCACGGCTACACTAAGAGAACTTTTATTACTTGCAGATTTTAAAGCTTACAAGGTGTTTCTATATATAACACTAATGAGACACAAGTTTTTACAAACCAAGTGTTGTGGGACAAAGGAACTAAGACCATAAAACTCTAACAATTCTCCCACTGAGGGACTAAGTTCCAAACTCTAGTAGCTCCTTGTAAGCGATGAGTTCATTGACTCTTTACCTAGTGTAGTGCATTCATCTTCAATTATCCTTGAAGGCCAACTGAGGCAATGCAAAGCCTCAGCTTTTCAGTTGTAACAGCTTTAGTCAACATATCTGCTGGATTCTTTGATCTTAAGATCTTCAGCAAAGATAAGTCTCCATCATTTATCAACTCCCTGATAAAATGGTCTATGTCACATTTGTTGAATCTTGAGTTGCTCATAAACTCATTAAACCTCTTGTACCACTGCCTCGGTGCTTGTTTCAAGCCATATAAACTTTTATGAAGCTTGCACACAAGATTCTCCTTACCTAAATGCAGTTTTAACATCTAACTGCCCCAAGTGAAGATTCTCTGCAGCTACAATACTCAGAATAACTCTGATGGTAGTAATCTTTACAACTGGAGAGAAGATCTCTGTGAAATCAATTCCTTGTTTCTGCTGAAACCCTTTCACTACAAGTCTCGCCTTGTATCTTTTTCTACCGTCAGATTCTTCCTTTAGCCTATAGACCCACTTATTTTGTAACGCTTTCTTTTCTTCTAGCAATTTAGTTAAAGACCATGTCTTATTCTTCTTAAGGGATGTCATCTCATCTATCATTGCTAGCTCCCACTCAATAGAGTCATTCCCCTGCATAGCCTCACTGAAATATTATGGCTCACCAGCATCAGTTAACAACAAATAATGCAATGAAGGGGAATACCTATTTGGTGGTACTAGAATTCTGCTAGATTTTCTTGGAGGAGTTGATGGTTCTGGTTCTGACTCAACCTCTACGCCTGTAATCTGGTTTTTATTGGCTGCATCACTTTCTGAAATTTCTTCAAGTGTTGCTTGCTCAGAAATTTCTAACAATTTACCTGCACATGTAGATTCTGCAGAAAATTTGTTCTTATAAAATAAGTTCTCATTAAAAGTGACATTCCTGCTTCTGAGAACTTTCTTGTTTTGGTCATCCCAAAACCTGTAGTCATACATGTCAGATCCATAACCAATAAAATAACACTTCCTCGCATTCGGATCCAATTTATTTTTATTATTAGAGTCTGTCAGTATATATGAAACACAACCAAAAATTTTCAAATGTGAAAGTTTTACCTCCTTTCCAGACCATACTTCTTCGGGCAGCTGATAATTCAAAGGAATTGATGGTCCTCTATTGATGAGATATGTTGTTGTGTTTATTGCTTCTGCATAGAATGCTTTAGGCAAGCCAGATTGGATCCGCATACACCTCGCTCTCTTGTTCAAGGTTCTATTCATCTTTTCTGCAACACCGTTTTGCTTAAGTGTTTCTAGTATTGTCTTAATCATTTTGATCCTATGTTCTGAACAGAAGTCCTTAAACTCCTGACTAGCATACTCCCCGCCATTGTCAGATTTCAGAATTTTAACCTTTAGACTTGTCTGATTTTCAACTTTTGTTTTCCACCTTTTAAACATAGAAAACACATCAGATTTATTTTTAAGAAAATAAACCCATACCTTTCTGGTAGAGTCGTCGATAAAGGTGACATAATAGTGTGAGTTTCCAACAGATTTCACTGGGGCTAGCCCCCAAACATCTGTGTGCACCAATTCTAGCTTTTCAACTTTAGGAGTGTTCCCTACCCTTGAGAAGCTAACTTTTTTCTACTTTCCAAAGATACAATATTCACAAACACCAACATCAACATGCTTAAGGCTTGATAGCTTACCCTTTGTTGCCATAAGCTTCATTTCTGTTTCACTCATGTGTCCAAGTCTTTGATGCCATAGGGTTGAATTATTGACAGCCTCAGTAACTGCTACCATATCCTCATCTGCAATCATGTAAAGAGGTCCTCACTTCTTTCCACAAGCCACAACAAGATTGCCTTTTGTTACCTTCCAAGCTCCATCTCCAAAAGTGGTGTAATGCCCCTAATCATCCAACTGCCCTATAGATATTAAATTTCTCTTTAAGGCAGGAATAAGTCTGACATTGTGCAATGTCCATAGGGATCCACTGGAGGTCTTGATGTCAATATCACCTCTTCCGACAATGTCAAGAGATTTTCCATTTGCAAGGTAAACTTTCCCAAATCTTTCAAAAGTATAGTTAGACAATAAATCTTTAGAGAGAGTGGTGTGGAACGACGCACCTGAGTCCATAATCCATGAATCAACAAGATTATCCAAGCTGCAAATTAATGCATCATCAAATTCATCAGTTGCTGCATTTGCGGATTCATCATCATCGCGCTTCTTGTTTTTGTGAGTCTTGTTCTTCTTTGGTGCCTTACACTGATTGGTAAAGTGACCTCTCTTGTCACAATTCCAACAGATAATGTCACTTCGAAATTTTGTCGAACCTTTCCCTCTTGACTTTAATCTGCCTTGACCATTCTGACCTTCTAGGTAGTCCTTCCTCTGCCTTCAGTATTCAATGCTGAATTGGAAACTTATCTGGAAGATTCTCCTGAATCTCTCTTGCGAATATCTTCACTTAAGATCAAATCATGGATGTCACTAACCTTTAATGTGTTCTCTCTTGTAGAACTACTAACTGCAGTAACAGTTGCAACCCAACTATCTGGTAGTGATGACAATAGAATCAATGCCTTCACCTCGTCCTCAAATTTAATCTGCACTGACTCCAACTAGACAAGAATAGTATTAAATTCATTAATATGATCAGTTATAGAGATACCTTCTCCCATCATTTAATCTGCACTGACTCTTGTGAACTTCTCGATCTTCTCCTTCCCCTCTTCTAATGCCATTGCTCCCACTGCCTCCTCTAAACCGAGAAGACTCCCACTAATTCCTATAAACTAAGGAAATCCCGCGGAGTAACCAGAAGCTCTGATACCATTTTTTAGTATAGAGCAATAAGAAGAAGAGAAAGGAATAAGGATAAAAGAGAGAAGACACAAAGTTTAACGTGCTTCAACACACAATGTATGTACCTACGTCCACGGCTACACTAAGAGAACTTTTATTACTTGCACGTTTTAAAGCTTACAAGGTGTCTCTATATATAACACTAATGAGACACAAACCAAGCGATGTGGGACAAAGGAAGTAAGACCACAAAACTCTAACAAAAAAATGCTTATATTTTATGCATGAAATTCAAAATTCCTTGAGAGTGTGTTTGGATGAGGGAATTTAAAATTATGAGAAATTTTAAATTCTAAGAATTTCAAATACTTCAATTCAAATTCTTTTATTTTCAAAATTTTGTGTTTGGATAAAAAAAATTGTGAGGTGAAAGAAAATGAATGCAAAGAGAAGAGAAGATATGATTGGTGTGCTTCCAAAGAAAAGAATATTGATGCGGCATGGGGAGTCGCAGGGAAACCGGGATACGATGGCCTACACCATCATACCCGACCACAACATTCAGTCAACAACGCAAGACATGGTCAGACCCTTCGCGCCGGTGAGCACTTCCACAGCATGATAGGCAGCGACGACTACTCCCATGACTAGCGGGTACAGTTCTATGTGTCCCCTATGTTGTGAGTTCATGAACGGGATTTCGAGAACTCTCAGGCGGAATTGAGGAGGAAGGTTATAAAGGAAATACACGAACATTTTGGAAGGTTCTTTTGTTAAGAAAAGAATTTCAATTTCTCACATTTTAGAAAGAAATTTAAATTCTTTGATAAATTACTTTACTCAGTTAAAATTCCTTATCCAAACGCACACTAACCTTGTGTTTGGATCAGGAATTTCAAAAATTCAAAGAATTTGAAATGCCTAGAATTTGAATTACTTTTATTTTAATTTCCTTCATTCTTCAAATGCTTTGTTTGGATAAATCAATTTAAATTTCTTCCATTTTAAATTTGTTTGGATAGGACAATTCAATTTCCTCTATATGCAAAATTTCAATTTTATATTTTAAATAGATGAAGTTTTAATATTAAACATTATAGAAAATAAACAAAATCTAATTTTGAAATATTAATTAAAAAATATTTTCAATTTTTAATAATTTATAAATATAAAATATTAATAATTTTAACTAGGATTGTTTTGTTTGACCACAACCAATGATGTTTTTAAACCGACATCAACCAAGGCTATTTTTTTGTCAACATCAAATAAGGTTTCTTTTGTCTAAGTATGATGGGAATATTTATCAATTGACGTCAGTTGGAACTATTTTTTGGCTAACGTTGGTTGAGTCTATTTTTCAACCGATGTTGGCTAGATTCTTTTACCAACGTTGGCTATGGTTTGTTTGGTCGACATCAGCTAGAGTCTTTTTCGAACGACGTTGACCAAGACTATTTTTAGCCAACGTCGGCCTAAAAAATCCTAGCAGGCATTGACAAAAAAATCTACCCAATACCAGCTAAAAAATAGATTGGTCGATGCCGACCAATAAAACCTACCCGATGTCGGCTGAAAAACATCGTTGGTCAATGTTGGCCGAAAAATCCCTAGTCGAAGTTGGCTAAAAAATAGCCCTAACCAATGTTGGACAAAAAATCCTACCCAACATCAGCTATAAAATAGCCTTGGTTGATGTTGGCTAAAAAATAGTTTTGACCAATGACCGAAAAAACTCTAGTGGATGTCGACTAAAAATAGTCATGTCCGATGTCGATCAAAAATACCTAGCTGGTGTTAGGAGAAAAAGTCCTAGCCAACATCAACCAAAAAACCTAGCTAATGTGGTTAAGAAATAGCTCTGGCTGATGTCAGCCAGAAAACCCTAGTCAATGTCAGCAAAAAAATCCTAACCGATGTCGGTCAGAGCTAACATCTGCTAAAAAATAACCCTAGCCAATATTGGCTAAAAAATAGTTTTGGCTGATGTTGGCTGGAAAAACCTAGTTGATGTCGACTGAAAAACTCTAACATGTGTTTACTTAAAAGTTAGTCATGACTGATGTCAGTAGAAAAAATCATTGGTCAACATCAACTAAAAAAACCTAGATGACAACAACCAAAAAAATCATTGGCCGACGTTAGCAAAAATTTTGCATGACTGACATCAGTGAGAAAATAATCCTAACCAACATCATCTAAAAAAATCTTAGTTGATATCGACAAAAAATAGCTTTGGTTGACATCATACAAAAAAATTTGACCGAAAAAACCTCAGTCAATGTTAGTGAAAAACAACTTATGTCGATATCGGCCGTAAAAACTTTGGTCACCCGTAGTTGTGAGTGTCGAGGGAGAAAGAGTCGCGAGCAAGAACGTGAGTGAGAGTGAGTATCTCCGAAAAAAGAATTTCAAATTCTAAATTTTTTGGGAGAATTTGAAATCCCACTATTTTAGTCAATCAAAATGATTTATAAAAATACCAAAATTTAAATCTCTTTTCAAATACTCTATCCAAACAAATTATTTTATCACGAATCATTTTAAATTTCTTAAAAAAATAAATTTACCTATTAAATTACTCCATCCAAACACACTATAAGGGTTTTTAATGAATTATAAATAAGTTTTTTCTCATTTAACAAATTTATTCTCTGCTCGTGGCTCTCTTAATCACATTCTCTTAAAAGAGTTTCCCTAAAGTAGGCTGGAATCATTTCTTAATGTTAATTAATGATTTTTATTATCGAAGATGAATGTGAATTGAGATTAATAATATTTCATAACTTTCTATATTTTATCATTATATTCACATATTATAATTTGTATTTATGAAATAATTGTCTTATTATTTTCCATCACAATATTTTTTGTCAAGAGTTAAGAACCAATGCCTTAATTAAGTTAATCCATTTAAGAATCTAATATCTCTGAATAGATTTTTTCATATACACAAATAACAAATTTATCAATCAAATCCTAATTACATGTTTAAAAATATAAGTTTTTAGCTTATTATGTTTCCTTAAAAAAAACCTATTATGTTATATGACATATTGGTACTAATATTGTTTATGATAGTTCATTCATTGGCGTTAATAATATATTTGGTCTCCAAATATTAATATATTTGTTTTATAATTCATAAAATAAAATTTTACGTTTCCAAATACTACTAAATTTATGGCATGGATTTGATATTTACAGATATTTATGTTACTAAAATATTTGTGGAGCAATATATCGTACGTTTAGACACCAATGTTTGGCTTGGCCTTTAATTGACATGACATGTCCGAGGGGCCAATTTTAACTTCGATTTAGGTTGGATGCATGTCTCCTGACAGATATTTCACAAAGATTCGTTACTTTAGACAAATAAACCTCTAAGTTTATCCTTATCATTCTTTCTTAGTTTATACAGTATAAAAAATTATAAAATAATATTTTAAGTATTAAAAATCATACTAAATAACCTTTAAATGTTTTGTAAAAAAAAACCTTTAAAGTGTTGAAAATTATTTAAAATACCAATAGTTATTAAATATTATTTAAACCCTTTAAATTTATATCTTTTTAAAAAGCTATCATTGTCATTAATAATTTTCTTCTTCTAATTATTTATCAACATATTCTTTTTTTAATTAGGAGTATTTTTTGTCTAAAAATAATTAATATAATAAATATTATAGATGATGTCTTATAATAAAAAATAAACATGATCTTAAATTGAATCTTATAAACAAGATCAATGATAATAATATATATTGTGTTTTTATTAATACATGTGGTCTTTTTTACTTTATAAAATTAACAAATATTTTTTAGTGGGTCTAAAACATAAATTTTAGTTGTTTTATCTTTCAATCCATCTTAGTTGTAATTAAATAATGATGTAATATTATTTTATATTGTTATTGCATATATAACTTATTTCATCTATTTTTTTCAAGTTTTATAAAATCATTTTTCTTAATATCCACCACCCATTATTAGGGTATAAATGATATATATATATATATATATATATATATATATATATATGTAAATTAAAAAAAACTAAAATAACATTTATTTTTAAAAAAAATTCTTCTGACACAACACTTATAAAATTAGAAAAAATCATACCGTAAAATTCATTAATTTAAGAACTAAATTAATATATACTCTATTCAATAAAAGAATAAATCGGTCAATTCTTTTGAAAGGCAAATTGGCCGATTTGTTAAACTTGTGACATTTGACTAGTTTTCTTTCTCTTTCTTTTTTTTGGGAAACGACTTGTCTAAATACAGAAATCAAGAACATGTGCAAAACTCACATTACGCTTATGTTCACATTCGAGTGCATGTGCAAAACTTGTTCATGATGGTGTATTGTCTTCGGACTTTTCTGCTGATTAATACTACACATCTCATCTTTTTTTAAAAAATAATCATTCGAGTGCATAGTGCTAGTTGTTCTCCCCACCCCCGCACTAGTACGACACTGATTTCTAACCAAATATGAACAGCCTCAAAGGCCTCTCTCAAGAGGCTAAAATTCTAGAAATATTTTTTTTCTTTTTGGGTTGTGTTAACGTGTACCATTAAAATATTGGTTAACCAATTAAAAGAAAAAAAATATCTATTATAAAAAACATAAAAATATCTAAATTTTAAAAAAATCATAAATAATATAATTTATACATTTTAATAAAAAAATATTTTAATTTATTAATCAATATTATTGGAACACGGGTTAGTATTTGTCTATCCTTTTCATTTATAGACACCGTATAAGAAAATTTATGCTACAACTTAATTATGTCTGGTCCTTGCACATGCTAAGTGAATTCGTGCATTTTAATTTGTTCAAAATAATTCTCTAATGGGTAATGATCCTGTTGAAGCTAATTGGGCAAGGACTCTCTTGTGGGAATAACTTTCATTTTTTGCCACTATCTTTAGAACCATGTGACGTCTCTGATGTACAAAGGGAGCCACGTCACTGTTTAAATGTTTTGGAAAAGTGGGATCAACGTTGGAAATTGTTAGAAGAAGGGAGATAATTCTGTGCACCTTTTTCCTTGTAGTTTGCTCTTTCACATTGTTCATTTCAACGTTTTTATAAAGAAGATTTATTTCGCTTTTTATCGAAGGATTTCTGTCTCACCAGTTGTGTTAATCTGACTCAGTATATGATGGAGATATTTCATCGAGTGTGGAATCAAATTATACGAACTGACAATTGAGCATGTGCATCATTGAACTCATCAAAACAACATTTGTGAAGGATGATATATATATATATATATATATATATTAAATTGAGTAAATTATTATATTATTTTATAACTTTATATAACTTTTATTGATCTAATTGTTGAAATTATATTTATATATTATCTAGATTCTCAATATCAAATTTATTAAAATTAAATAATAATAAAAAAATAATCAAATGTTTCAAATTTTAATATATTTTAAAAGTTTATATTACGTAATTTTTAATCTATGAATGAGTTAATAAATAATTTTGAATTAATATGAAATTTAGTAATTCTGCCTAGGTTAGCTTTGCTATTCTTAGCCGGTCCCAAGTCCGGATAAAAGGAGAGGGTTGTGTTAGGCTTTCGACAGCCAACGTAAAACTTTGTCGAATCTCTATGACATGGATCAATTACGTAATAATGTGAATGCTAGGTCGTTGCCCGGAAGCAACGCGCTGTATGGCTCGAGTACAGTGTCAAAAGAGCAAGGGTCGCTGCATCGCCGCCCAGATGTAGTGAAAAGTAAGCAAGGGTTCCCACATTTTCGTGAACGGGTGTGGGTAAAGAAGCTAGTTCATGACAGGAGGATTCGCTTTGGTACATGGAATATAGGCACACTTACTGGAAAATCTATGGAAATAGTGGATGTTATGGTGAGGAGGAAGATCAATTTTATGTGCCTACAAGAAACTAAGTGGACAGGTGAAAAAGCGAAAGAATTAGACAACTCGGGATTTAAGCTGTGGTATACGGGAAAAATCAGATCAAGAAATGGGGTAGGGATTATTGTGGACAAGGAGTGGAAGAAGGATGTCGTGGATGTAAGAAGAGTAGGAGATCGTATCATAGCCTTAAAATTGGTAGTGGGACAGGACACCTTTAATGTTATTAGTGGGTACGCACCTCAGGTTGGGTTAGCAGAACACTTTAAGGTAAAATTTTGGGAGGATCTAGAAGGGGTACTTCAGGATATACCCCAAGGAGAGAAAGTTTTCCTAGGAGGGGATCTCAATGGACATGTAGGTAGCGTGGCTAGAGGTTTTGAGGGGGTGTATGGGGGTTTTGGCCTAGGGGAGATGAATGGGGAGGGTAAATCCATCCTGGAGTTTTCGGAGGCTTTGGATCTTTCTATAGCCAATACATGGTTTAAAAAAAGAGAAGAACATCTTATCACTTACAAAAGTGGAGGGACATGTTCTCAGATAGATTTCTTCCTTATCAGGAAGTCTGATAGGAAGTATTGCTTGAACTGTAAAGTTATCCCGGGAGAGAGCTTGACTACCCAACATAGAGTTTTGGTTATGGATGTAAGAATTAGAGATAGAACAAAGAGAAGAAGTCCTATGGTAGCACCAAGGATCAAATGGTGGCACTTGAAGGGTGAGAAACAAGGAATCTTCCAACAAAAGATATGGGAGGGATGATGTGGACAATCACAAGGAAGTGCAAATGATATGTGGAACAAGATGTCCCAAGAGATTATTAAAGTGGCTAAAGAGACGTTGGGTGAATCTAGAGGTTTTGGACCTAGGGGTAAAGAATCGTGGTGGTGGAATGAAAATGTTCAGAGCAAAGTTAGAGTAAAAAAGGAGTGTTTCAAGGAGTGGTCTAGGTGTAGAAATTCTGAAACTTGGGATAAGTATAAGATAGCTAGAAATGAAACCAAAAAGGCGGTGAGTGAGGCAAGAGCCCAAGCTTTTGACGGACTATACCAAGCTCTAGGAACCAGGGACGGAGAAAGATCTATATATAGGCTTGCTAAGGGTAGAGAGAGGAAGACTAGAGATTTGGATCAAGTAAAGTGTGTTAAGGATGAAGAAGGCAAAGTCTTAGTGCATGAAAAAGATATCAAGAAAAGGTGGAAGGCGTATTTCCACAACTTATTTAATGATGGATATGGATATGACTCTAGCAGTCTAGACACAAGAGAAGAGGACCGGAACTATAAGTACTATCGTCGGATTCAGAAACAGGAAGTAAAGGAAGCGTTGAAAAGAATGAGTAACGGTAAGGCGGTGGGGCCAGACAACATACCTATTGAAGTGTGGAAAACTCTTGGAGATAGAGGTCTTGAGTGGCTCACCGAACTCTTTAATGAAATTATGAGGTCAAAACGCATGCCGGAGGAATGGAGGAGAAGCACGTTAGTGCCAATCTATAAGAACAAGGGGGATATACAAAATTGTGCAAATTATAGGGGAATCAAGCTCATGAGTCATACCATGAAATTATGGGAAAGAGTGATCGAACGGAGATTAAGAAAGGAGACTCAAGTTACTGAGAATCAATTTGGTTTCATGCCGGGAAGGTCGACCATGGAAGCGATTTATTTATTACGGCGGGTGATGGAGCAATATCGCATGGCCCAACAAGACTTGCACTTGATTTTTATTGACTTGGAGAAAGCGTATGATAGAGTGCCTAGAGAGATTTTGTGGAAAGCTCTAGAGAAGAAAGGGGTTAGGGTTGCATATATTCGAGCTATCCAAGATATGTATGATAGGGTATCGACTAGTGTTAGGACACAGGGTGGAGAGTCAGACGATTTTCCCATCACAATTGGTTTGCATCAAGGGTAAACCCTTAGCCCCTACCTTTTTACCTTAATTCTGGATGTCCTCACGGAACAAATCCAAGAGATAGCGCCGAGATGCATGCTTTTTGCAGATGACATAGTCCTCCTTGGAGAGTCGAGGGAGGAGTTGAATGAGAGGTTGGAAACTTGGAGACGAGCTCTAGAAACACATGGCTTTCGCCTAAGCAGAAGCAAATCGGAGTATATGGAATGTAAGTTCAACAAAAGAAGGAGGGTTTCTAACTCAGAGGTGAAAATAGGAGACCATATTATCCCTCAAGTCACACGGTTTAAATATCTTGGGTCTGTAATACAGGATGATGGGGAAATTGAAGGGGATGTGAATCATCGCATTCAAGCAGGATGGATGAAATGGAGAAAAGCATCGGGGGTGTTATGTGATGCAAAGGTACCGATCAAGCTAAAGGGAAAATTTTATCGGACTGCGGTAAGACCGGCGATTTTGTACGGAACAGAATGTTGGGCGGTCAAGAGCCAACATGAGAATAAAGTAGGTGTAATGGAGATGAGGATGTTGCGGTGAATGTTTGGTAAGACTCGACAGGATAAAATTAGAAACGAAGCTATTAGAGAGAGGGTTGAAGTAGCGCCTATTGTAGAGAAGATGGTGGAAAATAGACTTAGGTGGTTTGGGCATGTAGAGAGAAGACCGGTAGACTCTGTAGTGAGGAGAGTAGACCAGATGGAGAGAAGACAAACAATTCGAGGCATAGGAAGACCCAAAAAGACTATAAGAGAGGTTATCAAAAAGGATCTCGAACTTAATGATTTGGATAGAAGTATGGTACTTGATAGAACATTATGGCGGAAGTTGATCCATGTAGCCGACCCCACCTAGTGGGATAAGGCGTTGTTGTTGTTGTTGTTGAATATGAAATTTAGTATATGCGGTATATGAGAAATGAACCTTCAATCCAATGAAGAATTTTAAGAAAATATTATCCAATTAAAAAATAATTAAACGCTATAATAGTTACACCTGTGTAATTTAAAATAAATGACTCTTATGAGAACACTATCTTATGTGACAACAACTAATAACAATCAAGATTAAAAATAATAAACCATTGATATTAAAATATTTAAAATTTCAAATTAAAATTTAATATGTCATCAAATTTTTGAAAGATTAACCAAACAAATCTATAAAGATCTGAATTATTACTTCGTAAAATATCTCAATCAACTTATCATCATCATGATTATTGTTGCCATCAATATGACTACTGTTGTTGTCGTCACCATAATTATTGCAACCATCACAACCATCACCAACCGTGACTACATGCCATCATGACCTTCGTTGTTGTCAGTATCACCATCATGATCATCATTGTAATAATCACTATTATCAACTGTCACCATCACAGCCACCATGACCATTGACATCAGTGGTATTGACGACAACGACGACGATGATCATGATAATAACGATGATGACAATTGATAATGGTGGTGGCGATAGTAATCATGGTGGTGACAACGAGAATCATGATGATAATAGGTTAATTAAAATATTTTAGGGATTGATAATTGAGATCTTTATATAATTATTTGTTGTTATTTGATTAATCTTGTAGAAATTTGATGATATATTAAATTTTAAATAATATAATCTCAATTATTTTTAATCTTGATATGATGATTGCTAATTGCTAGATGTTCTCATGTTTTCACATAAGATAGTGTTCTAGAAAAGAAGTTGTACTCAAATGTTTTTTTGTTCAAATATGAAAGTTTAATATATGAAAATAAATATTGAGATTGATTTAAAATGTTAATTTCTTCTAAGTACTCCGGGTATGTTTTTTATATAAAAAATAGCAAAATATATTTCATTAAGTTGGTAACAGAAGTACCTAATAAAAAAGTACATAATACAATTTCCGAATGTTAGCAACAGGATTAACATTTATTAATATCCATTCATAACATAAATACCTACTAACCCTTACGCTACCCAACAGGATCAAAAGATTGGAAAGGCCAAATGCTTTCCCCACCCCACAACTGCTATGAACAAACCCCCTAAGCATTTGTTTATGAATTTGTAATCTGCCTATATATGAGACTCAAAATTATCACCATATGCTGCACTTGATGCAAACCTTACAGGTTCTGCTTCCCTATCTAATCTTGCATCATATTAAAATAAATTAAAATTTGACATACATGCTGAAATATTACTGCTCCATTGAACAAAGGAAAAAAATTAAAATTAGGAGTTAACAAAATTAGCCAAGACCAAACCAAAAACATAACCTCCTGTACCAGAGACATATTTTCTGCAGAATCCATATTGAAAACAATGCTATTCCTCTTCTTCCAAATGGTAAAAATAATTGCACTCCAAATAACTTTTCAAATGTGACTCTCCTCAATAGACCTTCCTAAACCCGAATTCAACCAAAAATGACTTTGGATTGAACCCACTAGAACAATAGCAAAGTCTATCGAGATCTACCGATAGCATTCCATCCACAACTTATGAACAACTCCTGGTAAGAATTAACTACCTATTAATTAACTTCATTTGAAATCAAGGAGTAATAAATATTTTTTCAACATACACAAATATATATACAAATATAGTCATTCACCAAAAAACAAATATATACAAATATAGTAGTATTTAAGAAGTATAATTACCTACTGTTTTTTTACTGCAGTATAATTACATGCTAATCATATCACATATTGAGAGTTAGATATATTAAACTACTAATACTCCTAGCAAGGAATATCTTGCAAGAACCTGCGCATAGTAGGGCAGAAACAATTCCCCCACTTTCAACAAGTTGCTGTCACTTAGTAATTAGTAAGATACAAAATTTCTAAACTAATAGTATTATTTATAGCAATAAAAGTACTGCATTCAAAACTCTACTTTCACAACCTGCTGACTTACATGCCCGGCAAACAAGTTTCGAGAAAAAACGTACCGGGAAAATCATCATTGTAATTTTGAGTGGAGATTAATCTTGTGAATGCATGAATACATGAGAACAATCAAACAAAGTTATTTCAAAGGATAAATATTGTTTTAAGATTAATACAAGGTTGTTTCAACAAATAAAATTTTGCTTCAAAATTAACTCAAGATCAAGTTTTGTCTCAAAACAAAGTGTTTTCAAGACATTCAAGGCTCTGGTAATCGATTACCAGACAGTCTAATCGATTATCAGAAGACAATCTTGAAAAATAACTGTTAAAAAAGGTTTTGAATTTAAATTTTGAATTTGTAATCAATTACTAGCAACGAAACTCTTGAAATTTAAATTCAAAAGTCATGACCCTTCAAACCATAACTGCGTAATCGATTACCAGTGAAAAAATTCAGAAAAAACTTTTTGAAAAGACATTTCTTCAAACCATTTTGAAAAGGCACGAAAGACCTATATAGATGTGTGTCTGATTTCAAAAAACAAGAGAGATATATTCTAAGAGAATTTTATTGTCAAATGCTCTATCAACAACTCTTGAGCAAACACTTGCAAATCTATTGAGAGTTTATCTAAGAACATCAAATTGCATTATTCACTCTAAATGAGAGAAATTTTTCTGTGTATCTAAAAAAATAAGTTGTAATCAAGAGACTGGTTGTCTCTTGAATTGTAAGTTTCCTGAACACAAGAGAAAGAGATTCCTTGGATGTTCAGAAGTTGTAAAAAATATTTTTTACAAAGTTAGTGAAAATCTCAAGTGGGTTGCTTGAGAAACGTAGGCACGGGAAGTGGCCGAACGAGTATAAATCAAGTTTGCATTTCTCTCTTCTCCTATCTTAATTATTTTACTACAGTTTACTTTGTCTTGGGCATTTAAAAGAACATTGTTAAATTGATTGCTTCGTCTCTTTTTTCGTTCTGCATTCTAAGTCTATCATTTAAAAAGGGATTTAAGTTTGTTAGTGGAAGAATTTTGAAACTCAATTCACTTCTTCTCTTAAGTTATTGAGACCATTTGTCCAACAACTCTCTCTATATAACATTTGAGATTTTTCATAAATATTAAGAAATGTATATTAATTTATTGAATTTTCAAAAAAATATTAAGTAATTTTTCAATATCCTTTTATCTTTTTAATTAATGATTTATTTATTTTTCTTATGCACCATTCTTACTAAGCATTTATTAAGAATATCCTTAGAAAAAAATATTTAAAGTAATTTTAATTTATAAAATGACATATTTAGAATATTTTTTTAAAACATTATATATTGTAGAACGGAAAAAATATTATTTTTTTATGTGGTGTCAAATTTATCTATGGTGGCAGGTATAGTTTTCATATATTTCTTCGCGTGTGTCCATATTCATTTTGTTTTAAATGCTTATTTAGGTTGTTTTAATATAAAATTCACATTACTAAACAAATTATATACTGGTGAAAAAATATCATACGTTTGACCTCTAGTCTACTTGTCACGATTACCGCATCAAAGATATTGTCAGTGTTTTAACTAGTTGGTTTAAGTCTCACGGCTTTGGTGAACTAAACGAGGTGAATACGTAACTACTTTTAGTCTCAATTTCTAAGCTATGATGTGGGATGACTATTTTGGTATATCAGAACAACTTTTTAATAATCTTTGTCTATTAAAAATTAAGTTATTTACATATTGAACAATGGGCTATATAATCAAAGAATATGATTATCGATTTATCGGCCAACTGTATCAACTATATTTATAACAATTTGTCCGTTTATTCATGCTTTTTAAAATTTTACTTAAATTTAGATTCTCTGCAATGCACATGATAATTCTAATGATGAAAATATTCTTGTCTTTTTTTATATATAGAAACATATGATACTTTAAAAAAATATAAATTTTTATCTTCACTTTTCCCTACCAATTAAATTGATCAATCTATCTATACTGAATTTATATTCATTACTTTACACTATATCAAGATTAAACTGAATTTATTCTTCCTCTCTTGAATTAATTCTAATTAATTACTTCCTGCATTCGTGGCAGTCCTGGAATGGTGAATCATGTCACGTCCTTGGTATATATTCAATTGGGATAAAAGCAAATATTTTTCTGTTCAAAAATCAAAAGCCACTTGATCAATCAACAAGCGCATATAAATTTTTATGTTGCCGATAGGAATTCACAAATCTTGGTGTGCTGTGGAATTATGAGGATTATATTGTATGTTAAAGTTCAGAAAAAGTGTGTTTTGTGAGAGAGGCCAATAATGTTGTTTGAAAATAGCGTTACAAATTCATATCCAATTTTGGTCGCTTTCCGTTTAGATGTTCTCAAAAGCTCGTACTTCATGTGACAAAAGATATCGTGTGAGAGACTTAATTATGTGGGGGTAATACAGTTTCCAAAACCGTGTTTCGTGTGTTTAAAGTAAATTCTTTTTTATCGAAAAAATTATATTCAACAGAATTATATTTGGATAAAAACTACATATGAAAATTTTAATGCCACTAGAGCTGAAAGTCTTAGATTAGAAAAACCTTTGAAAAGCTGGCAAAGCACAAAAAGTGGCTTTTCGGACGTGGAATGATTAGTATGCGTTAATCACCTGCACAAATTGTTTGGTTTGGTGCCTTTTGCCAGTCGAAGTCATTGATTAATTCAACAATTTAATAGGATATGCTTTGAGCCACAAAATGGTTTGATTGAGATCAATAAAAGGATGTTTTACTTTAGAACTCCACATAATTTGTGTGGTAGTTTAGATCCCATTAAGATGAAGAGAACGAACTTACAGTGTATAAAAAATAGTGTAATAAACACGTGCATCAGCGGAAAGCAATCATATTAGTCACATTTTGTTCTTCAAAATGGAATAAAATTGGAAATGGAACGATTTGACTTACAAGAATATTTCTTATCACGTGCTGCCACTATATATAATTAATTAATATTTTAGAGGGTTATTGGGTTGATGGTTAATTTATTGTTTACAAATAATTTGTGTAGTAGTTTAGATCCCATTAAGATGAAAAGATCGAATGAACTTACACTGTATAAAAAGTGTAATAACACGTGTATCACGGAAAGTAATCATATTAGTCATATTTTGTTCTTCAAAATTGAAGAAAATAAAAATTGAATAAACTTGTGTGAGATTGTTCCATCTTAATCAAATGTCTCATATTCGAGTTTTAAGTATTCTTGGAGGCAAAGCTTTGCCGTCATACTGGTCTTATCCACTCAAACAAAATTGTATCTAATGATATTTGTGGTTTGGAAAAAAAAATTACACGGGATGGAATCACCCAAATTTTAAATAAAAAGGGGGTGCAAGATGATTTTCTTTTGTTGTAAGAAGAAAAGGCCCAAATTTTAAATACGAATTGGCAAATTCACAATGATCAAGCAGGCCAAACAACTAGCTTAGACCATACACCCATGATTCATAATAGCATAACCCAAAAAATTAAGAGCATGTTTGTGTAGGCACTGGATCCCATTGGCACACATTCTAAAGCAGCATTTTATGAGATGCAATTACTCCCTTGCTTTTGTTTGAACGCTGGTTTGAAGGCTGGGAGCGGAGAAACAAACATGGTGTAAGTAATCCCTAGTTGGAATCAGGGAAACGAAATGATTATGTATCATTCTTTGCCTAATCAATTTCATGCATTCAATGTTGCTCCTACTTTTATCTGTAAAGTGTTAAGAGCAAATGCTGCTTGTAGTAGCTTCCCTAGAGGTTTTTAGGGGGCTTGTTTTTTTTAATAATATAAATCATCACAAACATGGCACATCTACACCGGAGAGAATGCAATATATAAGAGTCACCCAAAATAAGGTGTCTATTCTACTGCGATATTTTCATATTTAGATTCTTGTTCTTACTAAAGTGTTGAACTCTATTAGGTAGCACTCCCATCATCGTTGATCTTGGGAAAATGGAGACGAACCATATATTCTTGAAGATCAACAATATGTTAATTCCATTCGTGTAGGCTTGTGAAGAACGTTTAGCTAATAGCATTCCAACACAAAAGTCGCTCATCAACCAAGGAAAAGCATGATCCTCAAGTGCCAAGGTGACACCCAACCTCCTCCTAGAGGAAGGTTTGAATAGTACATACAACATAGAATTCAGAGATTCCAAATTCCAACATCACAAGACTCGATGAATAAAACTTAATCTAACATAGAAGAATGTCAGTTTCCAAAGTTTATTGAATAAAACAATAAATTATTTTTAAGAGGGTATTCTTGAGTATTAACATGTGAGCAGAGTTTAGATAAATTTACCAGAACTAGCTGTAAAAAATAAAATAAATTAAACTTCTCTATTAAATTTATTATCAACTTTTAGCCCTTACGAAGCTAAATGAACCAAGTTTCTAAAATGTTAGGTACATAAGTTAACATTAATTCGTAAAAAAATGTATTAGTTTCTTAATTCATTATATTTTTTCCATAATTATTGAAAAATTTATCCAAGACTTGGAAAGATGGGCTTAAAACTATGTGCAAATGGGAAAAGCAAAAACTCAATTGTGCATGTGAAAAACAATATTGTGATATTAAAATTAAAATCTTTTAGGCCCATTACATCATATCATTTCTATGGGTCAAATACCTGAGTCAAATCTTTAGATAAGCCAGTTCCAGCTAGCCACTCCTAATCAAGGATAGCCTAAATCACTAACCATTCAATGACACGCAACGAAGTGTTGCATTGGTAAAACATGCTTTCCACCATTTTTCTTTAAATTTTTTAATAACCTTCCTAATCCTACGGAGTTGCAGTTGCAGTTGCATTCACATTGGAAGTCTAATGACACAATAAACTGCCACATGTACTTCCTAACACACAGTCATGTAAGTTGCCGACACGGTGCACCCACAAATACAACAACCTCAGGCACTGCCAGAACCAGCATATCTTCCAGGCTCATGCTGAGACAAACAAATAATAGATGTTGTCAGCATCCCAGAGTATACCTTGGAGGAAACAACCGGCAGTAGGATAGAATGACCAAAACGGAGTGCTGAATTCGAAGTACAAGATATTCGTACTTTGATAAACATATTCTGACTGCACTAAACAGTTTTGATTTCAACATTGTCAAACCAGAAGAGAAGGCAGGAGTGGTTAAAACGAGTGGAATCATCATACATGTCACACCATTGGCTCCAAGGCACCATGTTTTACACAAGTAACAAACCGCATGCATAATTGGCGTACCCAATCCTTCGTGACTCGCACAGCACCAAGTGGAAAGCAACCCATCTAAAAGTGGAACCAAATAATTATCACAAAGAAGCCAAGTCCATATTGTAGGAGGAATATTACACTATTTGGAAACACAGATCGAATATAGGCAAACACTTAGACAACTACTCATTTCCTAAGTTTAAAGAACCGTCTTTCATCAACTTTAAGCTCAAGCTATTGAATCTTCCACGTGAGTAATGCCTTGATGCTTTTCTCCAATCTGTTCCAGTTTTCATCATAGCAACAAATTCATCGTAGCTGATACGTCCATCCTGCAAGTGTTCAAGAATTTTAGAGGGTAAGATCCCCTAATCAAGCCTATATGTAAAGAAAAATCTCTCGAATATTCACACCTTGTCCGTGTCTACTTCTAGGAAAATGTCATTCGCTACATCTGTACAGTCATCTGCTCCATCTTCCATCAAAGCATTCCGTAGCTCATCTGGTTCAATATATCCATTCCCATCTTTGTCAAAATAGGAGAAGGCCTTGTGAAGATGATCGTCATTAGCCATCCTTCTTAAATGAAGGGAAACAGCAACGAATTCCCCGTAGTCTAGTGTTCCCTTACCATTACTATCTACCTGTTGTCAAAGTGCAATGATTAAAAGACAAAACAAGAACCATTTCAAGATAAAATATTTTACTTCGTACCATTCAAATAATGGTTTAAAACATGAAAACCGGGTATAGGAAAGGAAAAGAAAAATCATCAATGAGAAAAAAACCATGCATTTCAATTCACATTTGTGTGTTCATAAACATATCAATTTTTGTCAGCCAATTTGAGGCAGGCAGGCAGCATTAAATGTTGCACTAGCAACTTTAGAGTTTAGTTGCAATAGTTTAGAGGAACAAGGGAAAGTTAACCACACTCACAGCTTCAATAAGCAACTGAACTTCAGAGTCAGCCAGTAGAGACCCAAAGTTTCGGAATCCAGCTTTTAGTTCTTCAATGGAAACAATGCCATCATTATCATTATCCATCTTCTTGAACATATCTTTGATGTCTTCAACTTCTTCATTGGATAAGAAATCAGCAATGACCTGTATACAAATATAAAATCTTAGCTCTGACATACTGTAAAAGCAATGGCTTAAGATATCACCAGAGATGCAGTGAACTAACCCTAAGGGCTTTTCTTTTGAATCTGTTCATCATCGAAAATTGCTTAAGCCTTGACTTGACAACATCTCCAAGTGGAACATTAGGAGCCTTCTTAGCATTTTGGAGCCAGGGATGCTCTGCAATACAAGAAAAAACAAGATGAACCATGAATTAAAACAAGATGTGCTCAGACAAGTCATCAACATAACTACAACAATAATGTTTATATATATTTTTTAGATATAAAAAATAATAAAATTTAATTGATATTAACTAATATGGTGGATACGTCATGACGGTAGGGATGTCACTGAATTCATAATGATGATAGTTAAGAAATGCCAGATATGTCATGACGGTAGAACAAACCAACAAAGGAGATGGGAAGAATAAAAATCACGATCAAGGATTGCCAGACAGAGGACAAGACAGCCAAAGAACTGTTTGAAACACATCAGTAAATTGAACACAGGCCAAGACAGAGAAGTGAAAAACACGTCCCGATGAGGACCGAACTTGCTGGAAGGAACAACATAGTAGAAGGGCACAAAAATGCCAGAGGATTGACACAGTAGGATAAAGTTAATTTGAAGGAAGAATCATGAAATTAAAGTAATGCTCAAATTTTTAGGAACCTCGGCAGTGGAGTTGTGACAAGACAGTTCATGAAGGATTGTACAAATATAATACCATATTGAAATTATGGGAATTTAGGTATAGAGGAAGGAAGAGAGATGAAAAAGAATAAAACACTGAATTGATATTAACTCAGATGTATTAGAATGTGAATGTGATAGAATGATATGTCCACACATAATCTTACTGCCTTGCCTTAGTAAAGAAGTAGTTCAATTATTAAAATATAAAACCAAAAAGGAGATAGTATTCAGTATTTTTATGATTTTAAAAATCCTCTTCAGAGTACATGAAATGAACAAGGAAGGAGAAAAACATACCAAGCACTTGTTTGGCAGTTAATCGAAGCTTAGGGTCAGGTTCTAACATTTGCCTAACAAGGCTTTTAGCACTTTCAGAAATACTGGGCCAAGGTTCCCTTTTGAAATCTATAAGCCCTCGAAGAATGGCCTGTGCAACTCCTTGCTCGGATTCTGCATAGAATCAACATCGAGGTAAGAAAATAAAAAGACTTCCTATGAGCTGATGAAATAATAACAAGACCCAAGCTCAAAAGCACAAAGCTCATGATATACATGAACATAAAGAAAAGAAAAATTGGCAGATTAAAACCTTGCCAGAAAGCATTAGTAAGAATATAATGATTTATGAATGCAATTACCAGCCCAAAATGGGGGAACTCCACACAATAAGATGTAGAGAATTACTCCTGCACTCCATATATCTATTTCTGGTCCATAATTCCGCTTGAGCACTTCCGGAGCCATATAATATGGACTTCCAACAATTTCTGAGAACCTCTCACCTGGAAATTTTTATATTACCCACAACACATTATGGAAAATATGTCAGATACTGTAAGCAATGAAAAAGATTGAAATATAATTTTGAAAGTGAAACATGAGTAGACAGCAAAATGTTCCAGCAGATGGCAAACTGTCAACAATGGATGGTGTATGCTCAATCTAAGATTAATGGAGTTATAACCATTTACTGGAAATCAATTGTTGATATTTTAATAATTTTTTAATACCGATGTATGTATTTCATCACAATTTTGTGATTTTCCATTCAGCAATTATTAAGCTGCACTTTACTCTGTAAAGTGTACCATTCACTTTAAAGGAGCTGAATCCTGTAAAAAATTGCTCAGAAATGGTTCAATGGTTGGGGAAGGGTAAAGGGAGGGGGGAGAGGTCGTGGGTTCAAATCCCCCCAACTGACATTTCTAACAAAACTAACAAACTAACATTTTCTGATAAAAAGAAAATGCTCAGAAACAAGCCATAAAAACCGATTTATTTTCTTACATCTTATTGTAACATGTTAAAGGAGACATCTATAGAATAGAGATAAATTTCATACAGACACTTAAACAAATTACAGAACATAATCACAAATTAGTGAACCCCAAAAGTTAATCACACTTCTTTTTGGGAAATGTGAAAATATGGAGAGGAAAAAGTCCTCTCCTCATCTTTGCTGGCTAACCTACTATTATGAGTATAGGAAGCAGAAGTGCAGAACTATGAAAATTCATATTTGTCGACATTCCTGTGCCAATCACCATTGGCGAAATGCTCTAAAAATGTACTCTGCTACATTGTGGCACCATAGTATTCACACAAAACCCTGAAGGTAAATGTTGGACAAAGAGTTAAGAGTCCTCTATTTTGGAAAAAAAGGAAATGAAGGAAGCATTGAATGGTGTGGACCTCTTCTTATAGGAAGAGAAATTTCTTGTTGCAGAGAAAAGCGAGAATCAGAACAGACAGGTTGTTTTCGTTATAAAACTGCAATTAATGAAATCTTTATTTACACAACTGTGCCTATTTTCAGTGTTTCTGGAATAAAGGTAAGAAATCATTTGTTTCCTCTTAATTTATTAAGACTGAGGTATTGAGAATAGTTTTAAGAACTGATAGTAAAAAGGCAATGTATCCAAATAAATTTTCTTTTATTTTTAAGAATTGAAACCAAACAACTCATATTTGGTTGTTTCAGCATTTCCTTCTAAAATGTTGAAAATGAGAATCAGAATGAACATAAGTTGGTCTTATTGTAATTATATTGAAAAATGAAAACAAGAAATCAAATCAAACACCCCCTTAGTAACTGAACTGCAACATGATCCAGTACTTTGTATCCAATTGTGATAGCAGCATCCTTAAATGCCTAAACAAAATGTTTCTTAAGGACTGACAAACAGTTAATGTAGAATTTGTGAGAAATATGCCAAATGGATTTCATATTACATGCCTTTTTACAATTTATAACTGTTAAGAGTAACAGGTTTATGGTTAGGGAAGGTGAGAAAGCAAGAGACAAAAGGATAACTATAATGACACTGAATATTATTGATAGGATGTAATGTCTTACATTAAAACAATAACCTAATGTTCTATTTATATGACTAACTAGGTCAAGCAACAATCCGACTAGCACAAGCTCAAGCACTTCCCTCAAGCTACTTCTAACTAAGCACTAAGCTTGATACAAGTAACAACACATGAAAACAAAGAACAGAAGCCCATCTTCATAACAAAAATAGGAAACCAGTACACACCAGCATTGACAAGTTTCCTCCTCAAACACTGCTGAACACAAAACCCTAATAAGACCTAAATATCCCAAGAACTAGAAGAAAAGCCAAATCTGAGGCAGAAAACCGGAAGAAAAATTGAATCTGAAATTAATATAGCCAAAAAACTTGCCAGGTCTTCAGCCCATAGCCAGCACTTACACTAGGCCTGTCACCGTCCTAGTCACCCCCACCATTGCAGCTCCATCCATCCACCATGCCACAGACACCGCAAAATTAAGTATGTCCAAAAGTACACATGCTCCAGAGTTCAGGCATATGGACAGGTTTTGGGATATTGCCATGGCCACATCACAACAATACCTACAGGAAGTCTTCCAGTCAACAGAAAACCAACTATCCAGAACAGGGTAATCTAAGATCTTAGCCAGACATCACTGAGAGAACCATCAGTTATCAATGAATCTAGACACACACACCACAAACAGATGTGAATCACCCAAGCTCCAGTGATGGCATATTGTGAACCACCATTGTCAATTGTTCCTCCTCGAGAAGTGAGTCACCATAAGTGAGAATACTTTGATTTCTGAACAGATTCAGCCAATATCCTCCTCGAGAATAGATTCCGACTTAGAAACAGATGGGAGAATGTACAAGTACAACCAAGGATGATGAACTCAACACACGAGAAAGAAGCCCTCCTGATAGAGAATGATACTGCTCCAATACCATATTGAGAGAAAGGAAGAGAGAGAGGACTAACTAATAGCACTAAGTTTTATTGATAGGATGCAATGTGTTACCCTAAATTCCCTAATACAATAATTTAATGCTCATACACACTACTAATTAGGTAAGTACTAGTCTTACTAGTACAAGCTCAAGCCCAAACCCACTACCAATAACCTTAATATGCTTAAAAATAACCATCAAAACAGAACCAAAAACATTACCTGTTGTTTGTACAGAACCATACAACAGCCACAGGAAAATACCCATTTAATGCTAAAGTAATTATTGCTGATCCAAATTACGTGTGGCAACCCCTAGTACAGTTGCAATTAAGTCTAACTTCATGCCACATTTGGCAATATTGTTTAGTGGTAAGGGAAAATAAAAGGATTGACACATTGGACTAGGAAAGAAACAACCATAGTCTAATCCAATCTAACAAAAAAAAAGCAACTGCCAAGCTTAGCATTCTGATCAATCAAATCAATATCACAACAAACCCAAAACAAAGACGAGCCTCAATTTTTCAACCCCATACAACAGTGTAACCACTTGTTCGTTCTAGTGGTATGCACCCTATCATCCTCCGATCAAAATTGCATTGTTAAGTGAATGCAACCTAGGTAAGAGCAATCATAAGCAACCAGGCACTAATTCAAGGCACCCTCATTAACACAAATGTCGTTCATAAACATTTTAAAACAACAACGAAATTTAAGTCTCATGGTGAGCATACCAACAAAACAACCCTCCCACTTCTCCTTTTACGTTGCAGACGCGGAATGTAGAGTAGACAGCAGAAAACCTAACTGTACCAACTTCAAGTAAGCTGAACCCTGTTTGGATAAATTTCTCACTTACTTATAGCAGAAGAAGAAAATAAGAAAGTAAAATGAATTGAGTTTTTTCCATAGTTAAAATCGACTTATGCAACTTTTTTAGAAACTCTCCCATTTAACTTCACCAAAGCTGAGATGCATAAGCTGATTTTACCAGAGAAACTTAATTCATTTTCTCATCTTATTTTTTTTCAAGTCTTCCAAACAACAGTAGAAATCCAACTACAAACAGCAGACAAGTCACACCTCCAAACTCCAAACCGAATCCACGCAATGCACTAAACCGAATCCAAATTCAGCGTACCTGGCTTGAAGAATATGGAGAGGCCAAAATCAATTGCCTTGAGCGGCGAATTCTCCTTCTTGTTCGCGAACAAGAAGTTCTCCGGCTTGAGGTCGCGGTGGATGACCCCGTGCTTGTGGCAGAGCTGCACGACCTCGACGATCGTCCGCGTGACGGCGGCGGCGGCGCGCTCGGTGTAGTGCCCGCGGGCGACGATCCGGTCGAAGAGTTCGCCGCCCTCGCAGAGCTCCATGACGAGGTGGACGGCATTGTCGTCCTCACAGGCCTCGCGGAGCGACACGATGCTCGGGCTCTCCGGCAGGTGGCGCATGATGGCGACCTCGCGGCGCACGTCCTCGACGTCCACGGCTGTCCGGAGCTTCCTCTTCGAGATGCTCTTACACGCGAGCAGCTCGCGCGTGTCGCGGTCGATGCAGAGGTACGTCACGCCGAACTCGCCGCGCCCGAGCTCGCGGTCCACGAGGTACCGGTCCTCGATGTTCTCTTTCGGCACGCCGGCAAGCACCGTGATCGGGGCCTTCTGCTTGGCGGCGGCGGAGGCGGAGCCACCTCCGCCGCGCTTGCCGTGGTCGGCGTTGGAGAAGCTCGATTTGACGTCCTCGCGGGCCACAGCGGCCGGGGATCTGCAGCAGTTGCCCATGGGAGCAGAGATCGCGGCGGAGGAGAGGTTTTATAGTAAGAGGCTGGAGGCGTGCTAGGGTTTCACATCATAATGCGGAAACCCTAACCCTAGAAAAAGGAGGTGATGAAAGAGTGTCGTGGTTTTGAGAGAAAAAAGAGTGAGGTTGAAGCTGGTGACTGGTGATGGAGAAGGAGAAGTGGAAATGCAGCTGTGAGTGACTGAGGCCAAGTGGGTGTACGGTAACGGCTGGGGATGCGGTTTTTTAGGAGCCAGGAACCTCCTCTATTTGCCATTTAGATTTATAAAATTCCTTCTTTTTTGCTTTTCAACCAAGTTTTACTTTTACTTATTAAAAATATGTTGAGGTTAGCAACTAAGCATCATACTTATATTAAAAAAATTACCTTTTTTTAATGAATGCCAAAGTTAAATATACAACTACAAAAGTATTTTTCTTTTCTCTTTAAGCACTCACCACCATCCTCCAATTGGAATTTGGAACATAGAGGACAATTTTTTCAGATTATGATATTTATTTAAAAAATTCTTACTTTTTCTTTTACCATATTTTAAGGGTATATAACTATTTTCTTTCAGTCCAAAATTAGTATTATGGTTGACTGAAATAAAGTGTCAAAATTCTTAATTACAGTGATTCAAAAATGTAAATTGTTTTATAAGAGAAAATAAGTTATGAATTATCATAGTGATATTATCACATTATTATATGATAAAATTATTAATTTTAATAATTTAAAAGTTATACTGCTAATAATTTCTATTTTTTGTGAATTCTAATAATTTCTAATTAATTAATAATATAAAAAATTTACACTAATAACACATAAACATTAAGTTCATTTAATAATTGTCTCATACCATATTAATGCAAAAGCGATTAATTTAGTACTAAATAAAAAAAATGATACTTCAACAAATCCACGGTTAATTAGAAATAAATATTAGAAATAAATAACAAGTAACATTTATAAATGACCGAAAACATGAGTAATTACTATTAAATACGTCAATTAAATGTATAAAATTGTTTCAAATTAACTAATAATAATATTGAATTTAATTCTGGATATATGGTTATATTAAGTATTCAAATTAAGGGGGGAAAACTCTGTTATACGTCACTTGTAATAAATAAATAAATAATCATATTAGGCTAGGATAAAATTAGCTGTGATAAAATGAAGGTTTTTAATAAAACAGTAATTCTGAATCACCCGAAGGATTTTGAGGATGTATATGTCAAGACATAAATGGTAGTATTAATTATTAATTATATATCAAATATCATAAAGGTTACATCTCAGTAGAATCCATTTTCGTATTTCAACTTCCACCTTTCATAATTTCCTATGTCAAATTCATGCAACGTCATTTGTATTAATTTTCGTATAAAAGTCTTTTGGAACATTTAGATATTCACTGCCCGTAATATTTGGAAAAATAAATAAATTTAAACAAGAATGAATTGTCCAACCCACACTGTCTCTGCATACTGGCATTGTATTTACGTAAGCTAAATTTTGTCTTTTATCTTAAAAGATATCTGAAAGTCATTTTTAACTGTATGGTAAATTTTGATAAACTTTACTAGACCATCTTGAAATATCATTTACTATTTGAATTTGCAGAGTTGTTTTGTGTTCAGGTTTTTTCCCATCATTTCTGTTTTGCTATTTATTTCTTCATAAATGTTACTTGACTTGATCCTATCTGCTGTTACAAATAAATACTTAGTGGTCATGAAGAAATCTGGTTATCCGACAAAAATCAATAATTGAGATTATAGTTTATCAAATAAAAAATGTTTGATGAACTTAAATTAAAGGAATTTTTTCAATTTAACAGAAGACATGTTTATTGACTATTGAGAATGTGACTATGCAAACTACATTCTGGCATTTTAAAATTTGCGTTTTTTCTTTTACTTTAATGGACATGTGCACACGTCCCTAAAATAAACATGGTTGGTTTACTGTCCTGTCCTGAGTACTCGAAGCAAGGTGACACAACACTTGTATGTATTTATAGATATAAATAAACCAAGGTTTAATTACTTATTTTCTTTATATAGTTTTTAAATTTATTTCTTCTGATCCTTATAGTTAATAAATAAATTTTTTAATTTTTAAAGTTAACATTTTAATTTTTAAAAGATCTGTGACGTTAAATTTTTTTAACTTCCTTAGGTAAAAAATTTTAATGATAAAGACCTTTTAAAAATTAAAATATAAATTTTAGAGACTAAAAAATTTACTTATTAACTATAAAGACTAAAATAAATAAATTTGAAAACTAAATGAATAATTACATCATAAAAGAAAGTAAATAAACATTGGAAATCCAATTCACACTAGCTATAGGCATCATAAATCTAAAAAACAAAATTGTATTTTACCAATTTTATACCCTACCAAATATGTAGCTATTTTTAGAAATACATCAAATTTGAAATTTGATTTTCATTTGAATTTATTACATGTTTAGGAAATATTTATTCCTCAGACACAACCGTTTAAAAGTAACAAAAACATATAATTATTTCTTAGGAGTAATTTTCATGTATGGTATAAAAAAACTGTAGTATCTTTTTTTATGGGAAAAAATTGTACTATCATTTAACGGAAATCATAATAATATGATTTTTAAGATAATTATTATAAAAATAAATTAATTTATCATATATAATTATTTATAATTAATGATATTATAAAAATTATTTATAGCTGACTGTGCCTATATTTTGTTTAAACAAAACCAAATATGTATTAAATTCATGTCATTTTTTATAGTTCAAAGTGCCTATTTAAAGGCCACAAAACAAACAGAAAGGAACTAGCAAGAAAATAAAACAGTTGAACAGCTGGGCAACAACGGAAGCTGCAGAAAATGGGAAATACAACAAAAAATTCTTAACACTTATATCCATTCTTGTAACATAAATAATGTTGGTTTGGTGGTAAAAATGAGTAAGAAGGGGGAGAAAAGTGGTGGATTCATCTACCTTCCAATAAAAAAATTAATATTTGTTAATAAAAAAATTAAGTGATCGCATTAGAATGCAAAATTCAGGAACAAAAAGAAAAAAAAAAAAGAGAAAAGAGTGAAAAAAAAAATAAGAGGAGATGCCATGTGCTGTCTCTTTAATTTACAAACATATGAAACCAAAGGGACCTTCTTGTCTGTCTTCTTTCTGTGTTTGTTTGTGTCAAAGACCAAGTGAGTGGGTCTCATGGGGCATCTCTACCAACCAGCTTTTCCAATTCTACTTCTGAAGTTGCTTGCATTGTTGGGGTGCTTGTTTTAGAAGCTGCACATAATTGTTGTTGCTAAGCCTTAGATCACACCCTGAAGAAAATAAAAGGGTACCAAATTAATTATAAGTCACCCCAAACTTTTTGTGACCAAGGCTTATTATATTATTGGGTCCATTAATTGGGGAACAAGAGTTATTATGCCTCATTTTGTATTGATTATCTTCTCATTGGAAGCAGAGAACAAAGACAGAAATCGCCAAATAACTATATGGTAGACGACAAACATAGACACAAGAAGGCCACATAGACAAAATCTTATTCAGATCGATTTGATGCTCTATTCAACTTAAGTACTCAAACAAACCTTATAGTTAATTTAATCAATGTCATCCCATGAATGGAATGAAAAATAAATTTTAAGAAATCTGTGATTGGCAAGATCAAGATAGGAAGTTAGCTAGTAGCAGGCCTTTTATATATATATATATATATATGTTAGAAGATTTAGAAAACAAGTCAAGGGAATTTTTGCTTCCAAAACTAAAAGTGCATTTGTAAAACTTGCAGTTTAAGCATTTTATCATATGTAAAACCTTGTCATTTCAAGCTTGACATTTCATATGTATAACTTTCCATTTGAGAGTGTTGTCTCTATAAACAGACATGACACATGAGTGTATTATAAAAACAAGTAGACAAATTTTGAATTGGGAAAGAAGGCAAAATGAGTAAGAGAGGTTCATTGGGTGGTCAGAAATATCAGGAGCAGTCAACTTTTTAGCAACATTTCAGCTTTTTATTCAAATTTTTAAATTGTCCTAGTTTTCTTTGTGGCTGACTAGTTTAGTAGTTTAGCACCTTTTTAGCCAAACCAAAATCATTAATGATTTGTCAGATGTTTTGTTAGGCCATTCAGTATGTGCTTATCAGTTTGCTAAATTTGGGGGCATCCATGATTAATCTTCTTTGTGCAACGTGACCTAATCTTCTTGTGGAAATTAAATGGATTTTCTTCTCCTAACTGATAAGTCCTATTTTTTTTTAGGAGGATAAGTTTGGTGCCTATTTCTTGATAGTGTCTCCTTTGCTTATCTTGCACCCCCAAAACCAAATTAACCATTGGTTCAAGGTTGTATAGGAGGATTTCATGTTGAGTTATTATGAAAATTGTATCTAGAATATTTTTCCCTTTCCTTTTATTTATATTAAAAAGAATGTATTCAACCCATCCAAATGGACGATGGCGTGTTAAACTGACACAAAATCACTTTTTTTATGTACTAAAATATTAAGATTAAAAAGAGACTCACCAGGTATAAGGTAAGAAAAGATAATTTACCAGTTCAAGAAGAATTTATGCTGATATCGCATATTGCTTACCAACAAGTTGTTTTAAATCAAAACCAAATCTTAATTTTGTAAGAGAGAAATAAGCTTAATCAAACTACTTTAACATCACTATAGAATATAGATTGTCAATATATTTCACAGTATTTTTGTTTTGTTTTTCGCATGTATCTTTTTTTCTTCAGATAATTTTTTTTAAAGCTGTACTTTCTCTCTCAATAAATTTTTCATGTAGTTTGTTTGGTGCAAGTCCGAGTTATATAAATATTTCGTTTTTAACGTGTAGAGAATGGTACAGAAACACATGTATACCCTACTTTATGCTAATTATAAATGGAGATCATAAAAATTGTGCCCTTGACCCTAATAGTAAAAGTAAGAAGCTATATTCATCGATAATTATAATTATGTACGGGTATTAGAATTTCCTGTATTTCTCTCCACTACTGTAATGCCATCATTGTGTAAGTTACTTGCATTGTGATAACTTGACTTCTAAACAATGATAATTATCTTACTAAAGAATGAAAGTAATGCGAGAATATCATTAGTTATATATTCCTTTAACTTAAAAAGAAAGACATAAATAATCAATGTTGTGAAACAAGATATTGAATTTATCAATTTTGGTAAAATGATAGCAAGAAAAGAAAAACAAGTCAAAGAATTAACATGGTTCATCTACTTAAAATCCTACATTACGGTAAGGATCAACACCACATTCAATATGAAGAAAAGGATTACAGCGGTTGAAAAATCTCACACCATAAACTTCTTATTACAACCGGCGTTGCAATTTATTTATGCCTTATAGAATTCTTTCTCAAAAATATGATCAATCCAGTATATTAAAGACCCGTTGTCCTCTGCATAAAAAAAAGTAAATTAAAAAAAAGTTATGTCCAATTTCATTTTTTTTTTATAATGTCCTGTCCTATTTCATATACTAAATAAAAATATATGACTGAATCTCCTAATTAAGTCAAAATCTTATAAAACCAATAGCATATTTTCACGGTACGATTGTGGAAATCAAATTCCATAATTCTCCAAAATTCCTTCATTTTAGAAAATTAGTACTTCTACAGATGATCACCGATTTCAAAATTTCAAGGATCATAACTTTTAGCATGTTTGAATTCACGCTCGATATTTCTAGTAGGCATTTTCAATTAATGATATTTTGACAAAGAAAAAGGAAAGTTATACAGTAACATAGGGACAAAATTACTACAAAACATAAACGTTGATCTCTAGAAGAACGTTACAAATCAAGCCCTCCTTAATTTCAACTTGTTGTTTGTAATGATAGAAAAAAAGAGATGGGCAAGGTGCAAAAGGTTCATTTGTCTCCTTCAGCTCACTAATATTTCCAAAGACTATTTGTTGGTTGAAAAACAACCAGTATAATTGAAAATTAGAGATAGGATACATAATGTTGTTGGTTAAACTGTGGAAAGAAGATCATTTCCACAGGATCAGCAGGCAGAAAGTCTTCTTCATGCAAAGCACATTGTGGATTCCTAAAAGAAACTTCATTGCAAGTCAGTTTCAACACTACAAAAGAAATGTACGTCAAATTAAACAGTGCCTTCTTTTAAATTCCTTAAACTGGCTTTAAATCTATATTTCAACTTTTAAAATAATTTTAGAAGGAAAAACCCGTCACAGTCAAGTCATTGAGCACCTAGCCCCCATTTTAGGACATATGTTCCAACCTCAAATTTGGATGACTGTCACAGTTTTACTTTTATAGAAAGCTGAGATGATAAGGTGTTTATAAACAACTTATGGATTTCACCCTTAAATAATGTGAGACTTTATAATTACACCAACAATATCTAGTGGTGTCCCATTACTTGATTTGATTATAAATAGCATTTGCACGAAGAATTGGTAATTTGATTTCTAGCACAATAAACCTAGTGTGGCATGTGTATGCTTCTAATTCTTGCCTGGCTTATTGTGGCCATGAATTCAAGAATTTTCGCATAATGATATTATTTTATAGAGAAAAAAAATTATATAAAGTCCATTTCTTAGTATAGATGCAGCTAGAAATCCAGCCCAATATAGTCACCGCAAAGCAACCCATATAATAGAAAATAGAAAATGAAGTGTGTTGCACGAGATGTTGAAATATTATTGCATGAAAAACTATCTAAAGCCCAAATGTAGTCCAAGTATTGTCTCAAAATGAAAAGAAAAATTGGAAGTGAAGAGGTGATCAGTCAAGTTTTTTTTATAAATAATTAATTATTATTAATGAAGCCAATAGATTTTGCACCTATAAGATGATAAAAAGAATAATTTGATTCTACATTTGCATTGATTTGATTCTTACTAAATGTGAGCATAAGAGAGAATAATTTTGATCAATATTAACAATGATTTTTAATTGGTTAATGATATAATTTTTTTTACATAAGTAACATAAAAATTTAACTCATAATATATATACATATATATAAACTATCGAACATTATCTCAATGAACATTTAGTTTAATTTATATTAAAATAGTAATTATTAATTTTATATTAAATTATACTAATCATTCTTCAGATTTTGTGAAATTAGATAAACTCTATTTTTTTAACATGTATTGCCATCTCCCTTATAGGGAAGCACAATATAATATATATAATATGCTATACTTTTCAAATAACTAAGGAGAGTTAATGTAATGTATAAAGATGTCATGTATATTTTTCAAAAATTAAGGAGGTTAGTATAGGAGTAAATAAAAAGCATAGAAATTTGTGTCATTTCACAAAAATTAAAAAATAATTAGTGTAATTTACTTTTTTATATAACATGATATATGCTTCCTTGACTACTGAACAAGTGACTTTAACTTGTCCCTTTTCAACGAAAGGCTAGTGTCATTTGAAGAACATGCCATTTAGAAAATGATGTAACCAATAGCTTAATCCATGGTGTTGTTGTCAATAGAATTCACGCTAAAGGAAGAAGAAAAAACAGAGTTTCCATGTCTTCATGCAGCCAATAGCATGCACAAAGGTTTCACATGTAAATGTGCTCATGTTGGGGGTGGATGAACTTTTTTTCCCCTATCAGCAAGGTGAATGAACGTGATGTGTATGTTATATACATAATAACCCTAATATTCTATACAATTTTGCATGTGTGAAAGATTCTATCAAGATTTGCCACATGTTAACGCTTATCAGCAGGGTAATTTTGAAAATACTTAACAATATTTCGCGAATAAAATTATAAAGAGGATACGTGGGAACTTTTTTTTTTTTTTTTGACAGCAGGGTACGTGGGAAATTAAGAATTGATTTCATTTCAAATTCAGATAAAGCTAACATGAACAAATATTCTTGTCCTCTGTCGCTTCTCATGGATTCGCGGTAACATTGGTATTGTTTTTCCGTTTTATTTATATTATTCTATTTTTAACAATTATAACAATATTACATTACTTAATGTACACATAACACATTATTTCTTATACCTTAAATACCACAATATTTCTTGTCAGACGGAAAAATATATATATATAACCAGAATATGTATTATTTATTTTATACTGTAGTACAATTGAGCCTCATCACTCACAGAGGCTCTAGTTTGCTTTTATACTCATATATACTGAGTGTGTTTTGATTTATAAGTTAGCCGAAAGCATAGCTCTGATTTATCTAGATTAATTTGTTGTCTAGACGCCCACTAATTGGCCTTTAGATTTTAGAAGATGTGTGAAAGATGGCTTGCTTCTTCAACTTTGACTTGGGTAAAAATAATATTATCATTTGAAAAAAGTGTGAGATAACAAGTACTCTAGGACAGAGTCCTATACTATTGAGAACATTTCTTTCCACTTTGGTTAATCATACCTAAAAACGTTTATGCTAAAAAATGAATGGATAAAGAGTTAAAGGGTCTCCTTTAAGTCCTTTATGTGGCCTTAATTCTCTGTGTGGTTATGAGCCCTAAGAAAGATACAGTAGTGACGCATTTTATGATTAAATTGGTCCATCTAAAAGGAAAGCCATGGACGACATAATACTTTTCATAAAAATCGTATTCCACTCTATCTTATTTTACATGTCCAACTTTATTGTTGTATGTCATTTTCTATTTATTTTTCTGTTATATATATATATATATATATATATATATATATATATATATATATATATATATATATATATATATATATATATATATTTTGAAAATGTTAGACTAAATTTTTTATCTGTGATATTACAAACTATAAAACAAAACACGGATTATTAATAAAATGCGAAAAAATAAATTCAAAATGTACATTCAATCATTGCCATGAAATGGTCGTCTTGTTTTGGTTCTTTCAAACTCCCAGTCTCTCTGTAGATGGTGTATCACATGAAATTATAAGAGGTGAGCTCAGGGACCAAATACATGTGTTATATATAGACATTCTACCACCAAAAATGTGTTTAGTAGTCATTGTCATTCATTAGTAGTCATTCAATATGTGGCTTCTCAATTTCAAAACTGATGGAGTATTTTATTTTTAAAAATGTACAGACCAAATTATTACATTATCTTACTTGATCCAAATGTTTTGACTCATTGATTAAAATAAGTCAATGCTCAATCTTCTTAATAAATGAATATATGAATCATAGTGATAGTTTCTCTTATAACAAGTAATATCATCCATGTATTACAATATGTTCAATTTCTCAAGCAATATACTCAAAGTGGTAATAAAACTTAATGAATAAACCTAATGTTTATTCTTGGTCCAAAACCTAATTTTTCTCAAATAAATCAATGTGCACCTGAATATGAGAAAATGTCACAATATAAAAGTTTCAACTCTAACCTGTATATATACAATCATAAAATGGAATCAAGTCTCATTCTTTCTACATGATCTTTGAAGTTAAACGGTGGCATGCCCTTAGTCAAAGGATCAGCGATCATCAACTCAGTACTTACAACTCAATGACTACTTTCTTGTCTTTTACTATTTCTCTAATGGCTAAGTACTTAATGTCGATGTGTTTACTTCGACTTCCACTTTTGTTACCCTTAGCCATAAAGACAACAACTGAGTTATCGCAGAAAATTTTTGAAGGCCTTGAAATAGTATCAACTATCTTCAGCCTAGAAATGAAATTTTTAAGCTATACATTATGTGATGTAGCCTTAAAACAAGAGACAAACTCAGCTTCCATGGTAGAAGTAGCAGTCAAAGTTTGCTTAACACTCTACCATGAAATAACTCCACCAACCATCATGAAAATGTACCCAGATGTTGATTTGCCAAAATCAACACATCCAGCAAAGTCTGAGTTTAAATAACCAATCACATCTAGATTGTTTGTATGTCTATACATAAGCATGTAATCATTGGTCCCCTTAAGGTACCTGATCACTTTCTTTGCAACTCTCGAGTGGTCAATACCTGGATTACTCTGATATCTTCCTAACATTCCAACTGCAAAAGCAATGTCAGGCATTGTGCACACTTGAGCATACATGAGGCTTCCAACAACTAAGCATAAGGAATGTTTTTCATCTGTTCCTTCTCAAAGTCATTCTTTGGACATTGGTTCAAATTAAACCTATCACCCTTCACAATGGCAGCAACACTAGGTGAACAATCTTTCATCCGAAATCTCTCTAGAATTTTGTTAATATAGGTTTCCTATGAAAAACCTAAAATACCTCGAGGTCTATCTCTATGAATCTTAATGTCAATGACAACGATGCATCACCCATATCCTTCATGTCAAAATTCTTAGAGAGAAATTATTTCACCTCATGTAGCTAACCCCCGATCATTGCCTGCAAGTAAAATATCATCAACATATAAACAAGAAAACATATTTTACTCTCACTAACCTTGTGGTATATGCATTGATCCATGAGGTTTTCATCAAAACCAAATGAATGAATTATCCCATGAAACATAAGGTACCACTGATGGGAGGCTTGTTTTAAACCATATATAGATTTATTAAGCTTGCAAACCAAATGTTCACCACTACTAGAGGAGAAACCTTCAGGTTGTTTCATATAAACCTCTTCCTCTAAATCGCCATTAAGAAATGTTATTTTCACATTCATTTGTTGTAACTCAAGGTCAAAATGAGCAACTAATGCTAGGATAATACAAAGAGAATCTTTCTTAGATACAGGAGAAAAAGTCTTTGTGTAGTCGATTTCTTCTTTTTGAGTAAATCTCTTAGCAACGAGTCTTGCCTTGTATCTCTCATTGTTGCCTAATGAATCTCTTTTGGTCTTAAAGACCCATTTACAACCAATGGCCTTTGCCCCATTAGGCAACTCTACAAGGTTCAAAACTCTATTCCTCTGCATGGAATTCATCTCATCATGGCATCATACCATAAATTTGACTCTTTATAACTCATGGCTTGATCAAAAGTTTTGGGATCATTATTCAGCTCTAATATTATAGTAAGATTCTTGCAAATATACAACATAATCACTAGGAATACCTAATTTTCTTACTTTGGTAGACCTCCTTAATGTTGTATCAACATTTTCTTGGGGATCATGTTGCTCAACTGGTTGCTCATCATTTTTAGGAATTTGATGATCAACTTGATCTACTGGATTATCAGCAACAAGTTGTGAAATGTCAGTCATGTGTTGTTCATCATCCCTTTGAATTTGAGGGATATGAATTACAACCAATATTTCACTTCATGTGGAAGGTTGAGACTCTATATAATCAATTTCTGAACCTAAGTCCCTCAATTGATCACTCCCATTGATCAAGTCATTTTCAAGAAACTTGACATTTCTTGATTCCACAATCCTAGTAATATGATATGGATAATAAAACCTATAACCTTTAGACCTTTCGGCATATCCAATGAAATATCCACTAATAGTCCTCGGGTCAAGTTTCTTCTCTTGTGGGTTATATATTCTCACCTCAGACGGACAATCCCAAACACGCATATGTTTGAAACTCGGTTTCCAACCTTTAAATAACTCAAAAGGTGTCTTTGGGATAGCCTTGATTGGAGTTGCTAAGCAAACTCCGTACCATGTCCAATAATGTTTGGTTCCTTCTTTTTGCCACATCATTATGATTTGGAGAACCGAGCATAGTATACTGGACAACAATCTCATGTTCTTGAAGAAACTTTGCAAAAGGACCAGGTGCTTATGCATTCTTAGTATATTTGCCACAATATTCTCCACATCTATCTGATCTCACTATTTTTGTTTGCTTGCCACATTGGTTCTCAACTTCAGCCTTAAAGACTTTGAAGGCATCCAATGCTTCTTTTTTGTTATGAAGCAAGTAAGCATTCATATATCGTGAATAATCATTTATAAAGGTGATAAAATATTTCTAATCACGTGTATCCATATATCTGGACAACAAGTATCATTATGAATTATTTCTAAGTTAACACCTTTCTTAGACATGTTGGTCTGCTTACCCTTAATACAGTTCACATAAGTCTTAAAATCAACAAAATCTAGAGTATTGAATACCCTATCTTTCACTAACATTTTAATTCTCTCAATGGAGATATGTCTTAATCTTCGATGCCATAACATAAATGAATTCTCATTAATATTACACTTTTTAATACCAGTTCGAACATGCATTGAGCTATAAGTGGCATAATTTTGTAAACCAAGAAGATAAAGACCATTAGACAATATATCATTCTCGAACACATTTAGAATTACAAAATAACTCAAACGATGTGTCTTTAAAATCAAAGGAATATCCAAAAGGTAAGAGTCTGGAAACAAAAATCAAGTTTCTAGAAAAACTTGGTACATAAAAGGTCATTTCTAATTTCAAAATAAAGTCACTAGTTAAAGTTAAAATGCAAGATCCAATAGCCTCCACTGGTGAGCCTAGCTTATTGTCTGATAAAATGTTTTTCTCACTTCCCACTGGTTTCCTTAGGTTTTGCATACCCTGTAAAGAATTTGCAATATGGATAGTAGATCCAGAATCAATCCATCAGGTGTTAATATTAACACTAGCCATATTAGATTCATAACATACTAATGAGATTGATTTACCTTTTTTCTCAAGTCATTTCTGGAATCTAGGGCAATTATTCTTCATGTGTATCTTTTTCTTACAAAAGAAACACTTTGTCACTTTCTTAATATCAGCTTGAGGTGGTATTTTACCATTCCCCTTCTGATTAGCTTGAGACTTAGCTATTTTGTTCTTCCCAGAAGCAGTTGTCTGCAATGCACTCTCATCCATCTCCATTACAGGCCTTTCTTCTTTCTAAACACACATGGTCATTAATTCATTAATAGATGTTAACTCATTGGCAAGTGCACCAAATTGTCTCAAGTAGTAAAGTACACGAAAGTGCGAGTGTCGAATCCACAAGGACTTTGTTTGTACTTAGATTGATTCAAATCCAATTTACAAGCAAGATATAAGGAATTTAAAATAGAAGATAAAGAGATGTAAGAGATAAGATAAAGATTTAAAATAAAAGATAAAAAGGTAGAAGATAAAATAAATAAGATATTTTAATGTAAAAGATAAGAAATGTAGAAGATAAGGATAATGATGCTTAAAGATAAATTCAGAATTTAAAATATGTTGGGGCCTAGCATGCCTAACTACCCTTGATGCAATATTAATATTTTTCTCTATTTAATATTTTCCCAATTTCCACCCACATCTAATAAGACACTCAACTCTGATCCCTCACGATGAAGAGCCTAATTTATCTATTCTCTCTTCCAAATCCCTTTGCAAAGATAGAATAGTAAATCACATGAAGCATGAAGATGTATGCAGAGACAAAACAAAGTCACTTTATCCCTAGCAATGAATTGTTTAGATGCCCTTTTTCCAGTTCTTTAGAAATTATCATTTCTCAATGTATAATCCCTAAAACAAATGCATGGATGATCAGACCATACAATAACAATAAAGCATAGGAAAGAAATAATAAAAATTGGCATTGCATTAAATAGATAGTAAGGAAAGATTACATTACAAGGAAATTTGGCTGCTAGGCTCCCAACAATGAGGTTTTAGCCTCTCATTGTCATGAGAGAGTTTACACTTTAGGGGCTAATGTGGATAGAAGAATGGAAGGGATGGATAAAGAAAGAGAAGGGGATAGCGGACATAGAGAGAGGGTTTCCCATATTAGAGATACTTAGGCTTAGGATGTATTCATTAGAGAGCTTTGAGTCTCGGTCTCCCGGTGTGTAGGAGTGTAGGGATTGGTGTCGGGTGTTGTGCCTTTCTCATTTGCTTCATACTCATTTTATAGGCATAAAATAGCTTAATTTTCACTCAACCTCGCGCTTAGCACGGGCTTTCGCACTAAGCACCTTTGGGTTTCTTCGTGGGTCTTCTTTGCGCTAAGCATAAGTTGGACGCTAAGTGAGAAAATGCGTTGGGCTTGTCTTGCGCGCTAAGCAAGCTATCCTAATCTTAAACTTTTTCTTCACGTTTTTGCATCAATTTTCCTCCAAAGCACTTGAAATTTTCTTCTTTTGATTCCTTCTAGTAAAAAATTGCAATGATATTAATTTCTTTATTATTTCATTAAAAACAATGGTAAAGTGAAGAAATTGTAATCATTCTTAACCAAAATTAACTATCAAATTAACTCAAATTTTGCAGTTATCAATAGACCATTTGTCCTTATGTGTGTTGTAGGAAATCTTAAACGGCTTATATTCTTGTGGAAGGGTGTTCAAAATGAAGTGCACTAGGAAGAACTCAGACATATCAACCTCCAGTTTCTTAAGTTGAGTTAAAATATCTCGCATTCACATTATGTACTCACACACACCTTTCACACTAGTAAGTCAGAGAGATGAGAACTTCATGATCAGGGTGTTTGCTAAAGTTTTATTTGAAGTGATGAACTGGTCATCAATGGCCTTGAGCAAGTATCGGACCTTTTCATGTTGGTCGACAAAATCACATATCTCGACCTAGATTTTGGTCTTAATGAACATCACGTTAAGCCGGTTGGTCTTAACGCAATAGCAGCTGGGCTACTTTCATCAGCGATTGTAGGTGGTTCGTCTTTCCTTATAGCATAGTCTATGTTCATCCATCCCAATTGCAGAAGAATTCTCTCCTTCCATATCTTATAGTTATCTCCTTTGACTTTGGGAACATCACATTGAATATCAGGAAAATTAACAGTTTGAGAAGCTACAAAATCTCAAGGCTTATGTCAAAATTTGAGACATATTAATCTTAATTGTATGTTTTACCAATGTAAACATACCAAAAAATTGAATCTTGTGACATAAAAATTGCCTATGGGTTAAATTTTTAATTCAAAAAGAAACAATTAAACTTTATGATAGAATAATCAAATTACATACTCAAATTCATGCTTTACAGGTACAAAATGAAAATAATTTAATTTTTTATCGTAAATATTTACTTTATGATAAAATTGACAAATTATACATACCTCATGATCCATGTGGGTAAACCATGAAAAATAATATGTCATTTTATCCCAATTAATTATACAAATATAATAAAAATTCTCGTAGGATAAAATTCATTATATAAAGTAAAATTAATCACAATATTATGTCTAATTTGTTATATGATCTTTAAACAACTTAATATATCATTTTAATCAAATTATAGATATTGTGGCTAATTCATAATTAATTAAAATTATAAAGATCACTTAGACATAAAACTTAGTCATATGAGAATAAATCATATTATGCATTTCAAGATCAAGATATAATACAATGATGAATAAAATTCTCATATATAAATTCATAATTGAAACATAATAGTATGCATTTGATTTCTTATCTATATGCATAAAATAATTTTTTTTTCCATAATATATTCATGCATAAAATATATCAAAACTTCATAAATTGTAAAGGTAAACAGAATAAGGATATAAGATATGAAAAACAAATATATATCAAAGAACCTTCAATGATTAATGGCTTACATGTATTCCAATATCTTGTAAGTCATGGATTCAAAACCTAGCTAGCGCAAAAATGGTGCATTCTACCATTAAGAATGCATTTAGTAGATGATGTATCAAATGAAATTAGAAGAGGTGATCTCCGGAACCAAAAACATGTTTTATATATAGGCATTCTATCATCAAGAATATATTTAATAAATGGTGTATCAGACTAAATTAGAAGAAGTAAGCTGAGGGACCAAATGCATGTGTTATATATAAGCATTTTATCATTAAGAATACATTTAGTAGTCATTACCACTCATTAGTAACCATTCATTTAGTAGAGACCAAATTATTATAGAAAACACTCAAAGGCCCCCAAAACATCATCTATGATTAGCCTTTGTAAAACACAAAGACTTTGGGTTTTACACTTGATCAAGCCTTTCTACTTTAATTTTATCCCATTTTAACAAGCCATTACCAAGTCATTTCTTACTTTTATTTTTTGATGTACTACTCTGGTATTTTCTTGATATTCGCATGCATGTTCTTCTTCCTCTTCTTGATCAAGTCCAAATCTTAATATTTTTATATAATCAAGTCTTCTACTTTAATTTTATCTTATTTTAACTACCCATGCATTAGGCCACTACCAAGCCTTTTCATGTTACTTTTACATTTTGACCTACTACTTTAGTATTTTTTTTCTCAATATTCTCACACATGTTGTTCTTCCTCCTTATGTTTTCCCGTAAAGTCAGATTATCAAATTTTATTTTATATATTTTTATAGTTTTTTCACCTAAGTTTATTTCAGAACACTCTATTATATTTTAAGAAATTTTTTCAATCTAGAGCTTTACATATCGAACAATATTCTTGAAATAGTATTTTTTTTATAAGCGAAATTCTTGAAATAGTATTATCACACGTCTCATGCCACTAATTTTGTCTATGTTTCTTATAATTTTCCCAACATTATTGTATGTGTAATTTCGTTTTAGTACATTTTTTTAATTACGTGTAATTAGATGTGTATGTTCTATATCAACTTTATCATTTTTTTTAGTTTAATTCACAAGAATGTTCTTATAAACTACCAACAGACAAAATACAAAACATACGTTTGCAATTAAGTTTTAAAAATCTTTAGTGGGATTTTTTGGTCCTAGGTAGGTGGTGAAAAAAATGGCATTGTTGTGAACTCGTAATGCAAAGAGTTTAATCAGTTTATGAACAGGTGTGTAAGTCCACACCTTAACTGAAAAAAAGTTCTCTGGTTGGTGGGAAAATCTATGAATGACATATATATATAGATGGACAATGACAGTTGCAAGTTTTTTTTTGTTAATAAATTATGAGAGAAACAATACCAATAGACCCTTTAACGCTTTTTTATGAACATGTTTTTTTTATTAGATTGAAATTTATTTTTTATATATTTAACTTCTCATTTAATTGATTCTTCACTTCATAAGAGATGAATCCCTTACGCTATATCCAACCCGATTCTTATTTGTACATACATTTAGTCCTTGATTAAAAACATTATGAAGTGATTTTTCAAACTTTTGACATCCTATGCAAAAGAGTCATAGTATGATTGCTAGTAAGTCTTCTACGTGCATTAGTATTTATGTTGTCGTACATGTGATGTGGGCATGTGCTGCGTGCTGTGCCATTGAGTATTAGAATAATATAGCATAAGTGGGGCCACATGGGTCAGAGTCCATTTTGAAGTCAAGTATCGTGGATTGGATCCTAGAGCCCTGTTCTCTATCCTGGGCCCCCTGGCCCACCAAAAGCCCCGTTCACACACTTTCACTAGCAGCCTTTCATTTTAGATATGGTTTCTTTTCCACACTTTATTTCATATATTCAGATATGAGATATCCCATAATAGCTAGCTGTATATAATTGTATACTAATTATTAAATTTGTTTTTCGTACCCAAAATAATGTAGATCGATCGACAACTAAAAGAAAGAAAGTATCAAAAGCCGGCCATGACATGGGATCAGAAATGAGAATGATGGGCGTGTTTCATAATTAGCTGTTAATTGTATCAATAAGGGAGCTAGGTACTATGTTAAATCTATACTATTGACGAGCCTTTTCAATGTTAAAATCTTAAATAGTTGTCATGGATTTATGTATTACGGCATGTCTTTTTCACTTTTTTTTTTATAAAAATAATTACTTCAAAAAGGTTTCTCACACACACACACATATATATATTTTGAAACTGAAAATAATTTCTCATAGTTATTCAAATTTCTCATAATTTCTCACACACACACACTCATAGTTTCAAAATAATTAAAACTGAAAATATAAAAAATTATTCAAATTAAAAACTATTTTGAATAAGTTCTCATAGTTATTTTTTGAAGTTATTTCGATCTCAAATTTTGAATCTAAGGTCATATCATTTAAAGTATTGTGTGTTTTGATACTCAATGATTTATCATATTTTTGTTCTTATTAAAAGGTATTTCAATGGATAGAAGAAAAAAATTATTTATAAACCATTTTTGGATTTGACTTTTAGGTGATGTGAACTTTTGACATAATGAAATAAACTTCAACGTGAAAGTTAAAAGAATAAAAATAGATTAAATCTTCTTTCTAGTGTTAATGTTTTGATCTTAAATCTTTAAGCAGGGTCATCTCATCTAAAATATTATCTGTTTTAATGTTTAGCGGTTCATCACAATTTTATTCTTATTAAAAGATGTTTCCATGGATTGAAGAGAAAATATATTTACCCGTTACCTTAATTATGACGTGTTCTTTAAATAATTTTCATAATTATTACTTTTAATGCACACATACATAATAGCATTATATTATTATATTTTTCGGGCATTTTGAAATTATTGAGATTTAAATAACCACACCTTAATTGGAGAGCAGCCTAATCTAATCAAATATGAGACCACTACAATTGCCATCTCTTGCACGCATCAAATTCAAAAGCATATGTATTTGTCTGATAAAAACACAACTTACAAGTGTCATTTTGAGTTATATATTTTACACAAAAATAGGATATCTAAGAAACATACCGAACTTCCTCTGATTGATCTTTTGCTTTCAAGTATAAATGCAAAGATTATTTGGAACCATGTAATGACATTGGAATGCAATTCCAATAAGCATTGTGCATGCTATTTGACAATAATTCTATGACGAGATGGTTAACGTAAATGAGAAGATCACTGATCTGTGTATGTGTCTCTGTCTATCTCTTGTCGATTTCTTTCTTGTCCTTTTTTATGGCACATCTATCGTGACTACTGTCTAGTAGAGTCTAAATGCTACAAAGCTTCATGATAATGCTTGACCTTTTGGTCCCTTATTTATGGTGCTCTATTATTATCCAAACTACAGCGGTGGCTCATTTTTGCATATCTATGTCTCAACATTCATGTTACAATTGGGGTATGTTGCAGCCATAGTCGCACATGTATGTGTGGTTTTGTTTCAGCCGTAGTGAGAAAACAATAGATATATCAAACGAACAACATATAGTGTTATCCGAAAAAACAAACTAAGTAGTTGGATGCAAGACTGGTCTAAAAATAAAACAATTAAAACTTAAGTTTTAAGTTTACTAAAAAAAAAAAGGCTTTTAATTTTTATGAAGAAAAGATCACATCTATTAGAAAAAAGTCCTATATGTTGAGAAAAAAAAACCTAATATATAATTTTCTATTTAAAATAAAATATTTTTCCTTTAAAATTATTATAGACCTCACTGTTAGATTTGTTGTCTTTGGATGTTAGGAGCAACATATAGCATTATATGGGATGCTTTTGAGGTTTAGTTTGATTATGTAATTAACGAGCTGGACAATATAAAGATGTCAAAACAAAATCGGACCCCTTTTAAAATTTGGTCAAAAATCATGATGTCAAATAAATAAATAAATAAATAATCTAAATATGATGTCACAATCAAAAGAATATTATTTTACTAAACTATCTCAAATCCTCTTTAGAAACTATTATCATAAATAAATGTAGAGAAAAATCGAAACATAACATAAAATTCATAATTCACAAAATATTATATCCAATAAAATAATATTTGATCAAACAATCTACCAAAATATCAAACTAAAAAAGTCTAACTTGATGGGTCAATACATACAAGTGGTTCCTTAACTCGACGAGTTATACGAGTTGAGTAGTTGAGTTTTTTACAAATTGAAAGATTGAATAATCACACAAGCCAACTTATTTTCATAGATTTAATAAATTTACCCACCCTGATATATTAATTCATTTTAACATCCACCTAATTAAAATGAGTTCTTAGTCTCAAGGCAACAATTAAACCATGCATTCCACCAAAAGTGGGGCTTTGGTTTGTTCTAGGGGTGATCAACTGTTAGTTCCGGGCCAAAATATTTAATCAAACGAAATTGAACAAAAAATAAGTACGGAAGAACACATTTGTTACTAAAAAAATTCTTTAGGGAATCAATTTTAAAACATAGGAAACCAATTAGAATAAAAAAATAAGTTAGGGTAAAAACTTATATTTGAGTCTATTTTTTAAGCATAATATAAATCATATAATGTCATTCTGTCTTGTTATTATCATTCAAATCAACCTTTATCAATGTCCTTTAAATATATTTACTCTTCTAAACAATACGTTCACACGATCCAGTACTGTACGTACCTTATTAAACTATTCTTACAAGTTACAAGTTTCTTTAATCATCCAAAAAAAAAAAAAAATGCAATATAAGGCATCTTCTTCATCTCGTAGACCAAATTAAACATAGTCCACTATCCATGTTCCACGTGATTTTGGGTTCTCATGAGAAACGACTATTTCAAACCCCGAATTTCTGACAAACTCACAAAACATATTCATTAAGCTATATAAAAATGAGACACATGCATACACCATTCAAACTTTCCAATCTCAAGTTTCTTCGTCTTCTCCCTATTTTTGCAGTAATGGTTCAAATTAAACGTAACCAAAAGAATATATCCTGAAGTTGCATGGAAAAATACGTAGGGCCATGAGTGAGGGTTAAAAAGAGTGGGTCAATCACGTTGTTACTTGGTCCCCGTCGTGACAAAAGGAAACCAAACAACTCTTCACAATCTCATTGATCTTATCTTTATCCATATATATATATATATATATATATATATATATATATCTGTTTTTCCTCTGAAACGTATTAGTACTGTACAAGAAACTCCAGGGCCCAGGGTACATCACACAAATTTTTATTTTTCCAACCAATGCTTTTATCTTATTGCTTCCATTTTTTTAAGGAATTGCTTCCATTATTTGTTCATAATGTTTATCTATTATATTCGTTATATAAAAAAATATTTTTTTATCATGTTATAAATATAAAATAATTACGAAATTTTTTTATCATCAATCTTCTTTAGGAATCCAATTATATATTTTTTATTTATTTATAAGATTCAAACGTAAAATATTACTTAAATAACTTCAAATATTTCACACCCAACTCAATCCAATGATGTAATTGTTGGGATTCCTCCTTAATTGAAGAGATTTTAGAAAATTCTAAAGCTTTCTAGAAAAGTGTAAAATTTTCTAGAACGTCCTGGAGAACTCTAAAGTAATATAGAACTCTCTAAAAACTTGTAGAAGAATGTGGAAATCTATGAAATATTCTAGAGATGTGTAGAACTTTTTCAAACCTTATGGAAGAATATGAAAAGATATGGAAGGAAGTAGAAGAGTGTAGAGACTCCTAGAATGTATGGAGTATTCTAGAGAATTAATCTCCACCATAAGATACAAGTAATCTCCACCATTCATCGTGGATGTGAGGTAGTATAAATAAGAGTAGGAGCCTTCATTTTTAACAATTCAAGACAAAAGTGAATCCACTTCTTAGAATGAGAAAGATAGAAAGTTAGAGAGCCTCTTTGAGAGAGAAGATAAATAGCTTGGAAAGTCTCTATTCTCAAGCTTAAGTGAGCCACCATAAAATGAGTCAATTTTATAAACACATCCTTGTAATCTTACTATTTTTTTTTGTATAATGGAAGAATCTCTATATTGAAGAATTAGAATTGTATATTCTCATTACTAACTTTAATTATTAAGTATCTATCTTAACTTTACGAACCCGAAAAGTCAGAGTTTTTCAACCATAATGCTAGTCGATGTTCAATTGACTCATATCTAATAATGATAGTTTTGAAAGTTATAATTCGAATTTTTTTCGGATAAACGAAAGTTAAAAAAATGCCTAGTCATTGTAAATGTGAATATATGAAACGTTTTTGGGATAGATTCACACTGGATGATACATTTAATTGTTTGTCCAAAGCGCAAAAGTGAATTGCCTCAAACATATTTGATCCACTTTTTTGAATTGATAAAACTGTGTTTTCTTTTACAGTGTTTGGATATGCACAATTTAAATCAAATGACTTTTCTTTGTACATTTATTCGACTTTTTGAGTTTCAGCAAAAGAAGTTAATAGGTTCAACTAAAATAAATCAGATCGGGTGTGTTAAAAATCAACAAAAATAATACTTTTTTATATTATAAAATAGAAATCAATAAAAAATTGTGTTGGAAAATTTTAAAATTATTCTTAAAAAAACACTTTATTTATGGTCCAAATCCAATCCATGTAGTTGTAAAGAACAGTGTGAGGATCCAAAATTCTCCGGATAATAACGACCCACGTGTCAATCTGAAAATTTTACAGGTACCTTAACCAACCTGCATGTTGAAATTTGACAATATCTCCATCAAACTGCAACGTGTTGCATTTTTATTAGTGGAAAGAAACGAGGAAGCTGCATGCCTAATTTTTTGTTACACTTCATGCTTAGTAGTAAATTAGATTCAAAAAGCATCAAAAGGTGTTGCTCTAATTAAAATTAGGTTGGATGTTTTTAAGTTAAGTTATGAGTTTTTTTGATAAAAAAATATAACTATTGAAAGAAAAAATCTTATTAAAGAAATTAATTATATTTTTTTGGGTAAAAGTTAATAAAATTAGTGAATATTTTATATTTATGTTATTATGAACCAAAAAATGAGATATAAAAAAATACTATTAAGTGTTATTATTATTTTGGATGAACCAAGATATCAAGATATTTTTTTGTTTAAGGGACACTCTTATATACCAATTATGTCATACACAATTGGAGCTAATTTTATTTTTCAATTTTTAATCAATATATTTCATTAACAATTATAAAAATTTTAACTGATCATTTTATTTTTGTTCTTGTACAATTTTATTCTTTTATTTTTAAAACTCTATAAAATAAAGTATGGAAAATGTTTTCATCATTTTTATAACACTTTGAAAACAAGAAATTAAATGAGCAAAGAGGGATATTTTTATATTATAATTATAATTATTAATAAAAAATAAAACAAAGGAAAATCAAACTTCACCTTGTCTCTGATATATGAGAATCATAAATGCAAATTATATTAACTTTTAAGTATAAAATATATTATAGTTGGAGAAAGTTGGGTTATTATAGTTGATCTATAGCTTATTCATACGTAACTTTTCATCTCTCTTAAAGAATATGTTACATAAGAATGAAATCGAATTCCCTCAACATTTTATCAACATCATTAAATTCTATAAATCTTAAAGCAGTGTACTCATTGTCTCATTCAAAATATCGATATAAAAAGTACCAATTTGTTATACAATCTTGCACTAATTTATCTTCCTAACTGGCTCATTTTTGTTTGCTGCGTCAAAATCAAAAGGCTAAACCACTGAAGCAAACGAACGGTCTGAAGACGGTGTAGAATAGCAGAACCGGTCATGTTCCAAGGGAGGACCGTTGACTCGTGGACCCCACCACTTTTCTCCACGTGGACGTCTGTGGTTGGTCACTTACACGTGGAATGCCACAAGAGCAGAATTCCGAGTATGTGATAACCGCGGAAGGGTATTGTTTCTCTCTCTAAATTATCAAATGAGATAAATTTTAAATAAATATTTAAAAATATAGTATGTCATATATAGGACATAATACAGATGTCGTGTCGGTATCGAACAGACATTATACAAATACATGCGCCGGATATTGAACACGACAACAGACTGGAATGTCAATGTTTTACGGTGTGATAGAATATTTCATCACTTTTGAATTTAAAGTCTTAAATTATTTAAAATTTTTTTTTACTATTAACATTGTAAAAAATTTATGGCTTTTTAATTTAATTTTGAAGTCTTAAATTATTTATGATTTTAAAGTTGTAAATAATTTTATTTGAATTAATATTTTTATTTTTAGTTTTATTTAATATTTGTTATATTTTTGTATATTATTTTATTTAAAAAAAGAGAGTAATACTTTATTGCTTTAACTCTAACTTTTGGATTTTCGAAATGCATGCAGAAAAGTATGATAAATCTGGGGGTTACATCCTGGGTATTACGGTCGCGAAGCCTTTTCTATGTCGCCCTCCCACGAGCGGAGATAAAGAACGCGCAGAAAGTTAAATAAAGCATTACACAAAACACAATAAATAAAAGCTAATGAAAGCAAAATAAAGAAGCTTTAATCTTAATTTCTTTAAACATAATTAAATGCCTGATTGGATACTATAGTACCCGTTTTTTAGGCATAACTTTTTCAGCTCAGATTTATAAGAATGTGCGTTAAAATTGAATACTGTAAATAATAGTAATACTTAAAGGAATAAAATAAACAAGAATTTAAGAGATATACATGATAATAATATTATAGTAGAACTTAAAATTAATTATTAATTAATTTGTATGTATAAAAAGAAAGGGAAACTTGGTATTCGTGATGGTCGTAGAGGATAAATAAACATTAAAGAAGCCGCGGAGAGTGAGAGTTTTCGTGTCAGCGTGACGAGGATTTGACGCAATGGGAACGCAATAAAATAAAGAAAAAACAAATAAAGGAAGAAAGAGAGAGAGAGTTTCCGCGTAGAGAGATGAGACAGTGAGTTTATACTATCATTCAATATTTTTTTTTAAAAGAAACTTAGAAAAGGAAGAAAAATGAATTTTTTAAGCAATGCACACATAAGACACATAATTGATGGACTAATTTGTCGATGAAATGTCCATTTTCGCTTCACGAGTTGTTTTTGTGTCTAATATTTAGGGATAAATAACAAAACAAAGCAGATACTAGCTTTGATTTTTTAAAATTTAGTCATTAAAATTTCTTCCATGAAATTAAAGAAACACTTTGATTTGGACACCTAAGCCAAAAGAAAATCTCTCTCTTTTAATTTTTCTCTCTTCTTTATTACACATTTCACACCTGATGTTCACACCACACCCCATCTACATATATATTCTTCCTCTTTTTTTCTCTCTCATCTTTTGCCTCTCTCTCTCTCCTCCATAACCAAAATATCAAACACCCTTCAACCCCTTCTTCTCTTCTCTGTTGGATTTCAATCTCTCCCTCTCACTCTGATTTTTCCTTTTTCAATTTTCCATGGAGGGTCATCATCTCCATCACCATCACCGGCAACAACAACAACAACATCATCATCAACAACAACATCAACAACAACAGCATCATCACCACCCTCATCACAACATCACAACTAGTAACGTGGATGCCACGGATAGGTTCCCCCAATGGAGCATCCAGGAGACAAAAGAGTTCCTCATGATCCGTGCCGAGCTGGATCAGACTTTCATGGATACAAAGAGGAACAAACAGCTTTGGGAAGTCATCTCCACCCGGATGAAGGAAAAGGGTTTCCATAAAAGTGCAGAACAGTGCAAGTGCAAGTGGAAAAACCTCGTTACCCGCTATAAGGTACTATTTTTATTTTATTTTATAATATTCATCCATCCATTAGATATACATATATTTATTATATCATGTTAATCACATCAATCCCTATAAACTACTCATGTTTTTATTATTGATCACATATATATATTTTTTTACCTTTTCTATCCGGTCTCTGAATTATCATGTGTTCATGATTCTGGTGAGTATCTAATCTGAGACTATTACGTGTTTATGATCTTGGTCAATATCTATCTATTTATTGGAGTTTACAAGAATTTATAAGGAATAACATTAATTACAAGTATTATTAATATATATATATATATTTAATTAAAAAATGGATGTTATGGTGATGTGGTTTATATATTACTGTGAGCTTTGTTCATGGGTTTTATATAGTGATAGTACTAGTTTTGTTGTTGTTGAGATTTAAAGGGATGTGAAACGATGGAGCCAGAAGCGACGAGGCAGCAATTCCCGTTTTACAACGAGCTTCAAGCGATTTTCGCGGCGAGAATGCAGAGAATGTTGTGGGCGGAAGCAGAAGGAGGGTCCAACAAGAAGAAGGTGCACCTTTCCTCCGAGGACGAGGAAGAGGGCAATGAAGAGACAAGCGAGGGGGATCACAAGGGTAACATCACCAGCAAGAAAAAGAAGAAGGGCAAGATGGTAATTGGTGGAGGAGGGAGTGGTAACAACAACTTGGAGAGTTTGAAGGAGATCATGGATGAGTTCATGAGGCAGCAGATGCAAATGGAGGCACAGTGGATGGAAGCCTTTGAGGCAAGAGAGAATGAGAGGAGGCTGAAGGAGATGGAGTGGAGGCAAACCATGGAGGCTTTGGAGAATGAGAGGTTAATGATGGACCAAAGATGGAGGGAGAGGGAAGAACAAAGAAGGATTAGAGAAGAAGTTAGGGCTGATAAGAGAGATGCTCTAATCACTGCTCTTCTAAACAAGCTCAGAAGAGAAGAGATGTAGTTGCTAGTTTGTTTGGCTAGATAGATTCATAGCTACCTAGCTAGCTTGCTTTTATGTGTCTTTCTTCTTCTCATGAAGCAAAGCTTGATTTAAGAGGTTTGTTCTAACTTCAAAGAACTCCCCCAATTTATATATCTTGGTCAATATTAATATATATATACATACATACATAATTATGGTTCCTGTGTTTAGTTTTATAATATATCCCATGTTATGACCATATCTCTTCCTCTTGTTAAATTTACCTACTCAGGCTTCTATAGGGAAAGCGATAGAAATAAAAAAAAAAAAAGGAAGGAAAAAAACGCTTCTAGTATATTCTTTTTTCCCATCTTATTAATTGGCACTAGGCAAATAATTATGTGTTTCATTTTTTTTGTTTATCATTGAGAGAGGACCAATGTTGATCCTCAAATGAATGATAGCTTTCATAGAGATTCTATTGTGGTAGTAGGCAGTAGGTGTGGAGAGAGAGAAATATATATATATATATATATATATATATATATATATATATATATATATATATATATATATATATATATATATATATATATATATACACAAGTTGAAGTTCTTAACTAACAACCGAAAACGGGTAAAAGATCCACAAAACATGTCCACAAGATAACTCATCATAATGTCTATCCATATATGTGGAGAGCACAATTTCAAGGTTTGCCTAAATGAGTCACTATAGACAAAGTGATGTTACATTCACTTTTGATTATCATAAAAAAAAGGATTTTATTATGTATATTCGAGATGCTACTCTTCCATATCCATAACCGAGTATATACACACACACAATGGGTTAGAAGCTGAAGTAGGGTTTTCAATTAAGTGATGGATTGTTGTCAATTCACGTTCTTGAGAGTACTGTCGGTGAAAGCAATATAGCCCAGCCATGTGTCCCGGTTAACATTGAAAACGACGTTATGGTTGAGACATGAGCTCAACAATATTGAAGAGAGATGGATATATGATGATTGAATGATTCTTGTAGCATCACCTCACATCACATAGTAAGGTTGATAACATCATATGTATTGTTTTGGTAGAATTAAAGTATAGTATGTGTAAATCTAACATTTTGTCATAATGATTTCAAAGGATTATTTGATTGTGTATTGATAGACCCTTTAGCCAGATACTACAAGGAAAAATCATTTTCAGTTTGAATTTCATGATCTCCAAGTTTTGGATGGATGCCAAAGCCTAATTGTATATATACCCATGAAATATTTGATAGCTAGGTGATTTCAATTTTGCATGCAAGAGTTCATTTTCCGAATGGTTACTGACATTGACCCTGTGCATGTGAGAGAGCTATAGCACATCATGATTATATATATTTCAGCCTCAGGTATGAACTTATGACTTTAAAGTGGTAATTAACACATTCTTTAAGCCGTGTCTTCTGTGGCAAATTGATTTTTAATTAATAAAATAATTCAAAGATAACAAAAGGAAGATCATAGAGATCAGAGATAGAAAAGGAAATGTTTGTTCAAAATAGAAAAGCTAAGATTGCATGATAACTTTTTGTCTTTAAATTTATATATTCGTGCGCTGTGTGTAGGGTATATCTGTTTGCATATATGTTTTACATCTATGAATGTGCTAAACAATTATTTTTGCGTCGAGTATTATTTGGATTTTATTCTCATTGACAAGTTTTTAGTCTTAAAACTTTGGAATGTATTCAGGAATGGTGGCATAATTTTGTGGATTCACTTTACTTAGTGATAATTATTTCTAAATGAGAGTTTGTAAATAAGTATAATATTATATATACTGATACTGTAAAATTATGAAAGGTAGTTGAACTTTAATAAACGACATTTCAAGTGCAACTATTTTTCATATGCATTAGGATGAAATCATTAATTTTAAATTAAGAACCAAAAGTTACTAAGCATTATTTTTTCATACATAAAAAATATTGCATTTATTTTACAAAGCTGTTATGATATTTTGATTTCTGAAATTGCACAGAAAAAAAAGAAAAAAAATATCACAAGCTAAAATTAATTTTATGTATAAACTATTTTATATAAGCTTTTTCATTTAGTTTGTTTAAAAAAACTAATTTTAACTAATGAACTAATTACTTAAAAGAAAAGTTTATTTAAACAGGACCCCGGATGGTCTAAGTGTTCCCAAATAAAGATGAGGTTAATTAATCCCATTGTAGATGACTCAATAAAAGTACATAGAATTTTATTTTATGCATACATTTTTAAAAAAATATATGTGTGTAATTTTATTGGACCACATGAGATGAAATGAGGTTGTTTAATTTCATTTTTAATTAGAGTTAGTTAGACAAAGTCTTATTGTTATGAGAATAACTAATCTGGAAATTCCTCTAAAAAAAACTAATCTAGACATTATAATTATATATGAATAATCAAAATAAAATAATTAATATATATATATATATATATATATATATATATATATATATATATATATATATAATCAAGATTTATTATTTCCGTAAAAATACATATTATATATAGGTACCAGTATATGCTAAAATAAATTTTTAATATTCTAAAGTTAAAACTTACATTAAAAAGGTAAATGTAATGTCTTATCTTGGATAATTAATATTTTTTTTACACCTGGATAATTAATTTTTAACCATATGAAAATCTAATTTTAACCGTATAATTTGATGATATATCTAATCTTTATATATAGGAGTGCAGGCAACTAGCAAGGGCGGGGCATTAATTGTTCCTCTTAATTATTTTTTTTTCATTATATATATAAATATAATTTCTAAGAAAAATTATAATGTTATATATTTGAAAGTATATTAATCTTAGTTATTAGTATAAAAATTGATCAACCTGATTTCCTAATAGGTGAAGGAATTACAAGAAATTAAATATCGACCCCATATAATTATATAGAAGTAAAATAAAGAAAAGGCACTGTATTTAATCATTATTAATTAAATCAATATTTGTAAGTGTGAGAGAGAAAGAATCAAATTTTTTTAGTATGTCATCTTGAATTCAATCCTAAGAATTATGTGTATGATAATAAAATACTATTGAGAAAGGTCTTTAGCATGTAATTCATTCAGTAATTATTTCAACGTGGACCAGAATAATTAAATTCAGATAACTAACTGTGTTTCAACAAATTAATAAAGTTTTCTTTTGATCATCATTCCATTCTCTGTTCATACTTAACTTTTAATAAATAAATAAAAAATTAACTATGATACCTTACACGTTTGAATGCGTTCTTTGATTAGGTATGTATTTTCTTTCTTTCTATTTTTGCTTGATTAAGCATAAAAATGAATACATAAAGGAAATAGAAAGAGAGATATATGGATTTGTCTCTGGAGCATGTCTCGTCTAGATCTGCCAACAAGTTTAACTTTGGTTTAGAATTTGTGGGATATATTTATCCCTTTAATTTCCCTAATAATAATTATTTTTCTGCTTTCAGTAAAGTCTTTTTACTATAGAAAATCCTTTTTTTATATGTAAAGTGTTTCCCGGATAATTATATATGTACACAATTTGGAATACTTTTTGAATATTATTGAACACGTTTTTAGTACTGTGATTAAATATATGCACCTTTCGATGAGTAATATTGTAATACCACAAGAAATATTATTTTTCATATAATTCTTGTGTTCCATATTCAATTATTTGTTAAACTAATTTAATTATTTACCTTTAATAATATTCGATGTAGTTGATATGCAACTTAATTAATGAATAGCATTGAACATGTGTATTAAATATTAATTGGCATAGAACTAATTTAGTTTTAAATCAATTAATGATTAATGATATATGAGTTTTAATACTTAGAAGAAATTTTTTGTCATGAAAAGGATTGTCTTTCATGAAAGATATTGTATATCTAAACAAAAAACTTACTTAATAAATAATACTTATATATAACTAATGAATTCAAAAGGAATTGACAAAAAAAAAAAAAAAACTTGTTAGTATATCATTAGTTAAATTATTTAGACAGTGTGTGGAACAGTAACATTAACCAGCAAGACAGTAATTAAAACTAATTATCCTCCTTTTGAGGTTCGACATGTTATTACATTCAGTACTTCTATTTGAAAATATTTTTAACTACATCATTATAATTCATTTATCACTAGCTATATGGATGTTTCTTCCTCTTCTTCTTCTTAATAATAATAATAATAAAATTATTATTATTATTATTATTATTATTATTATTATTATATTATTATTATTATTATTATTATTATTATTATTATTATTATTATTATTATTATTATTATATTTCACTTGTAACATTATATATTTTTTGTTTGCTGCATATATGATTACAAAAAGAATATTTTGGTTAGTTATCGATAATTCTCCATACTGTTTAATAAAATTTAAAGAAAGTTGTTTATTTAATCTATGTACGAGAAAGATATAATGATGCAAGGTACGAATTATGTATAAAATAAACATCCAAAATTTGACATTTTAAAAGATGAAAGAAACTATAGTGAAATCAGTTTCAGCCATTAATTTACATACAAAGTGGACAAAAAAATTGTGACTATAATAAGTTTGTACAAGCATTTTATTATAAATTCAGTTGTTGTTGTTGTTTTACTTCCATTATTGCTCTTTGAAGCAGTGTTTGGATCCTGTGGTTCTAAAAGAACAATTCATTTGATATTCCATATATATTTCCATTTATGTGAGTGGCTTAGATAAAAAGATTAGACCAAAACGATGTGTTGCAGTCTGCTACATGTGCACCGACACAAACACATCCCTTCCAACACGCAAAATTGAACTTAATTACATTTACGACCACACTCATGATAACTTGTGTTATGCGATGTCTGTAATGTGGTGTGCGTGAGAAGCTGTTCCCAGTTCATTTGGTTTTTTCTTTGTCTATGACTTTTATTTTTTTTAAAAGCTCAAAGTTCAATTCAACTGAAACGCGTTTCTGACATATGAAACAACATTTACCAATTAATATATGTAAAAATTTATCACCGACTCCATGTGAAAAAGAAAAAAGTAAATTTTGTTTATATATATATAGCTCTTTCAAAAAAATGACATTTTCTTCTTGTGCAATCTTTCAAATAGTCAACCGAGTTCAGAAATGAAAGGTTCGAGGAAATTCTTTAATTAAAATAAAATAAAAAGTAAAAGCATAAAGTTTGTCATCAACTAGGTAGATCAGAATCTGACCCACATTTTGAATTTTCTTTATTCTTAATCTAATGCTTCTTTCCTCCCCCCCAAAATTTGGTTGAACAATAATTTGCTTTTTCAACCATGAAATATTTTATGTTTGATTGTGCACTGTTGGGACTTGGGAGGCACTTGACATTGCTGACCTTTCTGTTGAATTCGTCCCACAATGTCTTAATAGTTTCAGCTTTTGAAAGGTAATTAACATTGGTGCTCCAAGTTCCAACATGGTACATAATGTCTTTTTTTTTCCCCACTGTACAGCCAATAACAATACACACAAAGTCAATTAGAGAGGTGGTGGAGCTTGAATATTATATGAGACAAGAGTTAACTTTCAATCAACATGCGGTTGAATGTTTAAGAAAAAGTTTTAACAGTATATAATAGTTGACAACAAAGTATGTTCATCGGTAAGAAGTTAGATTTCTCCTTTGTTTAGATTTTTCTTTTAAATGTAAAATTTAAGAGAGCGCTTACAAAAATATTATTGTTTAACACACAAATAGAAATATTAAGTATTAAAATTATTTTTATAGGTATATTCTTTTTTTTAAATTGTATAGATATTTTGAATTTATATTAATATATATAGTAATAGGTTATACTATCTAATAACAATTTTAATTTTATATATTAATAAACTTCTTTAGTGAGATACATCATATTATTAATATAAATTTATAATATCTAAATTAATACTTTAATTTTAATCTAAAAATTTATACTAATTAACAAAATCTAATTTAACACTATATTGCTTAGTGTTGTTTAGTGTATGTTTTTTCTTTTTCCATAGTGAAATAGAAAATTTGTTTCAGCCCAAATTCAAGTGTAGTGCCACAAACTTCAACGAAAACTTAATATAGTAATATTGAAAGATAACATTGCCAAAAAAGAACTAAACTAAAACTATTTGCCAATATTATTTTTTGCCACTGCTAGCTATATAATTGGACAAACTTCAATGTTGATTTAATTTCTCTTTTGATTGGTAAAGGATATGGAATAATTAAGTCCAGGACATTAGTTGCCCTTTTCTTCGGTTTGTTCACCCGTGTTCTGTCATTTTGTGACTATAATGATGGAGCACCGGGCAATTATTGTTTGATTATCGTAAGCTTAATTAAATTAACTAGAAACGGGTTATTGAGCTTTTATACCAACCCATCATATAATCACTAAAATAGATTGAAAAATTAAATTAAAGTTGTTTGTTATTTGATATGTAGTATTATACGTACGCTAGCTAGTGTTAGATGTATTTGAGGTGATATATAATACACTACTACTTTTATGTATCCAGCCAAAAGGTATCATTGGATCCATGTATACAATACATCCTAGAGATCTTTTTATATGTACTATATATGATATGATATGATGAATATTACGTTAGAAAAGTGGAATGTAATCCACTGCATGGATGGATTCCACTAGCTAGCTAGAGTACTAAAATAATGTACCCTAATAATAACAATCCGGATATAATTTACAAATGGCTCTTAAGATTTTTTTTCTTATACATCGTTGATCTTTCTGTCCATTTAGGATCTTCACTTTTTTGGGGTCGTGCAAGTTGCCTCACCAAATTTGCAAGTCCAACACTGGACATTTTCTTTTTGCTGAATATCCAACAGTGGGCATGCTAATATACCTGTCTTAGAATGAACATTAAGAGTTAATATTAACATGAAAAGATAAATAGAGTCATAGTTTTATGGATTGGAGAACCCCCTCAATTCTTTTAATAATTTTATTTTACTTATAAGAAATAGAGTCTCACATACAAATAAAAAAATAAAAATTAAAGATAAGAGTAAAATAAAATTTGAACGATCATGTTTAATTGATTTGGAATAGCACAACCTAATTTTAAGATTGATTTTATTTGCGTCTATTTTATATATCTTAAATCACATATTAATGTAAAGTAAAAAAAAATTCTTGTTCTTTACTGACTAATTATTTATTATTTATTATTTAATTTTTCTTCAACTCTTTTCTATATATATATATTATTAATTTTTTTATACAAAATATGATTAAAAAATACATAATAAATATAACTAAATTAAGACACTTAAATGTTCAAAATGACTGAAAAGGAAAGAATATAAACAAAAGTAGAAGAAAAAAAAAGTTGTCTTGCTAAAATGTATTGATCTAAAATTAAAAAAAAATAGTTGATTGAGTTATTAAATTCATTAGGATTGAATAAACATAAATCTTAAAATCCAACTAGCTATTACTAGTTGAGTTTAAATTTAAAGTTAAAAAAATTAATTAATTGAACCAATTTAATAAATAGTTGAGTTGTCAGATTCATCAAAATTATTTGATCCGGTGGACACTCTTAGTAAATGTTTGAAATTAAAGTTAGAAATATTGTATGCACATTCTAATATAAATTCATTGGATAAAAATAAAATAAAAATAAAGATCTTAATCTCTTGACAAAATTATTTTTGTCTCAAAAATACTTTTTCACTTAAAATCAAACATGTACTCAGAAGTTTGAGGAGTATACACTTCACGAGTTACTTTAGTTTGTAGTATGTAAGTTTAAAGGTTTTTCTGTATTTCTTTCTCATAATTCAGCAAGATTTGGTTTGTTGCGGAAAAGAAACGAACTAATTAACAACGGCTTCTACCTTCATTTATCTAATTATTAAAGCAAATTAAAAAAATCACTATCATAGCCAGAGTGGGGAAAAAAAACCATAAAAACAAAAATACAAAATTTTATTCCCCTAACATATGCAACGAATCAATTATACCTGGTTTCATGTTTTGGAATCTCATAAAAGATATAGTTAATAAAACTATGCTAAATGGGCCAAAACCGAAAGTGAGCTCATTTCTTCTTGTTCTTGCATGAGATTCCTCGTTTCGAAAAGATCATACAGTGCATGTTCCTTTAAATTTCTCTCTTTCTTTATCAGACCACCTTTGAGTTTTTCTGCAATTTAAGACTTTATAATTCTGGAAGACACTAGACCACAAAAAGTCTCAAATACATATATAATTTTTTGAAAAATATTTCCTGTTACTAAATTAAAGAAAGAAAATGAGTTTATACAATTTTTAGATTTATATTGGGAAGATCTTTATTAAGAATGTGAGAATTTGTTCTAGATCACCACAATATTAGTAAAAAAATTTCTTTTAATCACATTATTTTCATCAACAAAATTCGAACTCAAACTTAAGATGTTATTTAATAAATCCAAATTGAGTTCTACTCGTATCAATAGTATACTGTTGGTTTGTGAGAAATTATTTGTAAGGAGTTTAACTAAGTGACCTGGATGATTTTTTAGATGTCTTAGATACATTGAGTTCACAATTATTTATTTCTAGCATACCTATGGGTGATTTTTTCTTCAGCACTTTCCCTCAAGTCTTATTTAGTTTAATTGTAACATGATTTCAATCTCTAGCCTGGATTTACATTTAAGTTTGTACCTCAAAGGTCACAAGTTTTTCTTTCATTTATTATATGGACTTGTACTCTTTTCTTGTGTTTTAGAGACTTTAGATTCACTTTCATTTTCTAAACTTTTTTTTTCATGGTTTATTTTTTCTTTGGCTTCTATTTTTATTTGTGTTAGTCTCCTTCTTTCTTTTGTTTTGCACCTCAGATTTTTTGGATATTATATCATATTACAATTAATATAATGACATATGGAGGGGGACATTCATAGTTTTGATCGGCTGATGGAGGGATGATAGATTTTTTTGTTGTGTTGGGTTTTTTGAGCTTGATTGAATTGTAATTTTATCCTTGTCTAGGATTCAAATTCGGTTTAACCACGGTTTGCTCTATTCTTATATATGGGTTTTTGGTACTCTTATGCCTATCCTTATATATATATACTAGTCGGTAACCCGTGCATACGCACAGATCGTTTGCTAAATGATTTTCGATGAAAGAATTAAAAGAAAAGTATTATAAAAAAAGCAAAAAGACTAACATTCATATTAAAGAGTTCTATATAGTGCAGTACATTGATTGTCAAATTGATAGAAGATAAGCATAAAGATAGTTTCAAACAAAGATAACTAAAATTGTCTGCCAAAATAACAAAATAGATTGAATAACAACTGTAAAACCTAATCTATGTCGCCGTCATCCCAATCTATTTCGTGTCTAATAACAACTTCCCAGATTTTTTCATCATGCCTATAGTAGAATGACAGTTCGTCTCCATGGCTAAAATCACTTTCTTGAAGGAATTTATACCAAGGTTGAACGACATACTTATCACCAATCCCCTTGTCAAGCACGATTACATTCCATTATAGTGGAGGTCCAAATCTTCTGAGGATTGTCATGTGGTCATCATAGTGGATTAGACATTGTGTGACAGAGGGTGAAAGTTGTTATAGGAAAAAAAAGTTAAGCATTGAAATTAACATTTGTATAGAAGATATAAACATATATGAATATTTTACCAGTGGATACGGTGCCCCCAGCATGGATTGGGTGATTTGATAGGTCCAGATATGTTTCCTTGAGGCGTGACGTGGTCTTTTGCATGTCTGCTGGTGTAATGGGGGAGTGAAGTACAGGTCAAATTTTGAGTGGTGGTCACAGGCTAGGAAATTTATGGTTATTGATTCATAAATCTGCAATTCTGTCCTCAATGTTGTTAGGCCATCAACAAAGAAAAGTTTACCCTTGTGTTTCCTGACTCAAATTTCATAGTTGGCCCCATCATATTTAAACTCAACGAATTCTGGATAATCTGGTTCTCATTGCCGGTGATAAAAAGCTGGTATCTCTATGGCGTCCTGCAAGGAAAAAAAACTATTTTAAAAAGCAAAGACAATATGAAAAGTAATAACAACAAAAGTATGCAAAGGAGGCATTTGATTTTACTTTGTCACAATGGAACACAACTTTAAATTGCAATATTAATGGTCGTCTGATAGCTGGGAATTTGAACTGTAGTTCGATGAAAAAAAGAGGAGTTAGCATTTAAAGATTCTAAGTTAATAACAGAAGTCATTTTTGTTGATGTTGCAAAGAAATAGAGACACAGTTTCGTAATACTAAAGTTTGAGGTGTAAATCAGCATTCGGGAAAAAATTTAAAAAACATGCATATTGACCAATTCGATTGGGACAACATAATACGAAGGAAGGTGACAAAATTAATGTCTGCAACCCTAAATTGGGGTGTTGTTGCAATGGAGTAGTAATTGGATTTAAGAGTTCTGAATTAGGATAATTAAAACAACATAACAGAAGATGCATATAATATAACACCTAAGAAGTTGAATCCAACACATGAAAATAAGCAAAAGAGAACATGTGTAATTCATGTAAAGTAATGAAAACAAAAGATGAAACCATGGGTCAATGGATTTAAGCATTGATTAAATGGAAGAAAGTTTGAGAGGGCAGAATCAACATTATGAAAAAAACATAACAGAGGATGTATATAACCTAACAACTCAGAAGCTTAATACAACACTTGGAAATAATGCTAATAAAACCCAACAAAATGCAATAGACACTAAAAACCTTTTAACTTAATGTTCTTTCTCTTTTGTTTAGCCTGCAACATAATGGAACAGAATACTGATAGGGTGTTTTTGTGTACATGCATAATTGAAATGTTATTGTAGATGACATGCTAGCTAGGGTCCATTGACAGTGACAATATAGTAAGATCAGTTTAAATTATTGGATAATTTTCACTACTCATTAGCAATGACACATTCAGAAGAATTCACAATATGATGGATAAGAAGTTTGAGTGTGTTATATAGATTTCAGCATAATAGTTAAAAATTCAATAGAAAATGTGGAAACAAATGAAATAGAATAAAACTAAATTAACATTTAAAGAATTTAATAGCGTTGGTGGTGTTAAAGAACTGTTATTTCTTACTATCTATTCAAGAATACACTATCACAACCACTGGAACAAGGTTTTGAATTAGTATCAGGAAAATCTCAAAATAGAACATGCATTGCTATAAAAAGAGAACATGCATGCAAAAAGAGTGAGCGACAAAAATGTGGATTTAAACATTGCTGACATCTAAATATGTGTGGTTGAAATAATAACCGGTGCAATTACTAAGGTAGATGATAACGTAGTAGGTAAGAAACCTAACAAAATGGGTGGAGATAAACGAAATAGAAGGTGGGAAAAATGGATTAAGGGTTTGGCACATGAAAGAAGGTTGAGTGACAAAGTAGGAAGTCACCGTCCATGGACAATCATGGATTCAAAGCTAAAAGTCTAGAATATGTCTGTCCTAAATTGCAAGTGGAAAAGTCACAAATACAGATGGCAAGATGTTCGATTTGGGTTCGGGATATGCATGAAAAATGTAAGCAAAGGCAAGGAAAAAATCACCAAATGAATACACATCCAGTGAGGTATTCGGTTTAGACTGACCTTGCTTGAGCTAGTTGATGAACCGAAAGTCATGGCGCCAGTCGCATTGAGAGAATGATTTCCTTAGAGTTGAAGTGGAGGTCGTAGAAAAAGGAAGCGTGGTTTGGTGGTGTGAGGTAGTGGGTGATGGAAGGGTCATTGCTTTTTCGAGGGTGTAACTGGCGGCAAGTTAAGTGGTTTGGGAACTGTGGAGCATTGAATGCTACGTGTAAAGATTGGACGTGAATGGGCAGAATAATCAGTGTGAAGGTCCATGGTGGTGGAGGCAGGTGAAGAGGTTTTTTGATTGCTGAATATAACAAAGATTTTGACACAATATTTTTATTGTTACAAATACAATTGCCATTATCAAATGAATGATGTGTCTAATGCTGAAGTGGGTAATCATTTGGGAGACATAACATTTTGTATGGGCAATTGATTATCTAACAAAAGAGAAATGGTTCTACTAAAAGAGCAACAATAAGTGTATTATCCTACTAAAAGAGCCACAATAGCATATAGAGTTAATTTGTTGAATGGTAGTATTTAAATTGAGATAAGTATTTAAGTTTTTTTTTGTGCAAATCATGAAAGAAATGCTTAATTTGCAGTTTATGAAAAGGGATAAAAATTTAAAATGCAGTAAATAAGAAAATGTACTTCATAATGGAAGAGTGGTTATTTGAAGTTCATGAATTGTAGATTGGCTCATTTGATGATTTTTTAATTGTATATCAGAGATCATATGAGTAAGCGGCAAATATAATTGTGCATAAAATCAAAATTGGAATCACTAATAAATTGGATTTACCTTTTAATATTTGTAAAGACCTCTTTGAAAACCACATTGGCGGTTGAAGTGATTTTTTTTTTGTTTTGATCATATATTAAAATTCGAAGTCCTTTCTTTGACTTGACCCTTGATAATGCAACATATAATTGGTCATGTGAAAAAACTGGTTTTGGCAAGTAAAGTCCAACTGAAGATAGGGATTGTCCTTGGGATTTGTTAATCGTCATTGCATAAGAAAGCATTATTGGAAATTGTCTCCTCAATAGCTTAAAAGGCCATGGTGACTGTGAAGGCGACATAGACATTCGTGGGATATAAACATGATCTCCGATATTTGTCCTAGAAATTATGTCAGCTGCAATAACATGTTTTGCTAGCCTTGTGACAATTAACCTAGTACCGTTACACAACCCTTGAGTTTGGTCTAAGTTCCTTAAGAGCATTATAGGTGTTCCAATTTTGAGTTTGAGACAATGATTGGGTAAGCCAAATGTTGTCAATGAATTAAGAAATTCAGTTGTGAGTGAGCGAAAATGACAACTTTCAATGGTTTCGAATTTGTCAACTGAATCAGAGCTTAGATATTCCATTTGTTCACCTATGATTATTTTAGACATAAAAAAGCAAATTCATTAACAAAAAATGTCAAATCTAGCAAAGTTGCAATATAAATCATTATTATGATTTCGTCGGGACTAAAAGATGAAAACCATAATAAGATAATTTAGTATATGATCACCTGGTATCAATGTAAGTATATAATCATTAACTTGTTGTATTGTTTCATTTGTAGAAGCTAATATTGCTCTGGATTGGAAGTATTCACGATCATTGTGATGATGACATAAATTTGGGAATGTAGAGCTAACTATACTATGAATAAGATCATTATATTCTGTGATTAATAGTTCCTGTGGAATTTTAATAGTAGCGTAGCCATCATTGTCATGTCCAATAATACCATCACCAATATCTATAATCCATTGTGCAAAAGCCACAATTTCTTCTTGATTTGTTGCTTGCATGTTGTTTTGTAAGTGCATGTTTTTTGTCAGCCTCAAGATCTGACAATGATCTCATAGATAACAGGAATTAATTGTTGCATTAACAATATCAGAGTGACTACCTCTTGGAATGACTGGCAGAATCTGTCGGAAATCTCCACCAAAGACCATTACTTTACCTCCAAAGATTTTATTGTCCCTTGAGTTGTGTTTGATGATATCTCTAAGGCTGTGATCAAGTGCCTCAAAACAGAATTTGTGAGCCATGGGTGCTTCATCCCAAATGATCAGACTTGTCTGATTTAATAGTTCAGTTAATTGAGTTCCTTAATGGATATTGCAAGTTGAGTCTTCAAAAACTGGAATTGGAATTTTGAATGTGCAGTTTTACCTCCAGGCAATAATAGAGAAGCTATGACGCTAGAAACAACCATAATTACAATTTTATTATCATCTCTTAGTGAACTTGTGAGTGTTTTCCAAATGTATGTTTTTCCTGTACCTCCATATCCATAGAGAAAAAACATACCACCTTCATCTTTATCAACAACTTCAACAATATGGTTATAAATTGATGCTTGTTCGTCTGGAATTATCGATATGTGGTGTTAGATGCAAAGAAAAATGAATCTACTTGAAGTACTGATTTGTAGATGAGAAAAGCTAACAAAAAAATGGACATAACAATTTTCAGAGGTGTAAATTGCTTTGTAGTTAATATACCTGTCATATGAGAAAATAGATGTTCAAACTCTGATCTGAGTTCTTGATTGTTGTAATTGAGTTTAGCTAATATAAGGCTATTGTCTAGATAGGTTAGGCAATTTGCATCTTCTGGATATGGCATGGAAGGATAGTCTGTAAGTGATCTTTGATTTGCTTGCAACAGTTTTTCAATTTCAAGCAAGACTAGATTTTGAAGAGTCCTATCATCAAGCTGTAATGCTAACACACAAAAGGAAAAAAAAAAAGTCAAATTGTGTGTTGCATCAATATTCATTTGTGTCATGGGAAATTACTACTAACCTGGACTTCTTGATGATTTTTTATAATTATAGACAATGTCATCAGCCATCCAATGCCAAGTTTGGTCCTAAACTTGTTCAGGTTTGTTCATTATTGCAGTTAAAAGTAACAACACAAATAGCTTTCTTATATAATGTGCTGAGCCCCAGTCTTTTGCTTCTTTGATTGCCTCAATGAATTCTTTATCATCTTGCAAAAAACCCATAGCAAAACATGCTTCTCTATATGTAGGATATTGAACATTACCAATTGTTCTTAAATCCTCAAATGAGGCAGGTCCTTTACAAACAGTAAGCATCATCCTCAAGTAAAATAATTCGCCTGTAATTGGTGGGACCCATAGTAATTTGCCAATGGTGTAGCCTTTCTTCCTAAGGTGCCAACATCTTTTCTTCTTACTATATACAAACTTAGAAACAAATTCTGCATAAGTAAGATTTCCAACAGAATTTTGGTTGGTGTTCATCCATGAAATAAACTTTGAATCAGAGATACTTGGCTTAGACAATACATCATCAATATCATCATGGTCTTCATAGACAATACTATGTTGGCCAAGAAGATGGAAGTGCAATCTTTCAACAACAAGTTTTCTGCCATGTATTGGAAACCCAAAGATTCTCCAAGTAGATTCACAGGGACATATGTATCTGTCAGGAAGATAGATGTAGGTGTTAAAACAATAATGGTCAGATAAATTAGAGATTAATTTTTAATAATACCTGCAATCTAGATATTCTTTGATCTCATCATTATGAGTGCTACCATTGTGAGTTGAATCATTATCATCATGAATCAAAATAGCAGTTACTCTATCGTATCCATTGTTGATGTACTTAAATAAATATTTGATAGAAGTGCTTTGGTTACACCATTCAACATTGATATGGGCTTGGTATTTTATGAGCAATCTTGGATTGTAAGGTACAATATACCTGTTATCAATTATAACACCATTTTTCTAAATTGTGTGACCATTGTTTCTTCTACGATAGATCGGATAACCATCTGCATCTAAAACAATATGCGGTTGGAACATTTTAGGATAGAAACGACTGCACTTGCCTTCTTTCATGCATGGAGATCCAAGTCTCGAAATTCCACATGGGCCATGAACCATATGGTTTTTTACTAATGAATGCAGTTCTGGATCATCTTGCTGTGAAGGTATCTCTGTTGATATAATTTGATCAATTTCATTCGAGGATGGATATTTGTTATCGGGATGTAAAAAAGCAACAAATGGACATGAGGCAGCCCTCGTTTTTGAAATTCTATTATATACATATCTGTAATTCATTAGTAAGACTATTAATAGGCAACAATTAAAGTTATCAGATATGGTTGTGTGCTCGATATTAACAGTGCAAAATAAGAATCTGGCACATAATATAAATTCACCAAAGTTAGAATCAACTTACATGCAATAACTTTCCCTAACATCTGATTCTTTGTCAGGTCCATCAGCATTTGTTCATACTTTAGTTTGAAGACTCTGGAGATTATGTCTAGTCTATATGTTGCTTTCAGATTCAAGGGATTCAGCAATCTATGGATTTCAGGCCAGTTTGGATTGCATGTTAAAGTAATAAACAAATTTGGGAAGCTCACATGGCTGCATATGGCCATACCATCAAAATAAAGTTGATCCATATAACATGGACTACCAACAAAGTTTGAAGGTAAAATTACTATTTTACCTTTATTTAGGCCTTTCGTGCTTCCATCATCCAATGAGTGTTGTAAGCTGCAAAACTTGTCAACTCAAAGTTTTTTTGGTTGTTTCTGATGTAAGAAAGCCTTTCTGATTCAACCATAGTATACCCCTCAACAACAAATTGTTGGAATAGTCTCCTAGAATTCAACAAAGTTTTTGATTCATTTGATCTGCATTGTAGCCTGTAAGCAAACCACTCCCTCATTGTAAGACGATTTCTTTTCCTTTTCTTACTATCTAGTGCACTACTATGTAGGATATCAGGTCAATATCCATCTTCCCCGTAAGGAAATAGGAGAGGGTATTGTAGAGCTAGATAGCTAGAATGTAATTCATGGATCCTTTGTAATTGTCCATGTCGAGTTTCAATAATAATATCTCTTTTTGAATTTGCATCAAAATCGCCTACAATTAGCGCTGCAACTTCTAGAACAGTAGGTACATTATATGTACGACCATCTTTTTCACGGTTAGCAATCAATTTCAACTTGATATTATCCACTTGACCATCTTGCAATCTATCTCTTGTCATCCTGAAAGTTTTTGCATGCACGTTGTATTCATCCAACATCTCACTAAGTTGTGAAACAATGTGCCCTTGAATTTGATTATGTGGACTGCTGACAAAAGTAGCCAATTATATATATGATGATTGCAAGATTAGCAATGCAGAATAAAGAATTGGAATTTGTTTAAATCTAACATTGTTCATGGATGTTGTGCATTTATAATAATAACAATGAAAGAGTAACTACCTTATTGCATTAATCCTATTCTGCACTTCATTTTCTTTGGAATCTGTTTAAATCTAACATTCTAAATGGATGTTGTGCATTTATAATAATAACAATGAAAGAGTAACTACCTTATTGCATTAATCATATTCTGCACTTCATTTTCTGTGTCAAAGATATACAATTATGCAAATTTAGGTTCTTTCCCAGGCATTGGTAACATGTTGCCTATTCTGTGACATGGTTGACCTTGAATTCTTATTGTAGGAGGTCCTCTTGAATGATTAATTGATTTGTCGAACTTAATACCAGTAGAAGTGAAAGCAAACATCATGTTATATGTCCTTATGTTCTGTTGGTAATTTTTACTATCAGATGTATCATGATCATACAAAAGTTTGTGGAGATATTTAGGTGGATATTGTAACAATGGAAGTTCAACTTTGCCACCTCCACAGCATAAGCTGAATCTTGGGTTTGTAGTTCTTACACGTTTTGAGATTCTTTCATCATACCACATATTTGCATTACAGTGGGCACATTGCATGAGTTGGTCACCAGGATCAGAATACCCTGAAATTGTTTAATGACATATGAAAAAATGATCTTGGCTATTGAAAATGTTTTAGGAAAACATGTAAATTGGAACACGATAAACAAAAGAAGTTCTGTATAGTGCAACCTACCAAGGCTAAGCTAATAAGATAGTGTTTATGAATATTAATTGTTACCTTCTCTATTAATTGTAGGCTCATTAGTTGAGGACATACAGTTATGATTTTCAGGTAAAGAAACTGAAGCAGAGCCTATGAAAATTGCACTTAGATCAGATTATAGCATAATAATCTTGAGATTTAATTTGATAAAGTAGATTTTGAGTGGTACCTTGTGTTGATTCAGAACCCTCATGCTCTAATGAATCAGAAACATTAGCTAAAAAAGTGAACTAAATCTAAGTTAAGTGGAATCTATTTTGGTAATTAAAAGAGAATTGTAATGTGGAATGCATTCCCATAATGTTGAATGCAACTTATAGCTTGGTTGCCTTTGTGTAACAAAAAAATGTGGACATTGTATTAAATTAATAAACTAATTATAATTGTTAATTGTAATTTGGAAGATAATATTTTAAATTGCTTACAATGAATATTTTAAGCCTGATCATCAACTTTGTGCTGCATGATACGTTTTTTGTTCATCCTGGCTTGTGTTGGATCAATATGATTTCCATGCTGATGGTTATCCATGTTCTTGATACTTGTTGTTAATGTTGACTGAGTTATAAAATTCTTAGTGATTTCTTGTTGGAATGTTACAATACATGGTGAATTAAAACTTCAAAACTCCATGGACATGCAAAAGAGAAATTCTATTCCCACTCGGACCAAGACATAACTTTACTTGTTGACTAAAATTATCAATGTTGACAACTGGTTAAATGGACCATACTTTCATAAAAATGATTAGACATGCATGTATAGGCATGATTATAGCCATGGTTTGACGGCTGGATTAAAACTTCAAAAGTAAGTAATAAACAGTAAGCATATGGAAAATTACTAAAATTATGAATGTTGACAGTTGATTAAATGGACCATACTTTCATAAAAATGATTAGACATGCATGTATAGGCATTGTTATAGCCATGCTTTGGCAGCATTGATAAGAAATCTAATATGAAAGATGTTATGGATGACAGAAGTAGGATGTCAACCTAGGGAGAAATTGTTTTTTTGCCTGTGTTATTAATCGTACATCATATTGGGAGATATGATGAAAGATGAAGTAAATTTATAAAATATCCGATTTTGCATTTGTCAAAGTTAGATCAAGGCAAACATGCCATCTAAAATAACAAATAAGGCTAAACGATGATTAATAATAAATAAATACTTAATTACATATCATTGATGATTCAAGATCATGTTTCTGGAGACTTGAAAGCTGATACTTTTGTCTTGGTGTGTATATTTTGTTGTTAGAAAATTAATCATATATGAATGCTGGTTTAGCTGTCATGGTGATCGATGTTTCGTGGTAATTATTTCTAAGATGTTACTTTGTTTCGTGTGCATACTTTGTGCTGAGACAATTAAGCATGTAAACCTTAAAATCAGATGCTTTAATGGCCCCCCTAAAACTTTGATTGAAATTTAAGTTATCATCATTGTGAAGAACATGTTTTCTGAATTTTCTGTCTAGCAATCTGTGATTTGTATTTCCAAATCTTACTTGTTCCGTCTTTCGCCATATACTTGAATTCATAACATTTGTGTAGGTATTGTATGAACTTTGACAATTTGTGGAGTTCCTTGAAACATGCCTTTATAACCATAAATATAACCATGCTTTGCCGGTATTTATTTTAACAATCGAACAAATAAGGATTTTGAAATATAGTCCAATAGTTAAGGTGAGACCGCATAAACAACAAAACTTAAATCCCACAATACTTGGATACAAAATAAGGTTAAAATTTTAACAAAAGTTGTGATTAAAGTTTTAAAGGAACACCACAACAACAGAAGTAAAGGTGGGAGCCAATTTACAATATGCAAATAGCAGGCCAAAAAAAAAATTGTTTTGCACAACTTCCAAGCAACCAAATACACTAAATTGCGTCATGTCTTTTTTAATTTGTTAGATGAAAGTTATGCAAATGAAATTTGAGAGCTCCTTGCTTCATCATCACAATCATGAAATGTCTGTCGCTTTGTAGGTGTTAATGGGAGCCCAAACGGTGGATCATGGTCTGCTCTCACAGACATGAATTGTTGGATAAAACAAATATCAATGAATAAGTTGAATACTAAGTTGAAAGTCATGAAGTGTCAAAATGGAAGAGTTGCAAGAAAGATCATATTAAAGGATGAGGGTCATGATTAAAAGTCACAGATTCATGTTCGGTAGAATGATTGGAATCAAAGGCTGGGACATTGATTTTTGAAGATGTTTGAATTAGACATACATTGATGGCAACACAACCCATGCAAAACAAATAAGTATGGGTAGAATACATAGTTTTGACAATAGTTAATGTAAAATAACTTGTATAGAACATTACCTCAGCATCAGGTAGCATGTCCATCACAGCATCAATTAAGCTTGAGTCAGTTGAACATTTCAAAACGACAGAATTCCTGAACTTGGGTTGCACCTTTATCTTAAAAACAAGCACATAACCCAACAGCTTATCAAGTGCTTCGGGTGAAGCATTTAAATCAACATCACCATCCTGTGCAAAGAGAATAATTGGATGCTCAAAAAAAGGATAATGGTATTGGATATTACACAAAAAAAAATAACATATCAAAGGAAAAAAGTTACTTTTTAATCCAAATACGTACTTCAATTTTAAGCCTATTAACTGCATCAGCTGATTAACCAATTAATTCAGTGCATTCACGGTCCCAAAGTAGGAATTTTGTGCTTTCATCTCTATCTCTGTGGTTGATCATCACCTCAAGCCTATACCTGTTACCATATATACCAACAGTGTAAAAAATATGAATGTATGAAGAATACACAGGATTTTAAAAGATCGCAATGACCTAAGCACAACTTCCTGATTGTATTTGCCACATGCACATGTGAAGGGCGCCATCTCTGCATCAATTTTTTATGGCATTGAATGCAAGCTGTATAACACCATGAATGATTGTCCATAACAATCCTAGTAATTGTGCCAACAGTTACACAAACAATTTCCTGTGTGAAACAGCATACACATCAAATGCTGCATAAACTTGGGATGGTAGGGGGTCAAGAATTAAAATCTATAAGATAATTACTTCAGAGATGGTGTTAATATCAGCAATAGTCTTTGCCTCAGCCTTTTCAAAGAATGATTCCTTTGATGATAATTGGATAGAACCTGAAAGCTGTGAACTGCCTTGACTATGGGATTTAAAAACTGACCGGGCCTCAATGCCCAACTCTACAAGCCTACAAATATAGAATCAACAACAAAAGTAAGACAAAAAATGATCAACACATATTAGACACCACATGGAAAAAATACCGTTCATTGAATTCTTGAATCTCCATCACCGGTTGGTTAATAATTAACTTCGAAGCCTTGAAAGAATTGCTGACTGATGGCGGATAAGATCCTAAATTATTTTAAAACAGAATGATAAGATGGAATAGCATAAACAAAAGAACAAATAAATTGAACATAAGGATATACCCTGAGCTTCCTTTATTCTACCATGGGTCAATAGAACTGTAATTGGGTCATGACCTTCATGATCATCTAAGAACTTTAAAAACTACAAGCAATAATCGTCCCACAAAGTGCAAGATAGCAATTGCTGGCTATCGAAAACAAATAGTTATGAGACAATCAGTTAATAATAATGTAATCATAGCCACAACTTGACAAAGTATATGAAACAAATTGTTAGCGACTATCAAACTTTACCTCAAGTCCATTAGTTTAAAGACTACCCTTCTACCTTTTCCTGAAACATGGCGAAAGACAACCACAACACCGATAACGTCTAAAACAAGTAGGAAAATGAAGGAATGTTATTTATTCCAAAAAGAGCATAACTTTGAAAATAAACTCAGTGGCAAAAATATAAGTTAACATACCAACCAATAGGTCAGGTTCAAACTGCCCAGCCACAACATCGGCAAATATAGCAAACCTGTATTTTCTAAAAGGGAGGTCGTCTAGAACACACTACTTTACAACAGTAACTCCAATAAACACCAATTTAAATTGGTGATCACAAACTCTGTACTGATCGTTGTTTTTTTGCACTTTAAAATTGTGCATGACATAAGTACAATTTTCCTTCAAGTCCATCTTCCAAGACTTCAGTTGGTCTTGTTTACAAACAACATGGATCTCATCTCCCTGGATTCCATTAAAGTTACAACACAATGGGCTGAAAATAAGTAATAAACCTAGAAAAAACCACAAAATTAAAGCATACATCGGAGTCGACAAAAACCATCTCAGCTTGCTCAGATTTGTTAGGCGTCCCAATAAACCATAGATCACTGATCCTCACAGCAAGTTTAAGAGTTTCTTCTGAGTCGTCGATGTTTTTTATCTTGTTTGGAGAATATGCCATAATGCTGCAAAAAAATACAACAACAATGTAACACAATGCCGTTTTTCAACACCCATAACAATCATCCAAAAAACCAACAATGAGTGGCACCACCAGGCCAAAAGAAATACTGTTGTTCTTATTTGATTAAATGACCATGATAGCTTACTTTGTCTAAACTGCTTCCTGCACAACCTTGTAATGTAAATGGAAAATGGTGACAACCACAAAACCTTGTAATGTAAATGGAAAATTGTGACGACCACAAGCAAACAAAGACAAGCCATAAGGAAGAAACAAAAATGTCCATCAAGTGGCAGAGCCAGCAACAAACCACACAAAAAATTCACAGAACAAATGACAAAGACATAGACTTGCCTAGTGGATGTTTTTTCGTAGATAACCTTCTTGCTGCATGACCTTCTGAACGAAAAGTCGTTATGACAAAAAAAAACAAACAGACCATGAGTCACAAAAAGAATGCCCATGCAAGTGCCAGAGTCAACAACAAACCATGCGCAAAAATGCACAAAACTAATGCCAAAGACATAAACTTGCCTGGTAGATGGTTTTTCGTAGATAATCTTGCAAGGAAGAAGTTAAGTTTTTTAAAAAACAAAGCCCAAATAAAAAAACCAAGCCTAGGAAAAGGAACCTATCCGGTGTAGACAATATCATAGAACAACAAAAGATCACAGAACAGGAAAAAAGTGAAACAACAAAAGTACCAGGAATAGAGAAACACGATAAGCTAACAGGGAAGCCAAACCTTGTCCAACACAGAAAAACGAAAAGCTAACATGCATGTAAGAAAACACACATGAAAACAGTACCAGAACATAACAACAAAAGTAGCAGGAAGAGACAAACACGATAAGCTAACATACAATTTCTGAAAAACATAAGGCAACATGAATGTAAGAAAAGATGCATGAAAAAAACACCAAAAGAGAAGCCAAACCTCGTCCAACACAGAAAAATGAAAAACTAACATGCATGTAAGAAAACATACATGAAAACAACACCGAAAGTGAACCCAAACCTCGTCTGTATCTGGAAAGATGAAAAACAAAAAACCCAAACTGGAGCATGACAGATAAAATGGAAGAGATTTTAATTAACCACGTAAAGAAGCAAACGGGAGCACATGCACAGTATGGGAAATCAGACACGTGTAAGAGGCAGGGGAGTGGGAAATGGAAAGGCTAAAAGACCGAAAAACCAAGGAAATGGATAGGTATCACAGCCTTAGGTAGGGGCATTTTAGAATTTTCCATGTACTTCTCTTTTATTGGATAATATATATACACACACACACACACACACACACACACTATTGGCTGATTAAAAGAAATATCATAACACTTTAAATTCATAATCATTTTACTTATATATGGCCCTTTAACTTATTTATAACTGATGAAAAACGTTTTTTACTTCTTCACCTACAAGTATTTCCATGATCATGATGTTCAATTTATAGTCAATGTTGACGAAATATAGATATTTTTTTATATACTATGAAATATTAATTGATGATGACTGTGTTCATGACTTTCCATGCAATTAGTTTCACAGTGTAAACACTATAGATACAGGTTTCGAGTTATTAACCCACAGAATTAATCCAGGATAACGACCACAGTTCCAAGTGATGCATGGCAGTACCCCATTTTTTTATTCTGGTTTCTCATTTACTTTTGATCAAGTATATACAGTTTTCCATTTAGCTTGAAGAAAATATATTTTATATTTGTTCATCATTATAATCATGGTTGTTAAACTCACGATTTAAATCATAAAATCGTACAATTTTACGATTCTACTAAGGGTTGGTGACTTAAATCGGAAGCAGAATCGAAACCAGAGTAGACTCGAACGAGTTTTGGTAGACTCGCGAGTCTGCTCCGAGTCCACAAGTTTATGAAAACCCAAAATGGCGTCGTACAACAACCCTCGAAAATGACTCTCGCGACTCTGTCTACTCACTCACTCTGCCTTGTTCGAGCTACTCACCCCCGAAAATGACTCTCGCTGAGCTACTCGCGTCATGGTGGTCCTCGTCATCGTTTTAAACTTGAAAGCCCTCACTCGTCGAAATCCCTCATTTCATGGCCTAGCTCCAAGCTTTGCTCCACGACGCTAAGGTGTTTTCTTTCTCAAAGCTTCTCTGTTAATTCATCTCTGTTAATTGAAAGTTTGAAATGATGCTTATTAATGGAGTATCTGTTAACTAAAATTCTGGCAAGGCTATTGTTAGCTTCATTGTAGTGTTGAGTTTTGGGTTTTGTTGCTAAATTAAGGGAGTATCTGTTAATTAAAATTTCTGTTAATTGAAAGTTTGAAACGATGCTTAGTGTTGAATTCTGGCAACGCTAAGGTGGTCCCTCGAACATGGACAAATTATCTGTTAATTGAAATTCTGGCTTCACCAAGGGTGGGTAGTGGGTTCTATTGTTGCCTTTTGAGTAGTGGGTTCTATTGCTAGTACACTTTTACCCTTTGCAGCTTCATCAAGGGTGGGTAGTGGTGGGTTAACTTGGTTGTTATCATCAAAGTTCCAAATGCTAGAAAGGAATTCATCCATGTTCATGGATCGTAAGCTCTTTCGTTCTCGTAGTAGAACTCATCAAGGGTAGTGAGATTGATAGTTGCTGTGTGTGTAATTGTGACTAATTAGTTATTGTTTACATGAATTTCTTTAACTATGATTTTCTTAGTATTGTTAGTTTGCATAGTGTTGCCTAAAGAAAGCGTGTGATTAGTTCTAATAGCTTTGCATTGGAAATCAAAATAAATGGGAGCTATGAGAAGAAAACAGTTTGGGGTATATGATTAAGTTGTTGTGTAAGATTCTGAATGAGACTTTACCAATTTGTTAAGATACTTTGGATCATTGAGCATGATGTAGTATCTTTTATTTAAATGGTAGGATCTTAGTTAATGTCGCTAACTAAATTCTAAAATTTCCAAAAATCCTACAATTTAATTGTTCTTACAAACTTGGAAAGTAATCTTTAGAAAGGGAATGCATTAGGAGGATAAAAGCATGTTGCCCTGCTAATTTCCAAGAGGATGGGAGAAGAAAATTAGGAATTACTCTCTATCCCTCCGTAGATCAATTATTGAATGTGTTTGAATACTTGCCTGTGTGTAGGTACTGCATGCACCCTTTATATATTGTTAAGCTCCTCTTAGAGCAGAAGCAGATACCTGATGTTGATACATAATATGAGTGCTTATAGTTTGTTAAGCTTTGTGAGATCTTAGTTTAATGTTTACTATTTAGTGTTTGATTTTTACTGCTTTTAATTAGTTTTTGAGCAATAAAATAAGCTCTATCAATATCATTTCCCATAACTTTATCAATCGGCAAAACAAAATGTAAGATGCAGGAATATGTTAAAGTTTACTGCTTTTAATTGGTTTATTGAATTATTGTTAAAGTTTATTATTTTTATTTATTTTGGGGTTGAAATATTTACTTATGATTTTATATAAAAGAATATTAATATTTTTTTTTATTTGTCTTACGAGTTTACGATTCAATTCTACGAGTCAAGCTTACAGAACATTCACAATTCTACGTAGAATCACGAGTTTAACAACCATGATTATAATTATAAATCAGAGTCTTTAAAAATGAATTATAGTAAGAGAACCGCCAAAAAAAGTAAACAACAAAAACTTTGACTTAATTAAGCTGAATTATATTAAGAAGATATAAGGTAAGTTGAAGAGTTAAAGAAAAAGAAAAATAAGAAAAAATTACAAGTTTTATTTTCTCTCTTACTAAAATTAATATTTTAACAATTAATATTTATCGATAAAAAAATCTGAATTATGTTAAATTATATTTGCCCTGGCTATTGCGTTTTAAGAATAAAATTATTTGTCATAGCTACTAGTGTGTACATATATTTTTTTTACCATTCTATTAGTGTGAATATAAGAATGAGGGGTTATATTGTTACTCCCATATTTGAAAGTTATTCAAAAAAGTTTCGAGATATTCACGTATTTATAATTTTAAGAGTTAAATATATTTGTTGTTGTTTAAACTTGTGTCACTTTTATTTTTTATCCTTTAAATTTAAATTTATTATTTTAGTTACTCAATTTCAATTTTTTTAATCTCTCTCCATGAAAAAAACATTTTCCAGATTGATTTTGGGGTGATTGGAATATTTATTTATTTTTTATAAAAAAAGATTAAAAAGACTTTTTTTAAAAAAAATTGAGAGACTAAAAATAATTAAAAAAGTGTATATTTGGATTGATTTATTCATATTTTAAATAACTTTATAATGAGAAATTCTTCAGATAACCTTTTCTTAAAAATATTTTTAAAAAATCAATTTGAAACAAGAGATAAATTGATTTTGTGAGTTAACATTTGATGAATTTGCTAAATAAATGTTCAAATAAAAAATAAAATTGGGCATCAAGACAAGATTGATGATGAAAAATTGGATGATATTGTTAAAAACCAACAGTATCATCATAATCTTTTTTTTTTTTTTTCTAAATGTGTTCAATGGTTTTAGTTAATTTGACTATTTAAAATTTTGTGGAGTTCTTTGTTTCTTTCTATAGTATAGATACCCTTCATCCCTAAAATTTTTAATTATCAAAAAACATGTTTCATATATAAGAGATTTGTTATTAGTTCTTAATTTTTTCTCTTGAGATTCTTCTTCTTCTTTTTCTTTTTTCTCATTAATTATTCTCGAGATTCTTGATCTGAACACTGTAATATAATTATGAGTTTGTCACCAACAATTCTTTTACACAGGTATTAGGAGAATTTCATTCACTTTCACTTTCGCTTTCACGTTAGACCTAACCCCTTAATTGGTTGAGAGTTAGAATACGATTTGGAATTACTTTGCACGTATAGCTTTTTACACTAAAATCCAATTTTATATTACCAAGTCACAAATTATAATGTAAAAATTTCATTGACAACCTATCAAATTTAAGGTTTATTTTAATTGGTTTTTAGTGTAAAATTTTTATAACTAGTATTTTAGCTTGTACAATTTGCAGGACAATTTTTTATTTTATATAACTAAAAAAATCATAATAAATAAATACTTTTGAATATATATATATATATATATATATATATATATATATATTACAATAAAATTATACAAAACAAATATTTTGAACATACAGATTATATTTTAGATTTTAAATATATATTTTTAAAATAATGAAATTTAATTTAAAAATAAAATAAAAATGATAGACTAAAAGTGATACGAGATTAATAAAAATTTCTAAAAACATTCTTATCGAAGAAAAACTTCTAAAATACTGTAATTAATAATAATTTCTAAGATCACTTTTAATCAACAGAGTTAATCTAATTTATTCATAGAGAGGATAGAGGATATTATTAAGTCCCATATTACCAAACCTCTAAGAAAAAGGTTAGAAGTCTAAAGTTTATGGGACTTTTGTAGATTTTCCTTATGAATTCAGAGTTAAGATAATTACAAGATGCAATTGGGGGCAAGTGCTGGGCTTATCCTCTCAAACAATATGGGCTGAAAGTAAGATCAAGATTCTTGCTTTCTGCATTGTCATTATTGTTTCCTGCACTTCCTATTATATTTTGAAAAGTCATTATTCAATTTGCATTTGAGAATAAGTTTTCCGAAATGTAATCGAAAGAGTAGAAAACAATAGTGTAAGTGCAGGAAGTTATAGCCCAAGATCAATAGCCTCAACTGGGGACAAAAATATGCGCAGGACATGAAGTGCTTGACATTCATTACATGTTTCACCAAAGAAAAATATTGTGGCATCTATGATCTTGAGTAGACAAAAATATATACACCAACCAAAATGAGCTACATGAAAGGACAAAAATTAATTATTGGGATAAGTAAAAAGGAAATGATTTATTGTTTCTTTTTGTCCATTCATTTGCTGGGCCTCTGTTTGCTCAACACTGAAAAATATACAAGTTTATTTTGGAATAACTTTTTAAGGGAATTGATGTAAAAACTTATTGTAAGGAACGACTTTGATGAAATGAGTTATTTATTTTTGGGAATGACTTTTAAAGAGTTGATCTTATTTGGATAACGTAAAGTAAAATTAATTTCACGCATGAAATTATCACCAAAGACATGAAAATAATTATAAGATTGTAGTTTTTTTTTTATATAAATGAGGATACTTTTTGTATTTGAAACATTGCTATAGGTGATTTTCTTACGAATTATATATTTTTCTTATGTCTTTTAATTGACCACTTGTATCCATCATTTTAGCACTAGTTGTGTCTTAAATACTTCAATTTTGATAAAGATGAAATGAGTTTATTGACTGAGCTTATTTGCTTGATTTTGATTGCGATTTGAGAGAATTTTTGGAATTTCAACTGTGACATTTTGTTTTTAGGTTTTCAAGCAAAGGATAAAATATAATTAATAGTCCCGAATCATAGAATAATTTTTCCAGCTGCAGAATTAATCTGCAGTTTAGGAGCGGGGAAATGTAATTAAAATAGAAAAAGAAAAAACATGATTTACTCCTCCATAAATTAAAAATAAAAAAGGTTCGTTTACAGACTCAAGTTTAGAAGGTCTTTTTATTTAAGTAAGGAGATTCTTACATTTTTCAATTTATACCCATTCCATTTTAGAAAAATTAAATAAATTAGATTCAGTAAAATGGTACTCTTTGTTTCACATCTAAAGTTTAGTTCATCAGTTGGTCACATAATGGAGGATATCGTATAGTATAGAGGTTCAACATAAAAAATAAAATTATTTGTTAACACTCTCTACCATCAACATAACAAAATTCTCAACATGAAAGCTCCACAAGTTCATTGACAACCTCGTGTAGTAAAATGTCAAAAATTGTGTGCTCATACTCCAAACAAATTTTCCCATAACTTTCACTCTCACACATGCGCTTTGGCGTGAAATCTGATTCTCTCATTTCATTTTGTGTTAAGTTGTGAAGTTTCACCGTTAATTCTGAAAAATATTCTTCTTTCCTGTTGATGTCAGGGTAGGAATAGCCTTTGTTTTTGCTTGCTCTGTCTCCAACATTATCACTCAAGAATAGTTGCTCTGAAGATTCGCACTTTGTCTTTGGCATTAAGGGGCTTGTGTAATCTATAAAAAAAAAATGTATATTACATTAAGATGAAGAAAAGTAAATTGAAACTGCAAGAAGCTTTGAAGAACTCATGCTGCCATTTTATAAGCACAACTTTTTTTTGTCATTCATAAATTAGCAGAAGAGTTTAATTACTGAGTTTGTTCTTAGAACGGATTCCAGTTCATGATGAACTTATAAATGACAACATAGTCATAACTTGAATCTTATAATATTCCCAAATTAATAATTCTGAATTATCTTCGGTGTTATTTTAAATAAATAAGCAATTTGATATTTTCCTATATATAAAGTTTAGAACAAATTGCCCTGACATTCCTTGTGATTTTTTAAAATTGCACACAATACTTCTATCTAACGTTTACACTAATCTTCTTATAGGAATACATAGTGTAATATTTTTCTTAGAGAAGAAATGTCAATATAATCTATTTCAAACATTTTTTTATATAACAATCTATTTCAAACAATTAAAGATAGGGATTTAAAGGACAAAAATATTGTTTTTTTTTTCTTCTATAATTCTTGTTTGAGGAATGGCAGAGATTTAAATATAGACACTTCTAACAAGAATTTAAACTGCAATTTGTCACTTTGTAATTCTAATACTAGACACTTTTTTTCTTGCTACTAATTCTAAGTGTGATAGTTTACCTACATTTACTATAATTTTGATTATTTATTATGAAATCAGCATTATCAAATGCTTAACAACTCACACTAATCACCATGAATATCAGTTACCATACCATAACTACTCCAAAAATGGATTATGCAAACAAAAATTGCAACTAAGGTCTAATTTTAGTCATTAATAAACAAGTTAAAGAACAAGAGCATTCAGAAAACAAACCTGGAAAATCAGGATCATAAAGAAATGAATAGTCATAGTCATCTAGGACTGAAATTGGACTGAAATTCTCTGTGCTAAATTCAGTGTCTATCTTCTTTGTTGACTGTTGCTTTTTTGTTTTTTTCGTGCATTTTGGTTCAGAGAACACTTTCTTCTGCTTAGTTGGCAAATTGGAGCTTGTTCTTAACCCACTAGGACCACTACCACATTTTCTCCTGCTATTACTACAACTCTTAGAGCATGCAGAAACTTGTGCCAAAACTTTGGCTTCATTGTGATTTCGAACCTTTGAACTATGCTTAAGAGGAAGAACCACTCTAGGCTCATTCTCAAACTTGGAAATCTTCTTTCTCTTAGTGTGGTTCCTCTCCTTCATTACATTAGCAATCTCCTTGTTCTTGCTCCCCTGCTTCTTTCTCTGCCTAGATTCTCCCAACCCCATTTCTTGTTTCCTTAAAAAGGACACAACTTCTTGATCTTCACTCTCATCATCCCAGTAGAACACAACAAGGTCATGGTTTTTGTTTTTGTGCTGAAGCAATGAAGGAACCTCTCTGAATGATGCCGAGGTTTTCACTTGGTTGGGTTGGCTTGTGTCAAATTTGAGCAAGTAATCAACAAAGTTCACTGACCTACTTCTTGGAACTGAATGAAGGGTGGTGTTTGTGTTTGACGCCAAGTTGGTATTTGGAAGTGAATCAAGCCCCATTAACCTTGCCACCACTCCTGGTTTGGTTGCATTTTTGGCCATTGCATCTTTGTGACTGTGCACTACTTCTGTTGCATATGGTTTTGCAATGTGGTGATCAGAAGGGTGCATTGGAGAACTATTTCCATTCTCAGCAGCACAAAAGAGTAGTTGAAAGAAGTCAGAGAAACAACCAGGTTTTGCACTATTTGGTTTAGCCATAATAATTAACCTTCGAAACTCTAACAGAAGTCAGAAACTGTTGTTTGAGGAGGTAGAACTTGTAGAGAAGATGGTGATTGAACTGGTTGAAACCATAGAGGGAGAGAAAGGTGATTTATGAATAGAAAATGATGGAGGGTGTGAAATGGTGGTTGAGTTCACATTACATTGGAATGCTACAAGACCTGAGTAGGGTGTCTAAAAGGAGAGTAACACACCAAATTGATTCCCAAAATTATGAATACCCATTCACTAAATTCGTAAAGATGTCATTTTAGTTCTAATAATGATCAAACATAACCCATTTTAGTCTTTAATTTTACACTTTATTTTTTGGTTCAAGAAGAGACTTATAATAAGCCAGCCTTATAAGGAACAGAAGGATTGAAAAATGGGCTGAACAAGGAAATTGAACTTCCAAACCCACAATTTATGTCATCTAGTTTGACTAATTGTTGACTAAAAAAGATGCCCTTAACTCTATAAGTTTTGATATTAAAATGAATACTATTAAATAACATCATAACTTAAAATGATTATAATTTTGAGATTAATTTTCTATGCATGATTAATATTATTTTGGGTTACTATGATATGATATTAATACAAAATATTTACCAACTTTATTAATGATTAAATTTTATCATAAAATTATATTCATCATCTTTAATATATATTTTTATATTGTCAATATAATTAAAAATCATGAATGATGTTACTTTTAAAATAATTATTATAAAAGTAAAAAAAATACACAATGTAAATTTTTTACACAATTGATAATTAATATATATATATATATATATATATATATATATATATATCATTTTCTCTTTTAAAAAATAATGTAGTACATTAGTTTAAAAGGGTAAGCTTTAATTCATCTTCCTCACATATATGCCTCTTGCCAAGGAAAATTTTAATTTATTAATGGTTCTTACATGTCCTACTAGCTACTAAGTGTAAATGTTGTTTCTGCCATTTAAAGACAGAGCTGCCGAAGTTGCTGACTTCATTCAAAGATGAGAACATCGTGGTTCTTGGCATTGGCAACAGGGTCATATTCATACAAAGATTTGCACCGACTTTGTTGACTCATAATGGATTTTGAGGAGATTGCATTGTTGCCCCAATGGTAGAAAAAAATAAAAAAAAACCATATATGCTCTTGGTCCTCCAAAAGAATTGTGGCCATTAGATTCTACTCAATATGAGTCCCCTGATTCACATGCATAAATCAAACCAGTGAAAGTACTCCTCCCAATTGAATTTCACTAAGGCTATTGGAAATGGAAACTGAAGTTGATTGAGGTAAACATGTGTTGACCCCAGTACATTACTAAGAGTGAAATCAGGTATATTGTTTTCACTTTTCATGCCTAAAGTCTTTTTTTACAGCAATGTCTAAAGTTTATTAAGAACTATGCGCATGCTTAAAGTAAATAGATATGTACTTATCTAAAATTTTAGTATATTAAAATCATAATACACTTTAAATTAAATTAATAGTAAATACAATCTTATATGCTCAAGTTAGAGACAGTTTTCGTCCAAGGGAATTTGGTCTAAAAGAAAGTCTTCTTTGGGGGGTATTAATTGTTAGAGTTTTTTTTTTTCTCTTCATTATGTGTATAGGTTATAGACTATATATAAACATGCTACTTAGAAAAGTACAATATAGTATTCAAACTATATTATATTTTTTTAAGGAAGAAAGCTATAAAAATAGTATATTTGACAATAATATTAAAGTGATAATAAAAAAATCAATGGTAAAAGGCATTTTTTTATCAAAAGTAAAATTTTGGAGATTAATAATGATTAAAAGTTATCTCAGTTATTTTCCTTAAAAAATAGTTTTTCTAAATATAAAATTAACTACCACACAACTTCATAATTTTTAATAATTGTATTAGGTAACTCATCTTGAAATAACTTAATTTTCATCCAATTTATCCAAACTTATTTATATAATTAATTATAAATATAATCAATTATTAAACTTTTCCTCATCAAATTCAAACACACTTATATCTAAATGGAAGGGTGTAATATTTTTTTCTAAATTTTAATAGATTAATTAAAATTATTGTACAGTTTAAATTAAATTAATGATAAATACACTCTTTACTTTCTCATGTTAGATACAATCACTCTCTAAAGGATCCACGTAGCAAGCAATTCCAATGTCTAAATCTGGGAGTGTTGTTTTGACAATTCCATGCATTTAATGTTTTTATCGTGTGCATATCGTTGTAGACTACATGCTACTCAGAAAATTACAACATAGTGTTCAAACTGAATCGGTGGGTCCTTTTTCACTGGCTTGAGAACAATTTTCCGTCCATGCACGCACTATATGAACATTTTATTTTAACTTTCAAAGCCTATGTACGTAATTAAGTTCTCAAATCCCATTATTTACAAATTTTGGAATGTAATTTTTTTTCCAAATGTTTCAATGTTTGAGAAATTGAGAATGGTTCGTTATCTTTGTTTTCAGGTGCTATCGAAATGGTAAGTACCGAGAAAGAAAAAGAAAAATCAAATGGTAAAGTAGCTTGGTTGTGATTATATTTGCACGGGAAAGTTTCTCAACAACTTCGTGGGATGGTAGAAAACGTTTCAATGTTCATGTTCTTAACTTTGTGGTTTAATTGGAATTATAAGGTTGGTTGGAAGATAAAGGAATAATAGAGGGAGAGAAAGATCACTTATTTGATTTACTCTGTTAAAAAAAATTAACAATTGATAATTAATATTTACCTATAAAAAAATTTTGGTTTAATCAATTTCAGATGCCTCTATGGCACCTTGAGGTATATTTTTGTTAAATGGAAATTAAGACATTTTTGTGGGTGTAACATTCTATTTTAAAAAATAAATAAATAAAAAGAGTTTTATTTAAAAATTAATATAGTTTTTAGAAATTAAATAAATGAGAGAAAAGTATTTTTGTTAATTAAAATAAGAGTTTCGTAGTATTAGAAAATAAATATAGTAAAATGATGTCTAAAAAAATAAATGAATGTTTTAATTGGTTATTTATTTAATCAAAGAGTAAAATATAATTCCTTTTTATAAAATAATAAAATAATAGGCTCAGAGAGAGAGAGACATATCTACTATGATAAGTTTTTTTTTTCTTCCAAATTCGTTCTCCCTTCTTTTCTCAAAACCCTCTATTTTTCCTCACACATCCAAACCTATAATCTTATATTTGTTAACCGTTGGATCGTCCTGAAATTTGAACACTACATTCGAAACTTATTTTCTCACATTTCCACCATTCGAATTTAGTAAATAATGTTTGTAGAGAGAGAAATCTCCATTTCACCGTGACGGTGAAATTAAGGCTCGATCTAATCCCTTCTCTTTCTCTCTAACGTTTGGAAACTCTAGTAGAGCAACCAGAGGAAAAAATTGAGGAATCTTAGGGAATTGCTAGAGACGTCACTATCACGGTCAGACTACACACGCGAACCTGCTTAGAGATAAGGGATGAGTTATTCACAATTGGAGAGTAGTGAGAAAATGTGGAGGGATCCTTAAAGAATCAAGTGTGATGAGTTTTTGGGTGTTTCTGTAATTTTGATTCTATCTTTACAATTATAACTTTGAATTATATATGTTTGATGGATCAATTGATATCCCGATGCAAAATTATTGTGAAATTGATGTGTTCTTGTGTTGAGTGTGAACTCTAAAAATTGAGTTTTTTTTTTCTAATTAGTGTAAATTGATGAAACTGAATGACTAGTATGATGTCTTTAATAGTTTATTTGTGTTATGAGTTTATATTTAAATCTAGCATACCGTGACAAAGAATAAATAGTCAAAAGAAAAAAATATATCTTTGTGTTTGTTTTGCATATTATGGCAGATTGAAAAATGTATTATAATGTTATATTAAAATAAACTTTCAAATCAAACCGAAAATCGTACGCGGATTTTTATGTCTTATACCACTGCACTTTTGATATTTGACACCATGCACATCAATACACTTTCTTAAAGAATGTGAATTGTACTCTAAATAATCTTCTCTTTAGTTGCTTATTTTATACAAATTATTACATTTGTCTTGTATCCTCCCATAATAATGATCAACATGTTATATATAAATTATAAAAATAAAAGTAATAAAATAATAAATTGAAGAAAGTTGTAAAGTTAATGCTTAGTAGTAATTTCTTTTGATACAATTTTAATATAATTGTTGTAGAAACTCTTTTTAATTGAAAATAATATAGTTCGATTTAATATATATATATATATATATATATATATATATATATGTATATATATATATGTTTTGTGTCATGTAAATATTACTATTGTGTGATGTGTATATGCTTCATGAGACATGATAAATTATTATATTGTGATTATGAAATTATGATTAAGACTGTGTGTAAGTGATAATTTGAATATTTGTTGAATTGTAAGATACACGTGTATTGAGATATTGTATGCATTGAGTTGTGAGCTATGAATTGTACAATCACACAACTGTAAGACCCTTTAAAGGGTGACGAGTTAATGCACAACGAGTTTTCTGATGGAGTCGACTGTGAGAATCCGATGAGTCTAATCACTTTGAGGCATGACAAGTTAAAATGATTTTGAAAACAATTTAGTAGTTATATGTATTGCATAGTTCATAGGTAAAGTCTATGTTTGAGTTATGTATATATTAATACTGTGTGATGTGTATATGATTCATGAGGTGTGATAACATGCTGCTTTGGAATTATAACATTGTGATTGAGATTGGGTGTATGTGATAAATTGAGTATGTGTTGAATTGTAAGATACATGTGTAATCAAATATTATACGCATTGAGTTGTGAGTTATGAACTGTACAATCATACAATTGTAGGACCCTTTAAGGGTGACGAATTAATGCATGATAAGTATTATGATGAGATCTATTGTAGGAACTCGACGAGCTTAATCACTTTGAGACGCGACTAGTTAAAATTATTTTGAGAACAATTGAAGAATTGTGTGTTTTGTATAGATCATAGATAAAGTCTGTGTGTTAAAATGTTTTTGGGTTGGACATGAATCAGGAGAGAGAGGCCCTGACAGACTCTTCGGAGTCTAGGCCTTGGGGGTAAATACACCCGGTTTGAGTGCTCATTTAAGCATGTGTCGATCCCACATGGTTAGAGCATTTTCGCAAAATAGCGTGACCCTATGATTTTACCTAGTAAGAGTAACTTGACTTACCAGTGAGAGAGGGGCCCTAACAGACTCTTTGGAGTCTAGGCCTTGGGGATAAATACACCCGGTTTGAGTGTTCATTTAAGCATGTGCCGATCCCACATGGTTAGAGCATTTTTGCAAAACAGCGTGACCCTATGATTTTACCTAGTAAGAGTGACTTGACTTATCAGTGTGTGATTTATCTTGTCATGTACTCATAAGCGTCCGACAAGGTTTTTCATTGACATGATATCACATTACATATATGATTGAATTTTAGTGTATCTATATGTGATGGTGAGCAATTAATTGTGCAAGTCTGAGATGTTATGTTGTACTTGAGATGTGTTGTTTTGAACACATGATTAATGTGAAGGTGTGGAATGTGATTTTGTGATTAAATTCTTTGGACAAGTGATGTTACACAATGAGTGGTAAAATGATGCGACTTGTGCTAAGTTGAGCTTGTTATACTTATATTATATATAGATGTGCTTTTATTTATCTCTACCTATTTAGGAATGTGATTATTCACTCTATGTGTGCTATTTGTGTTGGTATCCTGTAATGATCTCAAACCTTGTGTTCGTAGGAGCAAATTGTTAGGTGGATGACTTTAAAGAATCATGTGCTAAAGGACGTTGAGATACAATGCTTTAATAGGATGTGACATTGGGCATCTGTTTCTATATTAATTGCATGAAGTCCTGGACATGTAGTTTTTATCATTTTTATTTCACATGCTGAGTCTTTAGTTCATTTTCTAGAGTTTTGGACAACCTTGTTTTGAGGCAGAAATGTTTTCATACTCTTAATTGATAAGGTTTTATTTTGTTGATTAACGCAAATGTGAACCTTTTACTCACGTGAACTCCTTTATATTTATTGAATAAAATCATTTTATGTAATTCCACATTTCCATATATTTTATCATATAAATATGTATATTGGGATAGAAGGTGTCACAGTGGGGTGGTCAAAGTAGGGAAAAGAAAGGTCTATTGGGTTGCAATTGGGATTTAGGAGGAGGGTTGTAGTGAAAAAGTGGTAGGAGGGTTTGGGATTAAAGATATAGTGTGTGTTTGAAGTGACAAACATGATGAATAAAATTGTGGTCATCCCAAAAGCAACATATTGTTACTTTTCAAAATTCGCAATGGGACCACAATTTTAGCCCCCAAAATCGATTTTTTGTGGTATCCAAATGCACACTTAAGGGCTTTCAATTTAGTCCCATTGGGGAAATGGATGTGGCAGATGCTTGTGGTGAAACATAGTTTGTGGCATATAGTATTAAGGGGTTTAAATGAGGGTAAGGATGGAGATTTTAGTAAACAAGTTGGAAGAGGGTCTATCTAGTAGCAAGATATTTGGCATTTGGATTAGGGTGGTAAAGGGTATGTAGGTTCTGGTTTAAAGAGGTTGTGAAGAAGGTTGTCATTGATGGGTTTGACACAATTTTTTTAATCCCTAAGAATTGAAGATAGGTATTAGAAGATTCACAACAATTCATACAACATACTCAATCAACTGTTTTGGTGGAGGGAGGAGGTTTAAGAGAACAATGTCGTAGACTTTTTTCGTTGGCAACTTTAAAAAAATTGCAAAAATGAATTTTCTAATGGATGGTAATTGGTGTTGGAGTTGCAGTGTTGGTGTAGAGAACCTTTCCAATGGGAAGAAAAACCTTTGAATGTATTAGAGAGGATTCTATTTTTTTTTTTTTTGGGGGGGGTGGGGGGATATCAAGTTCGGAAGAAGGTAAAGATGAATGGAGGTGAAAACACGAGACCAATGAACCCTATACAGTAAACTTTACATATTTAAATTTTTTTACAGGGATATTTGATAATATTATCATTTTATGTTATTCATTAATATAATATGATAACGAGATAAATTCTTATTAAATATCTACATAGTATATAAATTAAGAATTTAATTTAAATATATTGATAGTATATAAATTTTTTTCCACATGTATTCAATAAGAATTCACCCATTCTCACATCATAATCGTAGTTGTAATAGTATCATTATTATATGACTTCATTTGAGTATGTGATGTTGAAGATGAAAAAAATTAACAATTGTAATAATATTCCATAATATATAACCAAATGCAAAAAGAAAAGGAATACTAATAAACGAAGAAATGAGCTCATTTAATCCTTGAAGAATGGTAGATGAAGCATATATGAATTAATAGACTTTGAAATCAAATAATAATTGAATTGGTAAAATAGAAATAGTTAACTTTTAGTTATTCGTCATTTAAGCATTAGGGTTAATCTTAGACTAAACCTTTTAACCTGTGATATTACAAACTACAAAGGAAACACAGGTTATTAACAAAATGCAGAAAATACATATCAAATCATACCTCCAGCCATTGCCATGAAGAGTTTCTTATTTTTTGTTCTTCCAAGCTCTCTCTCTCTTTCTTTCTCTAGATGGTGTATCAGACTGAATTCGAAAGGGATGAGCTCAAGGACCAAATCCATGTGCTATATATAGGCATTCTACCATCAAGAATGCATTTAGTAGTCATTACCACTCATTATTGGCGGTTACAAATCATTAGTGGCCATTACCACCCATTAACAACCATTCAATTTGGCTTCCAAAACTGACGAGCGTTACAAATTTTCAAAATGTTAGGACTAAATTATTGCATTCTCCCACTTGGTCCAAACATTTTGACTTAATGCTCAATCTTCTTAAGAAATGAATATACGAATCATAGTGATAGTTCCTCTTATAACGAGTAATATCATCCATGTATTACAATATACTCAATTTCCCAAGCAATATACTCAAAGTGGTAATAAAACTTAATGAATAAACCCAATGTTTATTCTTGGTCCAAAACATAATTTTTCTCAAATAAATCAATGTGCACCCAAATATGAGAAAATATCATAATATAAAAGTTTCAATTTTAACATATAAGTATACAATCATAGAGTGGAACCAAGTCTCATTCTTTCTACATGATCCTTAAATTTAAACGGTGGCATGCCCTTAGTTAAAGGATCAGCGATCATCAACTCAGTGCCTATATGCTCAATGATCACTTTCTTGTCTTTTACTCTTTCTCTAATGGCTAAGTACTTAATGTCGATGTGCTTACTTCGACTTTCACTTTTGTTATTTTTAGCCATAAAGACAGCAGCTGAGTTATCGCAAAAAATTCTTAAAGGCCTTGAAATAGTATCAACTATCTTTAGCCCAGAAATGAAACTTTTAAGCCATACACCATGTGATGAATCCTCAAAACAAGAGACAAACTCAGTTTCCATGGTAGAAGTAGCAGTCAAAGACTGCTTAACACTCCTCCATGAAATAGCTCCACCAGCCATCATGAGAATGTACCCAGATGTTGATCTACGAGAGTCAACACAACCAGCAAAGTCTGAGTCTGAATAACCAATCACATCTAGATTGTCTGTCTGTCTATACATAAGCATGTAATCTTTGGTCCCTTGAAGGTACCTCAACACTTTATTAGCAGCTCTCCAGTGGTCAATACCTGGATTACTCTGATATCTTCCTAACATTCGAACTGCAAAAGCAATGTCAGGCCTTGTGCATACTTGAGCATACATGAGGCTTCCAACAACTGAAGCATAAGGAATGTTTTTCATTTTTTCCCTCTCAAAGTCATTCTTTGGACATTGGTTCAAATTAAACCTATCACCCTTCACAATGGAAGCAACACTTGGTGAACAATCTTTCATCTGAAATCTCTCTAGAATTTTGTTAATATAGGTTTCTTGTGATAGACCCGAAATACCTCGAGATCTATCTCTATGAATCTTAATGCCGATGATATAAGATGCATCACCCATATCCTTCATGTCAAAATTCTTAGAGAGAAATTGTTTCACCTCATGTAGCAAACCCTGATCATTGGCTGCAAGTAAAATATCATCTACATATAAAACAAGAAAACATATTTTACTCCCACTAACCTTGTGATATATGCATTGATCCATGGGATTTTCATCAAAACCAAATGAAGAAATTATCTTATGAAACTTAAGGTACCACTGACGGGAAGCTTATTTTAAACCATATATAGATTTATTAAGCTTGCAAACCAAATGCTCACCACTATTAGAGGAGAAACCTTCAGGTTATTTCATATAAACCTCCTCCTCTAAATCACCATTAAGAAAAGTTGTTTTCACATCTATTTGTTGCAACTCAAGGTCAAAATGAGCAACTAATGCCAAAATTATATGAAGAGAATCTTTCTTAGATACTGGAGAAAAAGTTTCTTTGTAATCTATTCCTTCCTTTTGAGTAAATCCCTTAGCAACAAGTCTTGCCTTGTATCTCTCAATGTTGCCTAATGAACCCCTTTTGGTCTTAAAGACCCATTTACATCCAATGGCCTTTGCCCCATTAGGCAACTCTACAAGGTTCCAAACTTTGTTACTCTGCATGGAATTCATCTCATCCTTCATGGCATCATACCATAAATTTGACTCTTTGCAACTCATGGTTTGATCAAAAGTTTCAGGATCATTTTCAACTCCAATATTATAGTCAGATTCTTGCAAATATACAATATAATCACTAGGAATAGTTGATTTTCTTACTCTAGTAGACCTCCTTAATGTTGCATCAACATTTTCTTGGGGATCATGTTGTTCAACTAGTTGTTCATCATTTTCATGAATTTGATTATCAACTTGATCTACTGGATTATCAACAACAATTTGTGGAATGCCAATCATGTGTTGTTCATCATCCCTTTGAACTTGAGGGGTATGAATTACAACCAATCTTTCATTTGATGTGGAAGGTTGAGATTCTATATAATCAATTTCAGAACCTAAGTCCCTCAATTGATCACTCCCACTGATCAAATCATTTTCAATAAATTTGGCATTTCTTGATTCCACAATCCTAGTAATATGATGTGGACAATAAAACCTATAACCTTTAGACCTTTCGGCATATCCAATGAAATACCCACTAATGGTCCTCAGGTCAAGTTTCTTCTCTTGTGGGTTATATATTCTCACCTCAGACGAACAACCCCAAATGCGCATATGTTTCAAACTCGGTTTCCAACCTTTAAACAACTCAAAAGGTGTCTTTGGGACAGCCTTGGTTGGAACACGATTTAATATATACATTGTCGTCTTTAGTGCTTCAGCCCCAAGGGTTTAGGAAGATTGGAGTTGCTAAGCATACTCTGCACCATGTCCAATAATGTCTGGTTGCTTCTTTCTGCCACACCATTCTGTTTTGGAGAACCAGGCATAGTGTATTGTGCAACAATCCCATGTTCTTGAAGAAACTTTGCAAAGGGACCAGGTGCTTGTCCATTCTCAGTATATCTGCCATAGTATTCTCCACCTCTATCTGATCTCACTATTTTTATTTGCTTGCCACATTGGTTCTTAACTTCAGCCTTAAAGACTTTGAAGGCATCCAATGCTTCGTATTTGTTATGAAGCAAATAAACATTCATATATCGTGAATAATCATCTATAAAGGTGATAAAATATTTCTGACCACGTGCATCCTTATCTGGACAACAAATATCAGTATGAATTATTTCTAATATGCTTGAACTCCTGTTAGCACCTTTCTTAGACATGTTGGTTTGCTTACCCTTAATGCAGTCCACACAAGTCTTAAAGTCAGCAAAATCTAGAGTATTGAGTACCTCATCTTTCACTAACCTTTTAATCCTCTCAATGGAGATATGTCCTAATCTCTGGTGCCATAACATAGAGGAATTCTCATTAATATTACACCTTTTAATACCAGTTTGAACATGCATAGAACTATAAGTGGCACTATTTTGTAAACTTAGAAGATAAAGACCATCAGACAAGATACCATTCCCAACATATTCAGAATTATAAAATAACTCAAATGATGTGTCTTTGAAATTAAAAGAATATCCAAACGGTACAAGTCTTGAAATAGAAATCAAGTTTCGGGAAAAACTTGGTACATAAAAGGTCCTTTCTAATTTTAAAATAAAGCCACTACTTAAAGTCAAAATGCAAGTTCAGTGGCCTCCACATGTGAGCCTAGCTTATTGCCTGATAAAATGCTTTGCTCACTTCCCACTGGTTTCCTTAGGTTTTGCATACTCTGTAAAGAATTTGCAATATGAATAGTAGATCCAGAATCAATCCACCAGGTGTTAATATTAACACTAACCATATTAGATTCATAACATACTAATGAGATTAATTTACCTTTCTTCTCAAGCCATTTCTGGAACCTGGGGCAATTCTTCTTCATGTGTCCCTTCTTCTTGCAAAAGAAACACTTTGCCACCTTCTTAATATCAGCTTGAGTTGGTATTTTACCATTCCCCTTCTGATTAGCTTGAGACTTAATTGCTTTGTTCTTCCCATAAGCAGTAGTCAGTAATGCACTCTCACCCATCTCCATTACAAGCCTTTCTTCTTCCTGAACATACATGGTCATTAATTCATTGATAGACCATTTATCTTTATGTGTGTTGTAGGAAATCTTAAACGGCCCATATTCATGTGGAAGGGTGTTCAAAATGAAATGCATTGGGAAGGACTCAGACATATCAACCTCTAGTTTCTTAAGTTGAGCTGAAATATCTCACATTTTCATGATGTACTCACGCACACCTTTCACACTGGTGAGCCGAAGAGAAGAGAACTTCATGATCAAGGTGCTTGCTAAAGTCTTATCTGAAGTGATGAACTGGTCATCAATGGCCTTAAGCAAGTCTTGGACCTTTTCATGCTGGTCAACAGAACCACGTATCCCAGCCAAGATTTTGGTCTTAATGAACATCACGCTGAGCCGGTTGGATCGCTCTCATCGCTCATATAGCGCAACGTCAGCTAGGCTACTTTTATCAGTGATTTCAGGTGGTTCGTCTTTCCTTATAGCATAGTATATGTCCATCCACCCCAATTGTAGAAGAATTATCTCCTTCCATATCTTATAGTTATCTCCTTTGAGTTTGGGAACATCACATTGAATATCAGAAAAACTAATAGTTTGAGAAGCTGCAAAATTCAAAGGCTTATGTCAAAATTTGAGGCATACTAATCTTAATTGTATCTTTTACCAATGTAAACATACCATAAAATTGAATCTTGTGACATAAAAATTGTCTGTGGGCTAAATTTTTAATTCAATAAGAAACAATTAAACCTTATGATAGAATAATCAAATTACTTGCTCAATATTCATGCTTTACGGGTACAACATGAAAATAATTCAATTTCTATCGTAAATATTTACTTTATGATAAAATCGACAAATTATACATACATCATGATGTCTGTGGATAAATCATGAAAAATAATACGTCATTTTATCTCAATTAATTATACAGATATAATAAAAAAATTTGTGAGATAAAATTCATTATATAAGTATAATTAATTACAATATTATGTCTAATTCCTTATATGATCTTTAACCAACTTAATATATAATTTTAATCAAATATAGATGTTGTGGCTAATCCATAATTAATCAAAATTATAAAGATCACTTAGACATAAAACTTTATTATATGAGAATAAATTGTATTTTGCATTTCAAAATCAAGATACAATATAATTATGAATAAGATTCTCATATAATTTTATAATTGAAACATAATATTATGCATTTGATTTCATATATATATGCATAGAATAAAATTTTCCAGAATATATTCATGCATAAAATAAATCAAAATTTCAAAAATTGTAAAGCAGAATAAGTATATATAACATGAAAAACGATTACTTATCAGGAAAGCTTTACTAGTTTAGTGGTCTACACATACTACAACATTTGATAGAGTCAAGGGTTTGACACCTAGCTAGCACAAAAGCCAAAATACAGATCAAATCATACCTCCATCCATTAACAACCATTCAATTTGACTTTCAAAACTGACGAGCGTTAATGTTAGGACCAAATTATTATATGAGTTACTTATTAAACACTTTCTAATAAAAAAATACTTCTACTTTATATGTATAACTTTTTTTGGCGTGAGGGAGGAGGAGATAAATAATCACGTTCTTATTCCTACGCTTATACTTGGTTTGTATAACTTATTGTATCAATTATTTTTTTATCCGTAAAATTTAATAATATGTATTAAGAATTTTATAATAATTGAGTATTCAGTTGAATCAATAAAATTAGACTCTTAATTATATAAAAAATATATATACTCTTTCGATTTAAGTCCAATTATCAATCATAAAGTCGAGTTTGTAAACTCAAAGGGAGAACAGGACGGCAGCTTTTTGCAGGTCAAAGAGAGATGCAGTCTTAACTTTTAGCTAAATTTTTTAGTCGTTAAACTCGTTTCATTGATTAAGCATTAATTTAAGAGAAGTAAGAATTATAAAACTCAAAGGATGCATGCATATTAAATTAGATTTAATTGTTTAGCATAGTGTCCAAGTTTTCGTTGAACACTTCAACATGGCTATTTTACTATTTTTCTTTTGGATGTCATCATCCATCTATCTGTCCATTCACACCTAACCTTTTCGTGGATTCTAAAATTGAATTGCATTTTCAAAGGTCGTGAACTGCATGCTGCCATCAAAAAATAAAATATGGAATTTGGGGCAGCTTCTATAATGTAGCTTCTGGATTATTATTGGTTCCTACTAACTTTTATACAATATATAATTAAATAATATTAATTTATTTTTTCGAGTTTCAGGTCAAAAAAATAAGGTGCATTTAATATACAGTAAGAATTAAATTTTTTTCACTAAGATTTAGATGGTTTAAATGTAAAATAAAATATTGTATTTTATTAGATAAAATCTATTTGAATAGATGCATTGAAAATTATTTTTGTTTCAATTTTCAAAAAAACTTATTTATTATAGTTGGTGACAATTTTTACCATAAATAGATAAAAGAATTAACAAAAAAGATACATATGAAGAGAAAGTGTGAGAAAAGAGGATGTGAATCAAAGTTATTTTGTCGAGAAAAAATATCTTTGTGTGAGAGTGACTGATGAATGAGACACTCGAGTTTGCACAACGATACATAATTTAAGATGAATTATAATCTTATAATTATTTTGTGATAATGAAATACTTTTGAGACAATTTTATGGATGTAAGCAAGAAGTGTCGAACCACGTGTGTTCATTATTGTTTTTCCAACGGTGTAATCTTTATCGTGTTCTCACACTCTTTTGTGACTATGAATAATTTTATTTATAGAAACATTGATTATCCAACAATTTTTATAAATCTTTTTTGAATACATATTGTATAAATATTAATCAAAACAAATAGATAAGTAATGCGGTTGAATCACTTAATAATTTCTCTCTAATAACTCCCCAAATACTCTTGAAAGAAATCATGGCACCATATAATTAGTTGGAAAGTTTTATAATTATAAAAGTTTATCACTTTAATTTAATCAAAGGATTAATAAGTAATAATATATTAGAGGTCCACGCTATTAAGGGTACATAAGAAGTTTTTTTTTTTTCCCTAAAAAAATTAGTTTTTCTAGAGGTCTGACTACATGCTTGATTTTTTTTTTTTTGTCACTACATGCTTGAATTTAATACACACTAGAATTTATAATTATAATATTTTACATGCTTTATGTTTGAGTAATCCAATTTTTAACTCAAATATCTTAGTCGAAAATTAAAGACTGATTTTTCAAAATATATATTGAGATCTAATGAGAGGATGGTTGAGGATAAAGTTGGCTAAGTAGTTAGGGAAAGAAAAGAGAAAGGAGAAAGTAATTTGAATCCTGTTAACTGACATTCTTAATAAAACTAATAAATTAATATTTATGAATAATAATAATAAAAAAAAACGAACCAACCCAAAAGATACTCCTCGTGTATCCTTTTAGAGACATGCACTTAATTATTTTTTTCTTATATTCTATTAACGTTCTAATGAATGAAAGATAAAATTTAAGGGTGGAGATTTGAGTAAATTATTTTTTGACTGCAGAAAATTACTTTCGTTTTTGTTGGTTGGTAAGTGGTTTACTGGTCTATATCATTCACTCGACCACCATGAGTTACATAGGAAATAATGAACGATGGAAAATCTGAACCATGCTTTCATTTTGTTTGCATCGGTCATTACAAACAAAAAAACCAGATCAAGGATGTTGACAAAACATTGTGAATTTGATAGAAACATTAAGAAGACGACAATATGAAAATTAGTGACAATAACAGAGAACTGAAAATCTAACATACTATTATTAATTTGGCCTTTTCCTGGAAGTAACCTAAGCAGAAAAACCATGATAAATATATTGATAATGAAAAACGTGACAAGCTGATTCCGTATGTGACGTACTTTTAGAAGAATTGATAATGGAAATCTAACTTACTTTTAGAAGTTCGTGGAATGGATTTATTTTTAATTTTTATTTGATTTGATTTTTTTATAAGATAATTTATTTAAATCAGATCCTAATACGATGATATATAAAATAAGATTAGATTAATTTAAAGTGTTGACTTGACATATCAAATTATCAATTCTAATATTAAGATATATTTTACATTATATATTTCAAAATAAATAATATAAATATAATATAATTTTTTAAAGGATATTAATATAATATCATGATATATAAAATATCATCTATTAAACAAAAAAATATTTTTTCTGAATTGTTTAAGGTAGCAGATCTATAAGGCACTCGATTATTTCTAGGGGATTTGATTTCGACATCTATTACAAGCACAAATGGAGAAAAGGGACACCATTTTGAATTGATTTTTTCATTGTTGTTGTGCTCAACAAATTTTGCCAAAAAAAAAAAAAGAAGGAAAAAGGAGTGTTGGCGTCTCCATAGAAAGAGAAGAAAAGAAAAGAGAAGAGAATTTACACCAAAACAATCAGAGGGAGAATAAGGGAAAAGAGGAAGGAGATCTAAGAAAAATATATTTTATGCCGAAAAGTTCTCAATATCTAAGTATTATTAATAGTGTTAATAAACCAAAATGTCATTTTAAATTATTTTAAAATATAAAAAATCAAAATAAACTATTTAAAAAATAGATGATTAAAATAAAAATAAAAAATCAAATATATCATTTAGCCTATAATAATATAATAAGATGCATAGTTGCAAACTAGTTACTACTTACTAGCTTGTCATTCATATATATTGTTAATTTAAAATGTTTAAGATCCAAATTATTTTTTACTTTTTGATTCAAGGGAGTCACAAACACCTCTACTTATTTTCAAGAAATACAAAACCAATAATGAAGAATAAAATAGGGAGTATATAAATTAAATAGGGGATGGTAACTGGTAAGAAAACACCGCAACATTCTATAAAACAATTTATTTTAAATTACTATTTAATCGAGGTCTTTCAGTTCTGATCAAATACATTAACAATTTGATCATGACTCAAGGTACCACTTCAATATAATCAATTTATACAGAGGATTCACTGTTCAAGAATGATAAACTACATATAACCTAAACATTCTATCATGTAGTTACAATTGAAATTATATGATCCGTCCATCCATCCCTTTATTAATGAAGGATTCAACTCTAAGTGCAGTAACTTTAGGAGAAACTCAGGACAATCTTTAGAGCAATAAGAATTGTGTGTAAGTCTCTCTTGTCTATATAAAAAAGAATTTTAATCTTCACTCTGATTTGGACGAGCCAATAATCTCAGAGTCAGTTTGATAGTACACAACATCCCCCTTGTCACTAACAAAATGGTCAGTCTTGAAGCTCCTTATTAATTCCCCAATAAGGTGAAAAGGAAGAGGAGATGATTTCTTTGGTTCTCTATAATATTTTCCAAACACTGGCTTAGCTGCCTCAGTCTGCAAGAGAAGCAAAAGAAACATTCAAACTCAACATCTTATGTAAAATCACTATCCATTGTTTCAAAACAAATAGTAGATTAGAGAGACACTCACAGCCTCAACTAAGTGATAGTGTGGAATTTGAGGAAATAGGTGATGAATGACATGAGTTCCAATGTCATGGTGAATGTTATTGATCAATCCATAATCACGATCAAGAGTAGTTAGACCACCCCTAAGGTAGCTCCATTCCTGTTCAACACGAAGAAGGATAAAGATGTAAACTAAATTCTATGCATTGACATTATACCAGTCATTTTCATAAGAAAAGAAAGGACTTGAAATAATGAAAGATACCTTTCCACGATACCAAGGCAATTTGCCTTCATGGCCATGATGGTGCAAATAAGTCACCAAATCCAACCACATGACGAATATCTTCAATTTCAAGAAAGTCAAATGAGAACTTCATTCATTTTTTATTCAAAAAGAAGAACCATTGAAATGATGGAAAAGGGGAAGAAACTTACAACATAGGGAACACCATAAAGCTTAAGAAGTTGAATTGGACCCATTACAAACCCCAATCCAACAAGCAATCCCAACATAGCAGCCCAACAAGCTGTGGAAGTAATAACATCTTTTCTTTCATTGGGAACGAACAAGTCACTGCTAGGGTCAAAGTGAGAACCAGTCTTGCCAGGACTCCTACCCCACTGGATTCAAATGTCAACAGCCACCATGTCAATTCTTCTACCAAGACTAAAGAGTAATTAATGTTCAAATTAAGGTCAAAGCACAACAACTTACAAGGTACACGGGATATGCAAGAAGTGGAAAAGGTGCTGTGAATCTTAACATACGTGTTACAGTGTCCAAGCTTCTGAACAATTTTTCAGGCAACTGCAAGATTATCAATGCACCTCTTATGTCAGAAACTTTATCACTTAAAAGAAAAAAAAACTTAGATAAAAAGAATATGTCTTAGAAACAAAAACAATGATAATCATCTCACCGGATGCCATGATTCATCATTTTCAACATGACCATGATGTTGGTGATGAGTCCTATGACTGATTCTCCTGAATAAAATATCAGTTTCAAACATGAATTCCAAACTAAAAACGAATAAAAAAGGTAAAATGTGTTTTTATCCCTACAAATATCTAGAAATTTGATTTTAGTCTTAACAAAAATATAAATATATTTTTAGTCTCTACATTTATCAAAATTCATGTGATATTAGTCATTCATCAAGACTAAAACCATCTTATTTTTAAAATGTAGAGAGTAGAGACTAAAATCGAATTATATTTTTATATGCACTAAAACCAAATGTCAAGATATCTTGAAGGATAAAAAAAGGCTATCCCACAGGAAGCATTAGCATACCATCCATGATATGGCACTAGAATTGAAGAATGCAGCAGATGCCCAACAACACTGTTCAATTTGGGGTTGTTTGAAAAGCTCCCATGACCACTGAAACACACAAAACAACAAACAAACCCATCAAGTCACAGTTTTTGAAACCCAATTCTGCACTCCAAAATACAGCTACATCCAAATTTTAACATAATGAAGAAAAGAAAAATAGTTATTAGTTAGTACCAATCATGACCAAGAACAAACAGAGCCCAGAACATAGTGCCTTGAGCAGCCCAATAGAGAGGCCAAACCAACCAATTATTGAGATAAGCAGCAGCAGAAGCCAAACCAAAGACAGCAATGACATCCCTCACCACATAGCTCATGGACTTCAAAGGGTCCTTCACCCAGCAATGCTTTGGAATTGCTGCTCTAATATCAGCTAAGTTGAATGGTGGTGGAGCACCAGGGTCAAATTCTGGAAGCTTCTCATGCTCAACCCCATTACTCCCATTGATTACATCGACACTCTTTTGCTCCTCCTCTTCAATGGAAGCAATCCTCAAAGGGACACTCACTTTTAACCCCCAATTCCTCTCCCTAAGGTTACACCTCAAAGGTTGAAACTTAGAACCTTCCAATACCTTGTTTGTCTCCAAAAATCCAACCTTTGAGGTGCTGGACAAAACTGCCCCAGTTCTAGGTCTAGGGATTACTGGAGCAAGAGGCTTCAAGCTACATTCTGATAATACCCAAGTTGCCATTGGATTAAAAAATGAAACTTTAGAAAAATTAGAAAGAAAAAAAAGGGTTTGTTTATTGGGTCAGGTTCCTGGTGCCTCCAGGAACTAAGATGGAAAAATCCTCAGACAGATGAGAGACAAAGAAGAACACAAAGGATGAGAACCAGAAGGAGAAGAGAAAAATTGCCACCAGAAGCAAAATATCTAGTCCTAAAACACAAAAATATTTGGTCATACAATATAATACTCCAAAAAAGCAACTTGCTTGTGAAATTTAAGATTAACACACACTTGGGGTGGCAACTTGTGTTTCAACCTCCAACAACAACCACACAGAATTTAATCAACCCTTTGTTCTTCTCAGGTCTTCGAGCTTTGCTTTGAGACTTTGAAGAATAAAGGGCCAAAAGGGTGTTGAAGGGAGGCTGAAAGAAGGTATCTTCGTTGCTCGTTAATGATGATTATGAGAATCGGAGGTGGAAGTTATATATAAGAGGGTGAAGCAGAAGAAGGGATTTGTGGATTGTGAAGGGGTAATTTAGTAATTCACAATATTTTATTATGTTTTTTGTATAGTATGGAAGAGACCAACCCAATCCGTGTTTACTTTTACTAAATTGATTATGATTATCATGTGTAGACTTTGTAATGGAATTAAATTAAGGTCATTCTTGCCGTGTATTTGACCTATTGTACAATGGATGGAGGATCATATTTTAAGTCCATCCTTTTTTTTTTTCTTACTAAGAGGAAAGAGATAGTACTTTTTTTCAATCTATATTTTTGTTTTGAAAAATAAAAAGAGACTGGGAAAGTTAAATAAAAAATGAAAATATATAATTATTTGGATGGTCAGAATAAGAATACCATAATATGATATAAACTTTAATTTCATCTCATGTTTAATGCGCATCATATAACTAACTAAATAACAATACGATATAGTATAAACTACATCAAATTAAAAAAAACTGTTTTATTTAAATTATGTATAGTTTCTTAAAAAATAATTTTAATTTATTTTAACTAATATGAAAAGTATAAAAATTACAATTTTAACTAAATTATACAAAATTATAATTTTTTTATGTAATTAATTTTCTTAAAATTATAAATAAATTATATAAGTTTTTTAAAAGTTATAATTATAGTTCAAATATTTTAAATAGCTATTTAATTTTTAACAAATAATATAATTGAAATTTATGTATCAAAAATATATTATTATTATATTAAAAGAGATTATCCTATCTTATTAATAACAAATAAAAAATTACAATAGGATATAATATAACTATTATATCCTATCATATCTTAATCCATCAAACGGATTCTCGATCGATAATCATTTTATATGATAAATGTTAATGTAATAAACTCTTTTATATGTTAGTGTAATAACTATTATATATTAATTGAAGTTTATTGAAAATAAATTATCAATTGAAATTTATTAAAATAACGTATTTATATATAAAAAAAAAGGTTTTAAAAAGTCTGGATTAATAAATTATGCATCGCGTTAATAATTTATAAATTATTTTTAGAATAATGTTTTCTTTTTCTCGACTTGATGGCACAAAGTGAAAAAAGGTCACCGGATTTGGTATAAGAACCGGTTTTCCTTCGTTCATGGGTCGGTGGGGTATTATCATATTCGTGTATGAGTGTGAAAGGGAATTTCATGAGGCAAACATCCACGTGCCACACGTGTGATTAGTGTGATTTGTGTACACCCTTATTATATGCATTTCACAAATATTGGTCGGAATAAAACATGTGCGATTTACTTACGCTGTTATTAGTATTTGCATTTCACAAATTTGGTCGGAAGTAATACATTTGACTGAAAAGGTATTTGTGCTCCACTTTATCAGGAAGCCATACTAAATTTCTTGTTTCAAAATATTATATTTACGAAATTTGATAAATACTAATTAGTAGTTTTAGAATAATGGTTAATAAATTAAAATATTTATTTTACCAATAAATAAAATAATTTATTTGAGTTATTCGGAACTTTTAATGACATGTATTAAATATTTCTTAATGGGCATTTAACGTTTCTTGAAGATGTTTATTCGTTGATTCATGAGATTCTATATAAAATTGAGTTTTATTTGTATTTATTTATACAACAAACTGATTGCTTTTTAGACAGTAAAACTCTCACTTCTCGCAGTTTTTTTTTTAATATTATCTCTTTTCAAAAGATGCATTTCATTCATGTTCTTTGCAATTAGAAAAAAATATTTTTCTAAATCATCTCAAACTTCACTACCTTTATCTTATCCGTCTATCTATTTTAATATGAAAATAATCTTATACCGGGTATTTTTCTTAAACAAAAGAATAGTGCCATTATATATACAATTTATCATTGGAGTGCTCCAGTGACATGTTTATGTGGCTGCCACATGTAGTAAGCATCGCTTATACAAATAACGATTGCTTGCGAATAAAACATATGAAAAAATGCAACAAAAATGTGAGATCCATGCTTTTATGCCTAGCACCCCGCGCCTCCCATCGCCCTACACTTGCAAGCTTATCACTCAGCATAATGAACCCAGTTTTTAATTATTTGAGTAAAAATATGCTAAAGTTCCTAAAACCAACGTGGCATGATAGACATTATTAAAAATTAACAAATTCTACTTTTTCTTTTTTCTCCATGGTTAGAGATCATTGTCTCCCAATCTACAAAATTAAAGACTAATCTCACTTATGATATATTATTATTAAATAAAAATTTATAAAAAAAACTTACATGTCTTTGTTGTTTTTTAGCTATCAATTAAATTAATAACTAATTTTACTAAATTTTCTAATTCAACAAGCAAACACAACAACCTTCAACTTAAAATTTAGAAATTTTTTTCAGTTTTTAATTAACTTTTAACTATTTTTTTTTCTAAGCAGACTGACCATCTAATCATTTTTTATTTGTCAAAAATTAACATGAATAAGACAATGATGCAATTTAATGTTAGGTGCAAAATCATTTTCATTTTGATGACTCTAATCAATTTAATGTAACCAAGTTACAAGTCTTCTGCATGGTTGTTACTAATGACTCTAAACTAAGTGATGAGAACATAATTCAAGAAGATTGCAAGAAAGAACTCTACATATCAGAAAGCTATTAGAGTTTATCAGAATGATAATACACTTCATCAGAAAGTTTAAATTAAGTCTTTCTTATGAAAGAGTATTGAAAAGTATTAAATGATGTTCAAGTCCTGAGAAGCTAAATGATAATGGAGTATGACAAATGATTCCAAAATCCTATAATCACAAAGAAAGTCAAGTACTGTCTACTCAAGTGCTGAGAATCATGAGATTATAAAGGTTCATTATGCAATGTCAAAGTGCATTCTGAATAGACTTGCTACTCAGAAGAGATAAGCATAACAAGTTCGTTTTGGAATAAAAAGGAACATGTGAAAGAAAATACCATTCATAAAAACCTTCTTTTAAAAAAAAAAACTCGAATGAGGTTGCCCGCACAAGCATTGAAAGCTACTAGTCATGAATTAAAAGCTGTTATCAATTATCAGAAAGTTATCAGACTCAACTTTCTAAAGACATATTACTCTTTTTATACTAACTAATCTTAAAATATCAATTTTGAATAATTTTAAACACAACTTTTCCTAATGAAGATTTGCAACGTCTAACCAGATGAAGCCAATCTTTGTTCAAGTATTTACAAATATAGATATTTAAGTCATTTACATTTTCTAACAAAGATATATAACCCACTTTAATATATATATATATATATATATATATATATATATATATATATAACATATCTTGGTATTTATTTCATAAAAACATTTTAAAAATACATTTTTTTTCTTATTGTATTCTTTACATCTATCACTATTACATAATAAATTGATATTCAAATATCTCAAATTAAAAAAAAAATGACAATTCTAGTAGTAATAAAGAATTGCTAACCACTATTTGGATTGGATTTTATTTTACAAATTCTGCAGATGTTATGTATTTTCCTTTTGCTAAAATGAAACAAAAACAACGCCAACAGCCACAAAAATATATGTATAATATACAAGACGATAAATACATAATTCATACAGACATTTTTTTGCTATATTTGCCACCATTTCCTCCTTTCCATGGTCTTAACAAGCTCATTTGCTAATGACGCAAAATTTTCAGCTCCACTTTGCAGTTCAGCAGTACGTTGGCTGATTCTCTGAATCAAATTGAACAGTAAAAGTTAATTTTGACACCGTTTATAATAAATAATGATAATGAAACTTTCAACATAAGAAATCTATGACTTTGACCATATGTACTAAAGACTAGAGAGTAAAGAGTGAACAAAGATTTTTATAATTAACAATAGTAGTTGAAAAATAGACAAATGGCAACTTCCATGTCAAAGCACTGACTGTCGAGGGGCTGTTATGTTAAAGAGGGGAACAAAGGTTGACTTAAACATGTTTTTAGTTCTTGGAAATATGACATTTTTTTTGTTTTGGTCCCTACTAAAATTTTATTTCTTTAGTCCCTAAAAATTATAAAAATCATGTTTTTAATCCTAGTAAGGGATTAACAGCAACAAAATTTCAATATAGAAGTTATGCAACGCAAGCTGGCATGATGAGATCAGACAAATTTCTACCTCCAATTTTTCATGCCTCTCCATAAGCTTGTTTCTTGCTTGGGCAGCAACTGAAGCAGCATCCTGAAACCAGGCATTGATTAATATATTTAACACATTGAAATCAATAGTTTTAAAAGACGGAAAGGTTAGTCAGCTTAGCATTACCTCAGTTTTTCTATAAGTAGCCATAATTTCTTCAGGTTTTCTAAGTCTTGGCTTTAAATCATCATTGTTGGTCCCACCTTCAAATAGTTTCTCCCTATCTTGTAACTTATCTGCAGGTAGAAGGAAGAAACTGTCACTAATCTTTGTAGTTAAAATGTAATATATGTTTTGAAAGTGACTTACCTTTCTGTTTATTTTTAACATCAGGAGAGGAAGTAGAAGCCTTAGGTATGGGCTGATGGGGCTCGTCTATTTCAATGTCATCTGTGCCAAAATATAGCATGTTTTGAGGCTTTGTTTTTTAAAGTTCAAACTTCAAAGTGTGAAAGTATTCAAATTATAAAAACTTAAAAACACTAAATGTTTAAAGAAAAATGTAAACCTATATCAAGCTCCGCTTCTTTCTTATCTGGGATTGCCACTGTTGTAGGGGAATCAGGCAAGGGGGGCTTAAAGAAAATGTCTTCCAAATGACCAAAATTGGAGGTTGGAATTTTAGTCACATCTGTTGGAGTGGTTTTTCCTCCTTTAAACCCTTTGACAATACCACCTAGAATCCCCGGCACCACAGTCTGTGCCAAACAGTTAAGCTAATCAAACAGATTTTCAATGGTGGGAACATTAGGATGACAAATAAGGCAAATCAGAGAACCTCATACCTGTTTTTTCTTCTGATTTGAAGAGAATTTAAAGGCAGCATCAGCAGCGGCTGCAAGAACTTTATCGTGAAGACAAGGCAGATGCTCCAGATTACTAATACAGAATAGAATTGTTATTCAACTTTTTCTTCCTTAATTTCTACAGTTTAACCAGTCTTCCACAATATTATCTCTTCATTACAAGATAACAAAGATACCTGAATTCATCTTTGCCAGCCAGTAATGACATGAAGGCCAATTCAGAACTGTTAGCCTGTAAGTTATGAATATAAGATGGGTGCTTTGTGAAGACCAAAAATTTTATACTTTGAACTTTACTGAATGTTTTTGGCCAGAATACTAAAATATGTTTTACATTATCCAGAGAAATGGAATCCCTGACAATTTGAAAGTTCTAGAGAGTATTGTACCAGCACTATCTCTCCATAATCATCAGAACACATGGTTTTATCCATATTCACTTTATAATTCCATCTTAAAATTGACAATAAAGAGCTTTCTGCAACCAATTCCAAATCTGGTAAAGACCTGTTCAAAGCCAAATGCAAAATAAGGGAGAACACCAAGAATTTAGTATTAAAAAGAGACTTTATTTTGCTAGAATCCATAATGTCTTATTGAAAATAAACCCCCAACCCTTCAGAAACGAAAAAAAAAAAATCTAGCACTTTCACCTGATTTCAAATGTTCCAGTCTGAAGCAATGATAAAAGCCCATAAACTTTGCCATCTTTCTTAAAAATTGTAGTCCAATAACAAGATTTAGAATGTTTCACTTTTTTAATTGGTCTCTTATGTCCCTGTAAATATCATATATGTCAAATTCATTTGCATACAGACTTACGATGTGAATGCAAATTGTGAAGTGATAATGAACTCAAGAACCTGTATCAAAGATTTTGCAGAGAACAAACGCAATGAATTCTCGCAGCATAGCAGAACAAGTGGATCCAACAGCAAATCTCCAGAGTGTGAGCTTTCTGAAGAGGAAAGACCAGCTTCTGATGAATTTACCCTAGTTGATAAGGGTTCTTCCTCCTCATCAGGGCTAGCATCAGCAGTATTCTTCACAGTTTCTTCCTGCAGCTTGTCATTTGATGCTTCAGATGCTGAGATGCTACCCTCTGGGGTACAAAAATCAGTTAGAATTTCCAAGGACATGCTAACTGCAATCAAACGGAGAATATGCTTTGTGTTCTTGGTGAAACTTGTACTTGCCTATAACATACATTGAAATTGCAGTGGATTCCTTCACTTGTAATGGCCGACTGCAGATAATTTTTCCACTATCACCATCAACTATATTAATTTTTCCATCCCGGGATAACACAAATAGTATTTCTTCAAGAGAGTTGCCTGAATCTGTTTCTGATGGCTTTAAACTATTCACTTCACTTTGAAAATATGCTTCTTGTTTCCAAACCAATGAAGTAATTGGTGAACTAGAGCTAGGTACACCATCAATCAAGAACAAAACTGACAATGAAGTCACATTACAGACTGCAATCTGGAAAGAAGCAATTATCCAAGATGTATCAATTGAGAGATCGGACACTTTTACTTATGATCAAATAAGTAACAAGAAAGGCAATGTGAATTATCAAGTAGTCAGATGATACCCACACTACCACTTGAAAATCCAATAGCAAGTTTAGTTCCAGAATTTGCAAATGATAATGCTTGCACAGGGGAATCCAGAACAGAAAAGACAGCGCTACAGTAAGATCCTTTTCCTTCTGGAGTGTCAAGAACTGCAATACATGTTTAGTAGCAGAGCATAAGTCAAGGGGTAACACTTACTTTTTTCTGCATACATATCTATGTTTGGACAAGCAGTACATATGGAGAAAAAAACTTAAACTTAGAAGGTAGCCTTCCATGATGGCGACAGACATCTAGGGATCACCTTCACTTTTTGTTTCTGTGAAAAAATGGAAATTTCGTCCACCAGAGTGGCTTTTGAGGTCATAAATGCGAACCTATTAAAGTCGTCAAAACAAAGGAAGTAAGTACAGAACAAATATTGCATTGTGTCAGATAGAATGACATATTACGAAAGATATCTGACAAGACCACATTCATTGCCCACAGCCAACAGTAAAGAAACAGAGCAGAAGTCCAATTTTGTCACTTGAGCATCTGAACCAGCCACTTTTATACCATTCACCTACCAAACACACAGGAGAACAGGAGATTAGTGTGGCATTTTATATGTAGAAAAGTAATGAAATTGTCCTTTTTTTTGTGTGTGGACAATATAGATGTGGAATGCTTACTTCTCCCTCTATGTAGCAAATATAAGATAAGACTGCATGTGTGGCATCACACACAAGGACAGATCCATTGGAATAACCCACAAAATAAACTCTCTCAACCACAGCACCTTTAGCTGTGGATGACAGACTGGGAACACCCCCAGTCAAGGGCCAATTTGAAGGAGCTGATCCATGCCTTGAGCCAGTTCTCAGAGCTGAGGCTACCTAAGATAAATGAAATAAGTTGATTAAAAACTCATAATACACAAATTCACAGCCAGGTTTGACAGAAACTACAGGCAGACAAACAAATTACCTCAGTGAAATTTTTTGATGAATTTGAGTTACTGGGCAACCTGATAAGTATTGCAACAGTCAAACATGGATCAGAAATAGGTACTAGCACTGGAAACTCCAAAGCAGAAACGGATGGCGTTCTCGTCAGCTGAGATGTTAATGCGGAAAGGCTATCATTATCATACAAATGTAGTTGTCCAGGGTTTGCCAGTACAAAAAGTTCATCTTTGCTGCTCAACCCCATCGTTCCAGGACTTGGCAGTAAAATCAAGTCTGCAAAAGAGCCACTAAGTGTAAGGTCTGCACGATTGGTGCATTTTACGGACTCCATCCCGGATGACCATTCGAGAGTTAAAACCTGTAAGAAAGAGAGACACTCTAAAGTTTAGGGAAACAATATAGACATGCTAAGAAAACATTTTAACAAGTAGAAACACTTTCCATCAAAGCAACAGTAAAAAATGACCAGAAATCCCTACAACAAAGTCAACAACATCACATTTCTTCAAAATAACCATGGCTTAAACTTTACCATAAACTAACTGAAGATATGGGAAGAAATAGTGAAAACATATGGGGGGGGATGCTCATTTTATTAATCAGAGAGTAAGCCTGCATTAAATATAAATATTTATTTAACGTTTATAAAGACTGGGTGGTGCTCAACCATATTAACAACATCATAAGGAATTTTCCATTACTTTATATATCCTACATAGTCTCACTAAAATATTTCTTCAATACATTTGGGATTTTAAGTATGATGAAACATAAAAAAATGTCTGAGTCACAACTTTGGACCAATTTTGAATGTATCACATATTTTAGTAAACTGTATAGTTTATCAAAATTCAGAAGCAACTGCCAATAGAAACAGACATAAACAAATAACTCACAGTCAAAACTTCTTCAGATCCAATTTCATCGCCACCATAGACAAACAACTGCCCAAAACTATCACTTTGGGATTTATGGCTGTTGGACCATTGTAAGACAATGACTGGGAGTCTTCTTTCTGCAGTTGAAAGTTGTAGCTTAACAACATTTTTAGAAGTTTGTTGGCCTTTAGAAGCTGTTGCTGATGACAAGTTCCAGAGAAGGATATCTCCATCTAAGTATCCCACGGCAAGAATGGACCCAGTAGAAGATGCCCAGCAAAGAGCAGTTATCTCTTTGTCACCTAGATTTTGTTCTACAATATCAGCTGGAGGATTGGTGCCCGTTTCGGAAGAAGAGTTACCATCTTCATCCTTCAATTGGAGATCTTTTCCACCACCAAGAAACACAATTCTAGATTCAGAAACATCCCAAAGAATAAGCAGTCCATCCTCAAACGCAATTAAGAGTCTGCAAAATTGAACATAATGAGTATACTTTTTTTACTCAACTATGTAATATCAGATCGCAGACAAGTATATGGAATATGCTAATAAGATGGCAGATAAAAAAAACGATAAAGTATAATTGTCAAGATTTCTTCACAAGCCTTCAAGCTAACAACCCCTACTCATCTAGAAAGAGTCATGTCTGTGTTGAATAATGATGGAAACATTTGCTGTCTTGGAATATGTTCACCCATCACTTCAGACAGAGTCAAGATTTAGATACAAATATGATAGAAAATACAGGCCACTCATGAAATCATGCAGTGCTGTCTCTAAGAATATATACAGCCATGGCAAATTACACAAACTTCTTTGGAAGTTGGCTCTGCAAGTTCATCAAATGTCGGTTGTAATTTTGAAAATCCGAGAAATTATTTGAAATGACAGACAGTGGAAAAATAAAAAATATGAATGGTCAATTAGGAAGTTAAACTCTAATTTTACAAAATCCTATTTTTCAATAGGCTTTGTTTTGCCAAATCAATAAGTAGCTGTTAAGTAAAAATTCCAATTTATAAATGTGCCAGACAGAGAAGTAAGGCTGAAATGCTGTATGAACTACTTATATCTTGCCTGTTCCCGAAAGAAGAAGGTTGCAAAAGAACTCCAACAATTGGTTGCTCACTGGGTTCTGGAAAGCCTGCAGCTTCTATCAAAGAGAATAAAACAACGACAATGAGCAGTTTTTAAATCAAAGAAAATCAAATAAGTTTAAATGTGAAGCATAGAGGTATGAACATCAGAATAAGAAAGCAGTTGAATATAGTGGTTATTTATGATGTATAGTGTATTGTGACTCAGCATTAGTGATCTTAGTGCTGACCATATTTCCCTTGTCCAGGGAGTCCAACATAATTACCGTGCAGAAAATAAGAGTGTTACGTATTGAAACAAGTCTACACTAGGAGAAATAAGGGAGGGTACGGAATCCGTGAGGGAAGCAGTGAAAGAAAGTAATGATAGAATAATTATTTGATACTAAATCATAGATGGGCTGTGAGCATAAAGAACAGACAGCTGTCAGCATGTGAATGGAGAAGACTATGGTTAGAGGGAGAGAGATGAATCATGAATATTCATTGGTAGTATATTGTTTATGTTTATTGCAATTTCTGTCTATTGTTACTCATTTGGTCCCTATACCTATACAATCTTTACGTTTTAGTCCCTACACCAAGAAATTACTCGTTCTAGCTCCTACGCATACACTTTTTAACTTGTTTAGTCCCTATACATACACCTTTTTATTTGTTTTAGTCCCTACAGTTTTGGATGGCAAGGACTAAAGCAAATTGAAAAGTATATGTGTAGAGACTAAAACGTAGACATTGTGCAGGTATAGGGACCAAATGAGTAATTATACTTTTTTCATCTATTTTGTTATTGTTTCTGTGCTTTCCTGAGGACTTTACTCAGGTTTAAGGAGCTAAGCTCCCTTTTTGTTGAATAAAACTATAAATAATGCCCAGTGATTTTCAGTTCCTATCATCTCAAAAGAATATTTGAGAATTTATGATTAACTGAGAAGATTGACGAATTGCATGTATGGCTTAAGATAATGCAATATATGTATTATATATCAATCATCAAAACAAAAGACCAAAAAATAAATACCCCTTAAAAATTTTGCAGACAAATAGTATGATGACTTCAAAAGTTGTCCTTCCTCAGCTTCGAACTTTATCACAGAAAATAAGCCATGCTGATCTCCAACATAACTGCACATTATAACAGAGTAGTAATGGTATTAATCAAGTGCTTTGTAATCACAACCATTTGCAGCTAACTACTACAAGTACTACGAACAAGTGGAAAAATATACATATTTACTGAATATAAGTATTTCACTAACTTACATGAAATGTGAACCGCTGATTACAGAAAAAGCAGTAATATCGAACTCCCATTGTAAAGAACAAACAAGGCTCCGGCTCTCAAGATTCCAAACCTGCCAAAATTGTTTAAAAAAACAAAAAGACTAACTAAATGGGCTCAACTTAGTAAACATTCTAAACCATAACAGCTATAATAATCAACGAACTAAAAGTCAATTGCCTTACTGATATAAATTACAAACCATAACTTAACATGCTAGAGTGCCCTTTCATAAACAACAACAACAACAACAACAACGCCTTATCCCACTAGGTGGGGTCGGCTACATGGATCAACTTCCGCCATAATGTTCTATCAAGTACCATACATATATCCAAATCATTAAGTTCGAGATCCTTTTTGATAACCTCTCTTATAGTCTTTTTGGGTCTTCCTCTGCCTCGAATTGTTTGTCTTCTCTCCATCTGGTCTACTCTCCTCACTACAGAGTCTACCGGTCTTCTCTCTACATGCCCAAACCACCTAAGTCTATTTTCCACCATCTTCTCTACAATAGGCGCTACTCCAACCCTCTCTCTAATAGCTTCGTTTCTAATTTTATCCTGTCGAGTCTTACCACACATCCACCGCAACATCCTCATCTCCGCTACACCTACTTTATTCTCATGTTGGCTCTTGACCGCCCAACATTCTGTTCCGTACAAAATCGCCGGTCTTACCGCAGTCCGATAAAACTTTCCCTTTAGCTTGATCGGTACCTTTGCATCACATAACACCCCCGATGCTTTTCTCCATTTCATCCATCCTGCTTGAATGCGATGATTCACATCCCCTTCAATTTCCCCATCATCCTGTATTACAGACCCAAGATATTTAAACCGTGTGACTTGAGGGATAATATGGTCTCCTATTTTCACCTCTGAGTTAGAAACCCTCCTTCTTTTGTTGAACTTACATTCCATATACTCCGATTTGCTTCTGCTTAGGCGAAAGCCATGTGTTTCTAGAACTCGTCTCCAAGTTTCCAACCTCTCATTCAACTCCTCCCTCGACTTTCCAAGGAGGACTATGTCATCTGCAAAAAGCATGCATCTCGGCGCTATCTCTTGGATTTGTTCCGTGAGGACATCCAGAATTAAGGTAAAAAGGTAGGGGCTAAGGGTTGACCCTTGATGTAAACCAATTGTGATGGGAAAATCGTCTGACTCTCCACCCTGTGTCCTAACACTAGTCGATACCCTATCATACATATCTTGGATAGCTCGAATATATGCAACCCTAACCCCTTTCTTCTCTAGAGCTTTCCACAAAATCTCTCTAGGCACTATATCATACGCTTTCTCCAAGTCAATAAAAATCAAGTGCAAGTCTTGTTGGGCCATGCGATATTGCTCCATCACCCGCCGTAATAAATAAATCGCTTCCATGGTCGACCTTCCCGGCATGAAACCAAATTGATTCTCAGTAACTTGAGTCTCCTTTCTTAATCTCCGTTCGATCACTCTTTCCCATAATTTCATGGTATGACTCATGAGCTTGATTCTCCTATAATTTGCACAATTTTGTATATCCCCCTTGTTCTTATAGATTGGCACTAACGTGCTTCTCCTCCATTCCTCCGGCATGCGTTTTGACCTCATAATTTCGTTAAAGAGTTCGGTGAGCCACTCAAGACCTCTATCTCCAAGAGTTTTCCACACTTCAATAGGTATGTTGTCTGGCCCCACCGCCTTACCATTACTCATTCTTTTCAACGCTTCCTTTACTTCCTGTTTCTGAATCCGACGATAGTACTTATAGTTCCGGTCCTCTTCTCTTGTGTTTAGACTGCTAGAGTCATATCCATATCCATCATTAAATAAGTTGTGGAAATACGCCTTCCACCTTTCCTTGATATCTTTTTCATGCACTAAGACTTTGCCTTCTTCATTCTTAACACACTTTACTTGATCCAAATCTCTAGTCTTCCTCTCTCTACCCTTAGCAAGCCTATATATAGATCTTTCTCCGTCCCTGGTTCCTAGAGCTTGGTATAGTCCGTCAAAAGCTTGGGCTCTTGCCTCATTCACCGCCTTTTTGGTTTCATTTCTAGCTATCTTATACTTATCCCAAGTTTCAGAATTTCTACACCTAGACCACTCCTTGAAACACTCCTTTTTTACTCTAACTTTGCTCTGAACATTTTCATTCCACCACCACGATTCTTTACCCCTAGGTCCAAAACCTCTAGATTCACCCAACATCTCTTTAGCCACTTTAATAATCTCTTGGGACATCTTGTTCCACATATCGCAGATATTATTTTTCATTCTACAATTAATAATGAATGGTAAGAAAAGAAGCCAGAAAAACAACCACACAACTTAGATATCAATGATAGGTCTTAAGGAGCGATGAAAACCACAATATGTAGGCTATCTAGGGGGAAAGACAGCAGGAGAGGCAGGCAAATGCCTTTGTCAGAAAAATGTATCAACATAAACAGAAATTTACCTGGATATCATTGTCATTTAAGACACCAACTAAATGCCCCTGGTTTTGAAGGAACTGCAAGTGCCAAAAGAATCCAAGCATCAATATGCCACTCACATAAGCTTAGATAGCTAAATATTTGATAATTTTGTATCATAGAAAATCCAACAAGATCTAACTGCATATCAATTTCAGAAGTCCAATGCCACTTACCTCCAAGTATTTGTAAGGCAATTGCTTAGGAGAAACCAATAGTCCTTCTATATTATCACCCCCAATCACCTTAAGTCTTCCATCCCTGCCATTAAGCTACACAATATAAGCAAACAAACACTCACATCTTATAAACATCCATTTGCCAGCCATATAAATCATGCTATATGCCTCGTGTCCAGTCATCACTAAATTTGAAGAATCACGCATTGTCAATTACAACGATAAAAGGGTTATGCCATCACTACATTTGCTGGCTAAACATATATAAGAATTATGTCAGTTGGACTTTCTCTTAACTGTTTCTTATGACTATCACATGCATGCTTTTAACCAAAAGAACCAAAATAAACATCGATACGAAAAAACGAATTTAGGAAACACCCTCCCTTCCTTACACGCCAACAAGGATAGTTAGAAAGAATAAAACCGCCAAGATGTTTCCCCCCTAAATATTGAATTCACCTTAACCAAATAACACTTGTCTTACACAACTATAGAATAAATGAAAAAAGACAAAAAAAAAAAGAGCAACTTTAAATTACTCATCAGTTACCACGGCTAATTAGAATAACCCCAGATTAAATTTTTCTGAAATCTTGAATCCCATTTTCGTGTTTTAACCTGGTTATGCAATACGAGCAAAGCAGACTGCAGTTACTAAACAACAATAATACTATAAATATCAAATGAAAAATTATTTAACAATATTGTAACTTACAAGTACTGTAGCGTCCCAATTAATAAAAAATAATAACAATTAACAATAAAATCAGATAGAGAGAGAGAACTGACAAAGTCCCAATAGCCAAAAGTCGCTGAATGGGGTCAAAAGCGAGAACTGAAGCAGTGGATGGAATGCCATAGTGAATCACAATTCTGGGATCCAACTCACTCCCTTGCAAACCACCATGCTGCAACTTGTGCTGAACAAAAACCAACCAAAACTCAGATTATTTTTTTAAAAAAAAGTAAAGGAAACCCAGAAGAAAAAAAATGAAGTTGGATGAGAAAGAGAGGATTTTTTTTTTGGAATTTACGTTGGAATGGTGCTGCACAGCCTTGTGCAACAACCTCTTGGCAAACATGGTTGCCGATGATGATGTTGTTGTTGGCGTAGGTTGTCTTCCACAGTTTGATTTGCTTTGTTGGGCTGATGATCATTCCAATGCTTCGAATTTTCTTTTTGCATAAAAAATCAAAGTTTTTTTTTTAATTATTATTATTCTTTAGCTCGTCTGGCGCTGGTCATTGTAACCTTTTTTACTTAAATTTAAATTTGATATGATTAATCATAGCTTTTGAGATATTATTTTATTTATTTAAAAATTACATTAACAACAACAATGTGGGGATGTAGCTCAGATGGTAGAGCGCTCGCTTAGCATGCGAGAGGTACGGGGATCGATACCCCGCATCTCCATTTAATAACATATTTTTAAAATGACAATTAGAAATTGTTTTTTAACTTTTTTTTTGTCTTCTTCCTTCATAATTTTTGTTGGTACTTGGTAGTTGGTAGGTGCATATATGTTATTTTACAAAAATGTACATTAGTACAAAACAATTACCGTACATGATCAATTACATATGTTTTGTTATATATTTCTAAATAAATATAAAATACAAATTTAAAAATAAAAAGTATAAACTAAATTATTAAAATTCTCAATCTAAATTTTCAAAATTAGTTTGACTAATGAAATGTTATTTTAATGAAAAATTTTTACTGAATGTTCTTTTTATCTTTTTACAACTAGGTACTCACCTTTGTTGAGGCACAAGACAAAGGTAAGCATTGGTAACTCTAAACAATTTATCTCCGTGACTAGCAATCCAATACTTCCTTTAGGGATGAAAAAATATGAAAGGTTAAGGACATATATGTCATGAAAGGATAATTGTGTAATATTATAATTTGATGAAGGGTCAAATTATAATTATAATTTGGGATAACTGATGTCATTTATCAGAGATTATGGTCCCATTTGTAGAGAGCAACGCTACAGTTTCGTTGTTCTCTTTATCCGTCAGAAGAGAAAAATTTAGAGAAGAAAAAGAGTTGTCTACATTTGGAAGATCATACAACCAATCTTCTCATCAACCTTTCATCATTATTCCATTATGGCTAATCCAGGTACGCTTCCATATTTAGTTTTTATCATGATTTTGAGTATGGGAACAGAATGGAGTTCTATTCATCCTTTATGCAGTAATTTCTCTCTACATTGATAGAAAGCATGTGGTTAATGTTAGTCGTCATTTACGACTAACTTTTGTATTGAAAAGCATTATGAAATTTATGTCTTTTCCCCAATTTATAGTTCTTTTTGTAGGTTTGTACATATTTTTTGTTTAGTTTAATTTTTGATGAAGTAGATATTCCCTTCATTGTGAATTAATGTGTTTTCAACTTCAATTTTAGGTGAAAAGATGAAGAATAAAAAGGTTGCAGCAGCTAGTGTCTCGCTGAGCGAGGCATATGCGCTTAGCGAGCAATATCCGTTAAGCGAGATATTAGCTCGCTTAGCGAGTTAGGAAAATCTGGAAGAGAATCTGTCACATAAGCACGCGCTCAGTGTGTCATCAACTCGTCCAGCGAGTCATTTGTCTCTTTTGGCGCCCTTCAGCCAAAAATCACTAACTCACGCTTAGCACAAGAATGGCGCTAAGCGAGCCTTCGAGGACAGAAAGCCCTTAGAAGCTGAAGTTGGCGTAAAAAAATTGGGGAGTTCTTTTAGCTTTTGGGAAGAATAGAGATAGACGTGAGAGACGCAGCAGGGCAAAGGAGCACCAAAAACCTCAGCTTTCAAGAGGATTCTAGGTTTTAAAGTGATTTCTAGGTTCCTAGAGGTGGAGGAGACATCCCCACCACTGTGTAATCTGAATTTTGCTTCCAAAAACCCTTATTGTAGCTGAAAGATGGTAACTTGCCATGGAAGGCTAAAGCTTTTGTTGGAAATTTCTGCTGAGCTTTGATGTAAAAACTCTTTATTATTTATTTAATGTTGTTTTGATGTATTCATTGTTTCTATCTGCATTTAATTATTGCATGCTTGTGGACTGATCACCCATGTGTGTGTAAAGTTAGGATTTTTAGCATTGGAAAATGTTTTGAATCATTAGAAGTAGATAGAACAGGGCTAGATAACTGTATGTCTGGACAAGGAGTGTAGAGATTTAGTTTTTAATATGTTGTAATCGTAATGCAATTCATTTAGGCTAAGTTCGGCGAGACATCCGAGAATGAGGTTTAAATAGAATTAGTCCATTCACGCAAGGAATCGGTGTTTGGTATATTTGCCCTCAACATAGAACACAGAAACAACCTTAAATAGAGAAAAACCTTTAATTGCATCAAGTTACTCAGTAGAAGGACCCAACATTTTAATCATATGTTTATCTCTCGCATTTACATAGTTAATTCTGTAGTTATCTTTAGAATTGCAATTATATCCTGTGTTTATTTCCATTTCATGATTTTATACAAATGTCTACTTATTGAATGAACGCTTTTCTGAATGAAGCAAACTCCCTGTGATTCGATACTCGGTTCATACCGTTTTATATTACTTGTGACTCAGTACACTCAGTTTGTAGGCATTGACTCTTTATTCTTTTATTAATTTTTGTGTAAATAGTTAGTTCAGAATTTATTTTTCTCTTGGATTGGTTAACTGCTGCTCTTGCTAGTGCTTTGTATGCAAGGAAAATCTTCTACAGGTGATTTAGTTCCATTGAATTTTAAAATTGAAGCCACTTGTAGGAGGAATAACGCAGAAAGAAGAAGGAAAATACTACAGGACAGGACAACACCACCAATTCCTGAGGAACCTCAATCATCTGAGTCATCTTCTATCTTTCCAGAGACAAGGGAATCTGAAACAGGGGCACCTGAGGCTAACATAATGGCTGAAGATCGACCTAGAAGAGTTACCCTTGATGACTACTCTAGTTCTACTGTGTCGCAATTCTTCACTAGTATAGCGTGACCAGAGGTTCAAGCACATAATATTACTTATCCTCATTCTTTAATACAGCTAATTCAGGGAAATCTATTCCATGGTTTGCCAAATGAAGACCCGTATGCACACTTAGCCACATACATTGAGATTTGTAATACAATAAAGATTGTTGGTGTGCTAGAGGATGCTGTGCGGTTGAGTTTGTTCTCATTCTCACTATCTGGAGAAGTGAAAAGATGGCTACATTCATTTAAAGGTAACATTCTTAAGACCTGGGATGAAGTGGTTGAAATTTTTTTGAAGAAATATTTCCCCGAGTCCAAGACAGTAGAAGGAAAGGCAACCATCTCTTCCTTCCACCAGTTTCCGGATGAGTCTTTAAGTGAGGCATTAGAAAGATTTCATAGCTTACTACAGAAAACACCGACTCACGGATTTTCAGAACCAATTTAGCTAAATATCTTTATTGACGGGTTAAGGCCACAGTCCAAGCAGCTGCTGGACGCTTCTGCTGGGGGCAAAATCAAATTGAAGACCCCGAAAGAGGCCATGGAACTAATTGAAAATATGGCTGCAAGTGATCATGCCATACTGCATGATCGGACTCACATTCCCACAAAATGAAGTATGCTGGGGCTTTCCTCTTAAGATGCACTTTGGGAACAAAACAAGTTGTTGTCCAAGCAGCTTGAGACATTAACATAAACATTGAGTAAGTTTCCTAATCAATTTCATGTTAATCAACCTTCACATTCAGTTGTTTTGTAGGTTGGAGGTTGCAGCATATGCGGAGGAGCTCACGAGTCTGGATGTTGTATTCCCCTAGATGACACAACACAAGAGGTGAATTACATGGGGGGAACCAAAACAGGTTAGGATTCAATATAGGTGGATATTCAGGTTTTCAGCAAGGTTCGAATTATAACCAACAACAAGGGCAGTGGAGGTCCCATCTGGGAAATCAATTCAACAAGGACCAGGGTGGACCATCTAATAGGCCTCATCAACAAGGGCCTAGCCTCTATGACAGAACAACTAAGCTGGAGGAGACACTGGCTCAATTTATGCAGGTCACAATGTCAAACCACAAGAGCACAGAGTCTGCCATCAAAAACCTTGAAATCCAAGTGGGGTAGCTGGTAAAACAGATTGCAGAAAATTCTTCTAGCACTTTTGGAGCCAACACTGAGAAGAATCCAAAAGAAGAATGCAAAGCTGGTATGACCAGGGCAGAAAGGAAACCATGGTTGAGGATGAGGAAAGAATTAGTGATGATCAAGAGCTAGTGATTGAAGAAGGAGAAAAAGAAGAAGAAAAGAATCAGTTGATGGAGGACAAAATAAATGAAAATGAGAAAGAAATAAGAGAAAAAGAAAATGAAGAAGAAAAAGAAAAAAATGAAAAGAGAAGGAAAAAGGAGGAGTAAGGAAGACAAAGAGTGAGCTTGCACGTGAAAAGAAGAAGGAGGCTATTCCATGTACAGGGAAAGAGGTGTCATATCCTTTGGTACCATCAAAGAAAGACAAGGAGCGACAATTAGCTCGATTCCTTGACATCTTCAAGAAATTGGAGATAACAATTCCATTGGGAGAAGCCTTACAGTAGATGTCACTCTATTCAAAAATTTTGAAAGATCTGTTAACCAAGAAGAGCAAGTACATTCACAGTGATTCAAAGAATCCTTCCACCGAAGCACAAGGATTTTGGGAGTGTCACAATTCCCTGCTCTATTGATTCTGTGTCTGTTGGAAAAGCTCTCATTAATTTAGGGGCCAGTATAAACTTGATGCCACTCTCCATGTGCAGGAGACTTGGAGAGTTGGAGATTATGCGAACAAGAATGACACTACAACTAGCAGATCGTTCTATTACCAGACCCTATGACGTAATTGAAGATGTTCTGGTTAGAGTGAAGCATTTTACTTTCCCTGCTGATTTTGTAGTGATGGACATTGAAGAGGACACTGAAATCCCCTTGATTTTGGGTCATCCCTTCATGTTAACTGCCAGTTGCGTGGTGGATATGGGAAAGAAAAAGCTAGAAATGGGCATAGCTCATCAAAAGATCAGCTTTGATTTGTATGATGAAGAAAAACATTTGCTCGACCAGAATGTCTGGTCAAAGGTAAATGAAGGATGGAAGGAGATGATTCTAAAGGTTGGAACCAAATTTGATCCAGATCCATGAAGTAAGATGCGTCAAACTAATGACGTTAAACAAGCGTTTACTGGGAGGCAACCCAACCCTTTTTAATTTCATGTTCACTGCATATAGTTAGGATTACTTATTTGTGATTGTTTGAGTAAATGATCAACATGTTTTGCATTTTGATATGGGGTTGATTAAGCTTCTTTGAAGCTATGGATGGAAAAATAACTTAGAAAATTTTTCAATCATCCACTCGCTAAGCGCGCCCTGTGCGCTAAGCGAATCATTATGCATGCGCTGAGCGAGTCACCTCTCGCGCTAAGCGTATCAACCCCTACTCATTGGCTGAAAGGGCCTAGCTGAGCGAGCCCTATGCGCTAAGCCCAAAAACCTCTCTGGAATTTCATCTTTTGGAATTGGGCTAAGCGAGTCATCTCGCTAAGCACAGAACTTCATCTCGCTAAGCGCCCCGGTGCGTTAAGCGTAATTTCCTCTCTATTTGGACCTTCATGTGAATTGGGCCCAACGAGTCAGCCCGCTAAGCCCAAATCTCTCTCGGGTTTGGAATTGCGCTAAGCGAGACCATCTTGCTAAGTGAGCCCCACTACTGCATCAAAAAGCAATTAATTTGCTAAGCCGGCCCATGGCCTGCTAAGTGGAAGTTGCAGACCAATCAGAGTTGCAAATCTCGCTAAACGCGTACCTTTCACGCAAAGCCCAAATCCTTCTCGGGTTTTCTAATTTTTGAATTGGGCTGAGTGAGTTTACCCGCTAAGTGCGTGAATTTGAAATTTGAAAACACAAACGCCATTGAGTGCTCACTTAGCGAGTGACCCGCGCTAAGCGAGGTAGTTGAAACTGCCAAAAATAAACATTACTGCCTTAGGCAGTTACATTGTCCACTTAAAAAAATTCCTACCTTCATCTGTAGCATTTCACACTCATCTGCACTACACACTCATCTCCTCTGCTCCCTTGCTTTCAACTTGCATTCTCTGCTCAACAATCTAAGTAAGTTTCTCTTACTTTGCATTTTAATTTGTGTTCTGAACCTTAGGTTAGAAGCTATGCCTTAGTGTTTTTAAAGTTTTAATTTTGTGTTGATTTAATTGTTGTTTGGTTAGTTTCTAGACAGTATGCTATTAGGGGTTTATTTTCGCACATAATGTATGTTGTGTTGCTGTGAATTGATTAGGTTATGAGGCCTAATAGGGGCTTGTGGTAGGTGGCTGAAAAGCCCCAATTTTTTTGGAATTTTCAATGTTCTCGCTAAGCGAGCCCACTCACTAAGTGAGTCATCAATTTTTGAAGAATTGTTGGGTTTCTTGATGAACTCGCTAAGCTGGCCCTGTTCCGCTAAGTGTGTTCATCATTTTTGTTTGAATATATGAGTTTCTGTATGAACTCGCTAAGCCATTGCACTTCGGCTTAGCGAGTGTTTAAATTTCCAGATTTGTTTGTGTGTTCGTATGAACTCGCTAAGCCGGCATGCCACATTTTGCGAGTTGTGTTGCTTGGGTCAGAGTCTAAGAGACTTTTGGTCTTCTGTTAATGGCTAAGCGAGTCAGTCTCGCTAAGCCACCCAACCTCTGTTAGTTGAATAAGCCTGGGCTAAGCGAGTCAGTCTCGCTAAGCGCAATTTCTTCTCTGTTTTGGAATTGGGCTTAGCGAGCCTGCTTGCTAAGCCAATTAAGTTCCAGTGGTCAATTGGGCTAAGCGCCTGCTGGCGCTAAGCCTGTATAGTGTGTCGCGCTAAGTGAGTCAGTCTCGCTAAGCGCAATTAGCTCTCTGTTAGAGAATAAGGCTTAGCAAGCCATGCTCGCTTAGCCATTGTGTTGTGTCAAGCTAAGCGAGTGTGTCTCGCTTAGCCAGAGTCTTTGTTTTTGTGTTGTCACGCTAAGCGTGCCCTGCGCGCTAAGCAAGTGCTATTATTTTCATAAGGCGCGCTAAGCGAATCAGTCTCGCTAAACGCCCAGTCTGTTTTTTTGTTTTATTTTTCTAATTTCAGTTTGAAATAAAACCTGTCTAATTTGATTCCTGTGACTCTTTTTGATGCAGATGGCCTCCAGAAAAAGGAAAGCTACTGCCTCCCGGCCTCGGGAACCATATGACATGACCCGATTTGTTTCCGAGATCGCATGAGAGAGATATTCTCAAAACATTCACTCCCGGAACATGCTTCCGGAGAGGAATGTTAATTTGTGTGGAAGCAATGCCTTCTAAGGTTATTCAAAAATCAAGTTTCAATAATCAAGATTCAAGGATAATCAAGATCAAGATTCAAGACTCCAGATTCAAGAATCAAAAGAAGACTCAATCAAGATAAGTACTAAAAAAGTTTTCCAAAACATTGAGTAGCTCAAGAAGTTTTCACAAAATCATTACCAAAGAGTTTCTCTCTGGTAATCGATTACCAGAAGGTAGTAATCGATTACCAGTGTTTTAAAACGTTAATATTTCAAATTTCAAGAGTTACAACTTGTGTTTAACAGTTTCAAATCATTTTAAACTAGTGTAATCGATTACACAACACTTGTAATCGATTACCAGAGCTTCTAAACATTTTAATTTTCAAAATTCAAAATGAAGAGTCACATCTGTTGATGTTTAATCGATTACCATTAAGGTGTAATCGATTACTAGTGACTGATTTCGAAAAATACATTTCCAAAAGTCACAATTCTTCAAGTGACTTGTTTCTGAAGATTTTTTTTCAAAAGTCACAACTTTTTAAGTGACTAGTTTCAAAGAAATTGCCAAGAGTCACAAGCTTTGACTTGAGGCATCAAGAAATTATAAATATGTAACCATGGTATGAGTTTCAAAAAAACGATCAATCATCAATTTTCAATCATCTTTGAATCATCTATCTTTTACATCATCTTCTTTCAACATCCTTGAATCAATGTTTCAACATCTCTCAATATCTTCTTTCATCTCTTTCAACACTTTCAACAGAACTTTCTAATTCATTTCTCTTCATCTTTCTAAAATTTTTTGTTCAACACTTTCTATTCCAAGAAAAGTTCTTTGTTCAAAAACTTGTGCTATTCATCTTTTTCATTCTCTTCTCCCTTTTCCAAAAGAACGAAGGACTAACCGCCTGAATTCTTTTGTGTCTCTCTTCTCCCTTTGCTAAAAGAACGAAGGACTAACCGCCTGAATTCTTTTATGTCTTTCTTCTCCCTTACAAAAGATTCAAAGGACTAATCGCCTGAGAGTTCTTTTGATTCTTCCCTTCCCCTTAAGCAAAAGATTTCAAAGGACTAACCGCTTGAGATATCTTTTGTTTCCCCTTACAAAGATTCAAAGGACTAACCGCCTAAGAATTCTTTGTCCCAACACATTGGAGGGTACATCCTTTGTGGTACAAGTAGAGGGTACATCTACTTGGGGATTGTTATACTGAGAACAAGAGAGGATACATCTCTTGTGGATCAGTTCAAGTGGAGGATACATCCACTTGGTTTATCAAAGAGAACAAGGGAGGGTACATTTCTTGTTGATCTTTGGCTTGTAAAGGATTTTACAAGGTTGAAAGAAATCTCAAGAACCGCAGGTTGCTTGGGGACTGGATGTAGGCACAGTTTGTGGCTGGACTAATATAAATCTTGTGTTTGTCTTATTCTTCCCTACACTTTTTAATTTTCGCTGTGCATTTTAATTATTGCTTTTAATTTTGGTTAAGTTTCTATTTCTATTGTTTACTTTCTTGACTTAGTAGTAAAAGCCTAATTGAATCTAGTAACATTAAGAAGGATAGATTTTTAATTAGTTAAGACACATTCATAATTAATTCACCCCCCCCCCTTCTTAATTATTCTGAGGCCACTTGATCCAAAAATTTGTTTGAGATAGAGTATGATGAATTCCGCCGAGAGCTCATCAGGCGGAACTGGCACAGGGCCTTGACCCAGCACATGGACGGGCACATTGATGTGACCCTAATCAAGGAGTTCTACTTGAACCTCTATGACCCAGAAGATAAATCTCCCAAATATGTTCGAGTTAGAGGGAAACTTATAAAGTTTGATGGGGACTCACTGAACACATTCCTGGAGACGCCCCCCCCATTCTGGAGCTAGAGGAACAATATACCTCATATTCACTCTTCTATCGGACTCGCATAGACCATCAGGAGTTGGCCACCAGGCGCTGCATTCCAGGGAGGAGATTTGTTTTAAATGTAGAGGGTGCACCATAGAAGCTGCTTAGGAAGGACCTCACCACTCTTGCACAGACATGGAGTGTCCTTTCCTACTCCAACCTCGCCCCTACATCTCACACATCTGATCTTAATATGGATAGGGCGAGGTTGGTATTCGACTTAGTGATGAAGATGAACATGGACGTGGGCTCGCTCATCTCTGGCCAGATCTCCCAGATGACCCAGTCCAACTCCTCTCGACTTGATTTTCCAGCCCTCATTACTGCACTCTGCATATCTAAAGGAGTGGTCTCAGACTCACTGACTTTTGAGTCTCTTAGCCCTGCCATTAATTTGGCATATATAAAGAAAAATTGCTGGAACCTGGATGATCCCACAATCACTTTTCTAGGGACTTGCAAAGCTAGGGCTAGGGGACCTGAGTCTTCAACACCTTCTTCTTCTTCTACTCCTGCTCCTTCTCCAGCACCAGCTCCCTCAGCTCCACCACCATCAGCATCAGTCCCAGTTCCTTTTGACACCTTCATGCAGAGCTCAGACATTCTAGTGTCGATGCTGCAGAGCCTCCACCATGGCTTATGCCTAGCAATGTAAAGTATCCATAATTTGGCTCAGCATTGGCCCATCATGAGCATGGAGGCATTCATGGCCCAGGTGGCCTGGCCAGGAGTCCAGTATTCTCCTTTAGGGGGAGGTGAGGCTTTCATAGCCCAGGAGCCTCAGCCACAGCCGGAGGCCACTCCAGAGACCACTCTGTGGACTTCACCGGCCACTACACCAGTTTTAGAGGTCTCAGAGGAGGAGGATGGTGTTGCAGATACAGATTATGCAACAGATATGGCAGCAGCGCAAAGCACCTAGGATCCATGGCCCACAGCAGCTCAGGACACCCTCAGCCAGCCCAGGATGCTCCCTCCTCACCTCTGGACGAGCCTACAATAGCATAGGAGGAGCTTTGACAGGATTTTTATGCATTTTTCTTGTTTTTGATACATTTTTATGATTATTTTATGATTTTAATTTCAGTTTATTTAGTTAGCAAATTTTCTAGCTTGCTGAACAGTTTGCAATTTGATTTATGCAGTGGTTAGCCTTGATTTGAAAATTTTGTGTTTGTGAATGAATTGAATTGATTGATTGCATGGATTGAGTGAATTGTGATGCGTAGATCACTTGCTTTGAATAAGTATGCAGTAATTAGAAGAGAAAGAACATGAATTAGGGACATGAATGAAAATGTTAGTTGGTTTGACAGATAAATTGTGAAGGTAATCATTAGCCACAACTCGGTGAGTTGTGTGAACTTTAATTGTGAGAGAACGGCTAGCATTGGGTACCGATTTTTGCATGAATCTTTGAATACTGAATGAATGCATGAATTTTGGAAATGATGAAGGCCATGATTGATTGAAATAGCCACTTAGCCAAAAAGCTTACCCTGTTCATGAATGATAAATTCCCTGCACCCATGTTGAGTTTGTTTTTGATTGATTGAGCTGAACCTTGAGTCTGTAAAGTCATAATCTCCATCTACCTTTTCTTAGGTTATAGGAGAGCATTATGGTTCAAAGCAAATTTGTCCCAAATTTGGGGGAGATTGTTGGGTGATGATAAGAGTGGTAAGACAAATAACAGCCACACATAAATTTGTCAAGAAGCAGTAAATAAAAGCTGCTAAAATAAAAAAAAGAATAAATTTCAACAATAAATGTTGTGTGGGCTGTTATTTGAAGCTAAGTGCCTTAAATGTAAAAGACAAGTAATTGAAGCTGGAATAAAAAGGAAAAGAGTTGATCTAAGGATGAATGCTCTCTTAGAACTTAAGCTTTTGCATCCTAGAAAAACCATGAATTGTTTGCAACCCAGCCTCATTACAAGCCTAGAAAATCCTTCAGATTCAAATTGCGTGTTTGTAATTGTATGTCATGAGATGAAATTCAAAAGTTGGGACTTGTGTTGGTTGTTGATTGATAAATTGCCTAAACGCTTGTGCTTGAGTGAAACAGTGACCATGAGGAATTGGCTGGATGAACCTTTCTTGATAGTTGTCCTACTTGCTAGCTTATTTCACTTGTGTAGCTTAATAATCATGTTCCTATCTTTGAAATTCTGCATTTTTCTATGAGAAGTTGTTGGTTGAAAGCATTGCTTGCCACTTGTGTTCTTGTGATTGAATTCTTTGGAACAGACACAATTTTGAATAACCACTGTGAGCTTATCACTTGAGGACAAGTGAAATGTTCTTTCTTTGCTTAAGGACAAGCAAAACTGTAAATTTGGGAGAGTTGTTAGTCGTCATTTATGACTAACTTTTGTATTGAAAATCATTATGAAATTTATGCCTTTTCCTTAATTTGTAGTTCTTTTGTAGGTTTGTACATATTTTTCGTTTAGTTTAATTTTGGATGCAGTAGATATTCCCTTCATTGTGAATTAATGTGTTTTCAACTTTAGTTTCAGGTGAAAAGATGAAGAATAAGAAGGTTACAGCAGCTGGTGTCTCGCTAAGTGAGGCATATGCGCTTAGCGAGCAATATCCGCTAAGCGAGACATCAGCTCGCTTAGCGAGTTAGGAGAATCTGGAAGAGAATCTGTCATGCATGCACGCGCTCAGTGCGCCATCAGCTCGCCTAGCAAGTCATTTGTCTCTTTTGGCGCCCAGCGCACCTGACTCGCTCAGCCAAAAATCACTAACTCACGCTTAGTGCGAGAATGGCGCTAAGCGAGCCTTCGAGGACAGAAAACCCTTAAAAGCTTAAGTTGGCATAAAAAAATTGGGGAGTTCTTTTAGCTTTTGGGAAGAATAGAGATAGACGTGAGAGACATCCCCACCACTATGTAACCTGAATTTTGCTTCCAAAAACCCCTATTGTAGTTGAAAGGTGATAAATTGCCATGGAAGGCTGAAGCTTCTGTTGGGAATTTCTGCTGAGCCTTGATGTAAAAACTCTTTACTATCTATTTAATGTTGTTTTGATGTGTTCATTGATTCTATCTTCATTTAATTATTGCATGCTTGTGGACTGATCACCCATGTGTGTGTAAAGTTAGGATTTTTAGCATTGGAAAATGTTTTGAATCCTTAGAACTGGATAGAACAAGGCTAGATAACTGTATGTCTGGACACGGAGTGCAGGGATTTAGTTTTTAATATGCTGTAATCATAATGCAATTCGTTTAGGCTAAGTTCGACGAGACATCCCAGAACGAGGTTTAAATAGAATTAGTCCATTCACGTGAGGAATCAGTGTTTGGTATATTTTCCCTCAACATAGAACATAGAAACAACCTTAAATAGAGAAAAACCTTTAATTGCATCAAGTTACTCAGTAGAAGGACCCAACGTTTTAATCATCTGTTTATCTCTCGCATTTACATAGTTAATTTTGTAGTTATCTTTAGAAATGCAATTATATCCTGTTTTTATTTCCATTTCATGATTTTATACAAATGTCTACTTATTGAATGAACATTTTTTCGAATGAAACAAACTCCCTGTCATTAGATACTCGGTTCTTACCATTTTATATTACTTGTGACTCAGTACACTTGCTGGTATATTCCGCAGTAGTGCAGACTGACGAGCAACAATTAGGATTGATGATTGTCTGTTAGAATCAAATTAGGTTGATTGATTGAATCCCTAAATTTGGTATCAGAGTCACCCATACTTGATTCATGTATGATGTTTGGACAACATACACACATTAGATACAGTGTTTTTGAGGAAACAAATAAGATTATCACATTACCATAGAATTAACAATGATATAAAGGGTGATTGACAACATCAAATTAATATGACAATTGTATAGTAGAGTATATTGCATGATTGACAATATGGATATGTTACATGAAAATGATTTTGTAAAGTTATTTACATGCTATAAGCATGACAAATTCACAATTAGTAAATGATACTTGGTAACAATAAATCAATATAACACATGTAGAGCAACACTGCAAAATGGTACAGGCATAGCAATTTGATGTGTTTATATGTTATGCATTTTATGAGTATCATGTACATATTTCATGTGGAATAATAGGTATAAATTTAAATGCATCATTTATGTGTTTGCTCTTACTTTTAGAGGCCGCTGCAGTATATTAAAATAATAATCATGATCTTCTAAAATTTAAAATAAATAAATAAAGTTAAAACAATTTACTCTAGAAATGTTTTAATTTTGGATTTGGTGCATCAATGTTCAAAATTTAGCTATGGTATATCATTTTAATTGTTTAACATTTAAATGAGCTAATTGAATCAAAATATCACCAAAGTGACCTCTCTTGTGTAGATTGTTCATGAGAAACATTAATGTGTGTGATTATTTATATGAATGGTGATTGGCCCAAAGGAAAGTTATCATTTAACTAATTTACATACACACTTGTGATGTTAAACATGTGATAATTATGAGGTTTTGCATGTGAATAATAAGTCACATCAAAAGATGAGTTTGTTATTTGATATGCTTTTATTATCAATGTTTGAACATTATAACAAGGATATCACTAGCAATTAATACCACTGTCCAAAGACTTGATATTAATGGTGCATTAGATATCTTGAGATGAGATATACCATTATTTAAATGCATTGATGACTGTTACATGAGATTATTGTATTATTTATTTTGATATTTTAGTTGTTGCTTCTTTATCTGCTAATCTGAATTCGGTTCCGGTACTTAATGGTACAAATTTTAAGGATTGGAAAGAGAACATGCAAATTGTTCTTGGCTGCATGGATCTAGACCTTGCATTAAGGATTTAGAAACCCCCTTCTCCTACGGATTTCAGTACCTCTGAATAGAGGAAACTTCATGAGAAGTGGGATCACTCAAATCGCATGAGTCTTATGATCATTAAGCGTGACATTCCTAAGGTCTTTAGGGGCACTATCTTAGATGATATAACTAGTGCCAAAGAATTCCTTGCTGAAATTGAAAAGCGCTTTGCAAGAAGTGATAAGGCGAAAACAAGTACTCTCCTTCAGAACTTGATTTCCATGAAGTATCAAGGTAAAGGAAATGTTAGGGAATACATTATGGGAATGTCAAATATTGCTTCAAAATTAAGGGCACTAAAGCTTGAGCTATCAGAAGACTTGCTTATTCATTTAGTGCTAATTTCTCTACCTTCGTAGTTTAGTCAGTTTAAGATCTCTTATAACTGTCAGGAGGAGAAATGGTCTCTTAATGAGCTCATTTTATATTGTGTGCGAGAAGAGGAAAGGCCGAAGCAAGAAAGGACTGAAAGTGTTCATGTTGTGAGTACCTCTAAAGACAAGGGCAAAAAAAAAGAACTGAGGAGCCCAAGAATGAAGCTTAGCACAAAAGAAACAAAATCAAGGTGACAATTGTTTCTTTTGTAGTAAGTCTGGACATGTAAAGAAGAAGAAATGTACCAAATATCATGCTTGGCGTGCAAAGAAGGGTATGTTTTCTTACTTTGGTCTGTTCTGAGGTCAATTTAGCTTCAGTACCTAGAAACACTTGGTGGTTAGATTCTAATGACACTACTAACATTAGTGTTTCAATGTAGGGTTGCCTAAGCTACCGGAAGCCAATTGATTCGAATCTATGTTGGAGATGGTAAATCAGTGGAGGTGGAAGCTATAGGGCATTTTAGATTATTATTATGTATTGGTTTTTATTTGGATTTGAAAGACACTTTTGTTTTACTGTCATTTAGACAGAATTTGGTTTCAGTTTCTTATTTGGAAAAATTGGGTTATTTGTGTTCATTTGGAAACAATGTGTTTAGGTTGTCTTTTAATTCAGATATTGTTGGAACTAGTTCACTCTTGGTTAATGATAATCTATATTTACTTGATATTGTAGCTTCCTATGGTGAATCCTTTAATGCAGAATTGTGTGGTACTAATCATATAATTGATAATACAAACTCAGGAGCATTATGGCATAAGCGCTTAAGTCACATTTCTAAGAACAGAATTGGACAACTTGTGTCAAACGAAATCTTGGATTCCATTGATTTCACAAGCTTTGATGTTTGTGTTGAATGCATTAAAGGTAAACAGACCAAAAGCAAGAAATTAGGTGCATATAGGGCTATAGACGTCTTGGAATTGATATATATATGGACATTTGTGGGCCATTTCATACACCTTCATGGAATGGTCAACAATATTTTATATCATTCATAGACGATTACTCCATATACATATACTTTTTCTTATACATGAAAAGTCACAATCTCTGGATGTGTTCAAAACATTTAAAGTTGAAGTTGAAAATCAACTCAACAAAAGAATAAAATGTGTCAGATCTGACTGTGGTGGTGAATACTATGACATATATGATGGTTTAGGTGAACAACATCCGGGGCCTTTTGTCAGGTACCTAGAGAAATGTGGAATCGTCCCACAGTACACCATGCCGGGGTCACCTAGCATGAATGGTGTGACTGAAAGACGAAATAAAACTCTTAAGAATATGGTAAGAAGCATGATTTGTCATTCTAACTTATCGGAGTCACTCTGGGGAGAGGCACTAAAGACTTCAACTTACATTCTAAATAGAGTGCCAACCAAGGCAGCTGCCAAAACACCTTATGAGCTTTGGGTTGGGCGAAAGCCTAGTCTGAAACATTTTCATGTATGGGGATGTCCAACTGAGGCAAGGCCTTATAAGCAAAATGAAAGGAAATTGGACTCCTGAATAGTGAGCAACTACTTTATTGGTTATTCTGAAAGATCCAGGGGCTATAAATTTTATGATCCCAAATTAAAGACAATTTTTGAGATGGGAATTGCCACATTCTTTGAGGATATTGAGTTTGGAGGGAAGAATAAAGTTAGAGACTTTGTCTTAGAGGAAGAATCAGTAACAATTCCAGAACCGATTGATATAGTTGCTTTTGATAAAGCAAATTTGGAACCTCTACAATATATTGTTATTGAATCCCTCACTCAAGATAATTTGGTTGTTCATGAAGAACAAACTCAAGATCCTCAAGAACCTATGCTTCATGAGCCAGTACCTTTGCGGAGATCTACAAGAGAAAGGAAAAATGCTATTCTAGATGGTTATGTGGTATTTCTCCAAGAACATGAGGAAAATAATGGTATGATGGAAGATGACCCAGTCAACTTCCATCAAGCCATGCAAGATTCCAACTCAGAAAAGTGGATTGAAGCACTGAATGAGGAGTATAAGTCCATGCAAGATAACAAGGTCTGGGAGCTTGTCCCATTACCAGAAGGTGTGAAACCCATTGGTTGCAAATGGATATTTAAGACCAAGTGGGATTCCAAAGGTAATATGGAGAGGTATAAGGCTCGTCTTGTGGCGAAAGGACTATACCCAAAAGGAAGGGATTGACTTTAAAGAGACTTTCTCTCCAGTTTCATCGAAAGACTCTTTTAGGACAATCATGACTCTTGTTGTACATTATTATTTGGAGCTTCATCAAATGGATGTCAAGATGACATTTCTCAATGGCAACATTGATGAGACAATTTATATGGTGCAACCAGAAAACTTTGTGTCAGGAGACCCAAAGAATATGGTTTGCAAACTGACAAAATTCATTTATGGGCTAAAACAGACATCTCGTCAATGGTACCACAAATTTCATCAAGTAAATTCTCTCATTTGGTTTCGAGATGAATCTTGTTGATGATTGTGTGTATCACAAATTCAGCGGGATCAAGTACATTTTCCTAGTCTTATATGTTGATGACATACTGCTTGCCACTAATGATATAGGCATGTTGCACGAAACCAAGAGATTTTCATCAAGAAACTTCGAAATGAAAGATATTGGTGATGCCTCATTTGTATTAGGAATTCAGATACATCGAGATCGATCTCGGGGTATTCTAGGATTATCACAAAGGAGCTATATCGAAAAGGTACTTAGAAGGTTTGACATGCAGGAATGTAAATCCAGGGATACTTTAGTTGCTAAGGGAGACAAGTTCAGTCTCAAACAGTGCCCAAAAGGAAATTTGGAAATTCAGGAAATGCAAAAGATTCCCTATGCATCAGCTGTAGCTAGTTTGATGTATGCCCAAGTATGTACCCGTCCGGATATAGCATACATAGTTGGGGTATTATGTAGATATTTAAGCAATCCAGGAATGGATCATTGGAAAGCAACCAAAAGAGTTATGAGGTATTTGAAGAGAACAAAGTATTATATGCTCACATACAAGAGGTTAGATCAGTTGGAGATCATTGGGTATTCTAACTCGGATTTTGCAGGATGCCTAAATAGTTTGAGATCCACTTCAGGTTACATTTTCATGTTAGTCGGTGGTGCGGTTTCTTGGCACAGTGCCAAGCAAACCCTTACTACTTCATCCACTATGGTGGCAGAATTTGTGGCATGCTATGAGGCATCAAATCATGGAATATGGCTGAAAATTTTTGTCATAGGGCTGCAAATTATGGAAGGAATTGAAAGACCACTTAAGTTATATTGTGACAGTAAATTAGCTGTATTGTATTCTAAAAACAATAGGAGCTCGACCAAGTCGAAGCATATTGACATCAAGTTCCTAGTTGTTAAGGAAAGGGTACAGAGTGGACAAATTTTCATAGAACACTTAGGGGAAAACTACATGATAGTAGATCCTCTTACTAAGGGACTTCCACCCAAGGTCTTTCATGAGCATGTTGCTCACATGGGTGTTTTACAGTTCGAGGAATCTTTGGTTTAGTGGGAGTTAGTCACTTTTATGCATTTTATGTTCTATGTTAGATTTTATGTATGCATACATTGACTTTTGGATATATTTGGTTATATATATATATATATGGTTTATTAATCAGTTATTACACTTTGTAAATTAAGGTTATTAAATGATCTCATTGAAGTTAAGTAGGACCAATTGAAAATAGACGTGTACATGCCACCTTCACGTAATTTTCATGCTACACATTTTATGATGAGTCTATGTCATTTGATTCTGTCAGCATTAGTGATCATTGATGAGTTTAGTTGTGGTTGATACAATGAAAACTGCTTTGGTTCTACATGCAGATGTAATCAATGGACAAGATTTTTGGAATATGCTCAAGGCATGTAATGACACATTTTGAGCTCATAAAGTCTAACACATTCATAAGGATTGTAAGGATATATATAGTTGTGACCAGTGAGAGATTGTTAGTAATTTTGGGTCATACATATATATGTATATCACATAATTTTGAATGAGTTAGGACCATTATATTATTAGCCAAATATTAGAGTGGTCTAATCAATATAAAATTATGGCTAAGGACATACATGTCATGAAAGACTAATTGTGTAGATAGCATGAGTGATATTATAATTTGATGAGGAGTCAAATTATAATTATCAAATTTGGGGTAACTAATGGCAGTTACCAATAAGAGTTTATGGTCTCATTTGTAGAGAACAACGAGTACAATATCGTTTTTCTCTTCATAAGAGAAAAATTCAGATAAGAAAAAAGGACTCTCTACATTTGGAAGATCATACAATCAATCTTCTCATGGTTCCATAATGGCTCATCCACGTAGGCTCCCACATTTAGTTTTTATCATGATTTTGAGTATGAGAACACAATGAGGTTTTATTCATCTTTAAATTTTTCTCTACATGGATAGAAAGCATGTCGTTAGAATTGATGATTGTCCGTTAGAATCAAATTAGGTTGATTGATTGAATCCTGTATAATTTATTTTTAAATTGTATCCTAAATTCATATGTTTTGCAAAATTATTCCTATGATTAATGAGACATATTGTTATTATTTTTTCAAGTGTTTTAATTATCTATTATATTTTATTTTATCTATTATTTATTGAACTTAAAAAAAATGTCTCATAAATAAGAATATTTATAAAAAGACTAATTTATATGCTTCATCTGTCCTTATTTATAAAATATAATTTTTGAATTTTTATCCTTTTTATAATATTTTATTTCAGTTATTTTGTGCATTAATTATTTATTGACTATCTTATGGAAAATGAAGAAGATAAATATGTTCTAAATAGATAAATTTAAAAAATTATTATAATTATAGACAAATTTAATATTAATAATTAAAATAATCAACTTTTTTAATAAACATAAATCAATAAATTATGTCGCATAATTAGAAAAAATGGAGTATAAGATAATTTAAAGATGACCCAGCCAATTTATTGAATTTTAAATTGTCATGAAAAGAATTGGACAATGTACAATTAAATTAGTTGGTCAAATCTCTTATATATATATATATATATATATATATATATATATATATATATATATATATATATATATATATATATATATCGTGTTACTTTTTGGTTTCTCCTATCAACTTCCAATTTCCTTTTAACTTTGGTTTCCACTTTCCACACACAGCAAAAAAACTGAAAAACTCTTGCAAACATGACTCGCCACAATCAAGGTCTCTTTTCTCTTTTCCCTCCCAATATCCTTTTTTTTTTCTTTCATTTTTTGGTTTTTTTTCCGTGATTATCATATGATTTGCAAAATATTGCTACACTTTAATTATTTCTAATCACCAATTGTGCTCTGATTTGATTCTCATGTCACAGATAATAATGCGAATATGAAGATGCCTTCGTATTTTAATTTGCCAGCACTTGATGTTTCTGTGGCTTTTCCACAAGCCACTCCAGCCTCTAATTTTCCTCCTTGTGGTAACTAACATTAATTCATAATGACATTTTTTTTGGAAGTCTTCACATTTATATTTACATATAATGAATAATAAATGTAATGAATAATAAATATGAACTCATCCAATTTTCTATCGATCTTATTATTATTCTTAACGAGATATGTTTGTATGTGTGTTGAATATTGTTGGGAAGTTCAGCTTCGGATTATTTTCATTTCAATGACTTGTTGAAACCGGAGGAGCAGGCCGTGAGGAACAAAGTGAGAGAGTGTATGGAAAAAGAAATTGCTCCTATAATGACTGAGGCATGTTTCTCTTCTCTTTCTTGCTTATTGTCATATAAAAAAAACAGAAATAGGAAAATACTCAGCTGTAATTCCTTATAATTGGATAACCATTCTGAGTGTACTCTTTATAAGCTATGTTAGGATTGCTGTTCACCTTCACCCCTTTCAAAAGTACATTCAAAATAAACAATATAAAGAATATCCTTATCCAAAAGTACATTCAACACCTAAAAGTACTTCCAGAATGGAATGGTTTTTAAAACATGTCCTATATCTGTCAGTCTAAACATACTTTTGGAAGAGGTGCAACAGTTATCCTAATATGTGCTTAGTTTAGTACTGCTCTTTAATCAGACTTTGAGTTTTTTTTCTTGATAATATGTATTCTAAAGCTTTGCATTGGATCATCATAGATTATTGTGGTAAAACTTCAATTTAGATTGGAAAATAACATAGAAACCAAATTATATATTTACTCATATATTCATTGTTGGAGCACTTCAACATAGATTACTGTGGTAAAGCTTTGCATGGGATCAACATAGATTACTGTGGCGAAACTTCAATTTAGATTGGAAAATAACAAATTTGATGTTTGCTACGGTTTTTTAGGGTGAGTAGTGGAGGGGTTACCTTTTATTTTATTTTATTATTTTTAATTCTCCCGACACTCAATCTCATAATATTTTATCAGTACTGGGAGAAGGCTGAATTCCCATTTCATGTTATCCCAAAGTTTGCTGCCCTGCGTATTGCTGGTGGCACAATTAAGGTTCTCTATTTACATATATTGCTTCTTAGAGTCTTAGTTAGGTGTAAGACACTGCAAAAGGAGTTCTTACCTAGCTTTGACTGATTCTCAGGGTTATGGTTGTCCTGGTCTTTCCATAACTGGAAGTGCTGTTGCTACAGCAGAAGTTGCTAGAGTTGATGCAAGCTGTTCAACTTTCTATTTGGTTCATTCTTCCTTGGCAATGCTCACTATTGGTAATATCTTTTCTTTATTATTAATAAATCTCTGAATGGTAACCTTTTTGCTATTAGTTATTCATATTTCCTGAAATTTAATGTCTTTGATTGACCATCAAGTATAGCATTATGTGGGTCTGAAGCTCAGAAGCAAAAGTATTTGCCTTCTTTGGCTCAAATGAAAACTATAGCATGTTGGGTAAATTACCTTCCTTGGATTTGAATGATTTTTATCATTTTGCTTAAGTACCACTCTTAAAAGAGGTTTTTTATTTTTATTTTTATCAGGCCTTGACTGAACCTGACTATGGAAGTGATGCCAGTGCTCTGAAGACCACAGCAACAAAGCTCCAATGCCTTATGCATCTTATCTACCAGTTGTATTTGACTCAGTCTTTTTAATCAGACATATTTCACTGTGTCAATTGTTCCAATGTTCAATAATGTATTCCTACTTTGCATTGAAATTATCAGGTGGGAGGTGGTTGGATCCTTGATGGCCAAAAGAGATGGATAGGAAACAGTACGTTTGCTGATTTGTTGGTTATCTTTGCTAGGAATACGACAACGAATCAAATAAATGGGTGAGCCATAGGTTTACTTACTCCTGTTATTGTTCAATATCTAAGATGCCAATAAATGAACTAATAGTATTCCATCTCATTTATAGGTCATGGAGATCCAAACATCCATGAATTTTCATTGATTGCCTTATACTCTAGCCTTGCACCCTGAAAGAAAATAGAAAAGAGGAAACGAATGCAAATATTAACATCATTAACACCATATCAAAGTGAAGAATATAAGCTAAGAAAACATTATATTGAGACATTCAGAATTCTAGATTATTTTTCATACACATTTTCTCTCATGCTTTATATTTTGTTGCTCCTCTTGTGTCCGGTTTCACAAGTACTCTTTTTGTTTACATTTTTTTGGTACCTGTTATTTCAGATATATTGTCAAAAAGGATGCACCAGGATTAACAGTAACAAAAATGGAGAATAAAATTGGACTTAGGATCGTACAAAACGGAGACATAGTTATGAGGAAAGTTTTTGTCCCTGATGATGACAGAATAGAAGGAGTAAATTCTTTTCAGGATACAAACAAGGTAGAATTAGTATGATACTTGTCTCTGCTGTTATTTCAAGAATGTGATTTCATCATTTCAATAATAAATAAATGATGGTATTACTCTTGGTTTTTATATAACTTATATTACCTGATGAAATAGTAGAGCATTAATCAATCTAGGTTCATGTGTCCTTTTGAAGCTAGCTTCAATGGCTAGTGCATTAGAAAGCAAATGCAGTTTCATCCTATTGAATATGTTACTCTAATGCATGTTACTTTTACATTATTTTCCTTTAGGGGCACATCACTTTTTTTGGTAAATGAGGTCATATCTGCTTTTGAAAGCAAGTACAGTCTAATTTTTTTTTTTCATTTCATTGTATTAGTCTATAATTGTCTTCATCAAATTCTTGCTCCAATTTAAAGAGTTGTAGATTATATGCACGGTTTAATTTTTGAGATGTATATTAGACTGGTCAAACATATAAGTTAACTTGTTGTAATTTTGTATTTTGTCTATTTAATTACATGTTGCTTATTTGTTTTAGCTATATCTCAAAACAGGTACTTGCTGTTTCACGTGTAATGGTTGCTTGGCAACCTATTGGTTTATCAATGGGCATCTATGATATGTGTCATAGGTATTCTTAGATAGCATGCTAGTATACTTCAACTAAAACTTTCACTGCTAATCATTATTCTAAAGTGAATTGAAATGTGTGTTTGTTATCTTTGCTAGGTACCTAAAGGAGAGGAAGCAATTTGGAGCACCATTAGCAGCTTTCCAAATCAGTCAACAAAAACTTGTTCAAATGCTAGGTAACATTCAAGCAATGATTCTTGTTGGTTGGCGTCTGTGCAAGTTGTACGAGAGTGGTAAAATGACTCCAGGTCATGCTAGCTTGGGGAAGGTAATTCCTAACCACCTATTCACAAAATAAAAGAAAATCTCGCCATGTAATAAAAGCTTTATGTTGGCTACTTTGTTGTTGTTAATTGACGTAGATAATTGATGATAAATTGTTAACCATATTTCAGTCGTGGATTACCCTGAGGGCAAGAGAAACAGCTGCCTTGGGGAGAGAATTGCTTGGTGGCAATGGAATTTTGGCTGATTTTCTAGTGGCAAAGGTTCTCATGCCTAATTTCTTATTTGAAATTTATTTTGTTAAACCTCCTGTTGGATCTAGATTAAAATGGGGCAATTTTAAATGGATTTTTAGGATATATTTCTAACTCCCTCACCAATAGGCCCAAGAATGAATTTGATTTATAAAAAAAGAAAATAAAAATGAATTAAAAATTAGCTCATGCTCTTAATTTTTATAAAAGCTTTTTTTATCTAATTTTTTCAAAAAAGTTAAAATGCATAAATTTATTATATTACACAGTATTCAAGTCCCTCGTCACACCATAAATTTATTATACAAAGTATTCAAAGTACGATACAAATACCAAGGCTTAAATCATACCTCATGCAAGTGGCATCCCTAGTCCTCAATATATCATGACTACACGCAAACTGCCTCATAATATCATATAACTTTGTTATACAAAGTATTCAAGTCCCTCGTCACACCATAAAGAAGTCCTTTGGTCCTTGTTTTATTTGATTTGTTAGTGAAGGATTTAGTAGTCTATAATTAAACTTAAATAAAATGCAATTACTACTAGACATATTATTAGCACTTTTTTGTTGGGACAGAAATATTATTTTGTTTCCTCACGTGTTTTCTGTCTTTCTTCTCTAATTTTGCAGGCATTCTGTGACATAGAACCTATCTACACCTTCGAAGGCACGTATGACATCAACACCTTGGTTACAGGCAGGGAAGTTACTGGTTTTGCCAGCTTTAAGTCGGTTGCTCAGAAAAGTAGGCTGTGAAAGTGTAAAATGTGTTCCTCTATGGACTAATAGACTTCGTTGGTTTATGTATTTATAATAATATGAATCGAATAACAATCCATAAGCATTAAATAATTATACAAATGTGTTAATAACAAAGCAGGGAAATGAAAATTAATGATCTTGAGATATTCTTCCAGTCCATATCCACGCTTTCACTTCTGATAACTTGTAGATGCTGAATGTTTGAAACTGCTGCTTTAGCATTAGTTATTGTCCTGCTCTTGCTGTGTGAATGAACTTATGAACCCCCTGTGTTGAGGAAAGGGCCAAAAAGACCCCTTAGGGAGAAACCTACTTTGATGCAATGTCAAAGTGTGTGGGATGTTGAAAAAGTAATTTTCAAGGTTCCACATCCTATACATCCATCCAAGTTCTTCACTAGAAAACATGTCTTAATATCACAAAAGAAAAATAAAATAATCCTTAGGTATCTACTACCTACTTACTATGGTAAATATAGCAACCAATTGAAATCTGGGGTAGCTGCTTGAGTGAAGAGATCCATGAGTGCTTGCCTCTATATCAGAGGTACAAATATATTGATGCTTTAGCCTCTAGATAAAAGCATGCATTGCATGGCCTTGTTTTGTTCACCATTGTTGATTGCTCATTAAAGAAACTTCAGGTAGAGAGAAACAGCATTACCATCAAATGCTGAACATGCTCACTGCCCAATGCACATCATCCACCATCATGATGCTAAAAGGCTTAAGGCCTATGCATGTATCCATCCTCCAACTCAAAGCAGTTCCCAAAAGACAAAAACCGAAAGCACCTTACATAAAAAGCCTTCATATTCCCATGATTGACTTTTCACCCTTGGCCTCCATTCTGAGAATCCTTGTCCAAACCCCAAGACCTGATCCTGATCTGAAGCTCAGCCACAGCAACCAAGAATGAGACAATCTGAGCAGGTCTCAGTACCTGAAAAATCTTCAAAGATGTGTTTGTCCTTAAAGCATCTGCATTGGCCACAAGATTCTCCAATGTCTCTCTGAAAGTGCTTGGAACAGAAGAGCCCTCCTCTGCCATGAAGGACCTGCTGAAACACACCCTCCCATGGCTCCTTGCCATGTCCACTAGCGGTGGAGCTGCCACACTCTCATGAAGCTTGGCCAACTCATCATTGAGGGCTCTCTCCTTCACCTTGGTCTCTTGGTTCAGCAGACTCAACCTCTCCTTTTGTTCTTCTGACAAATCCTCCAAAGCTGTGTTCACAACCTGAAAAGACACTCCTGGCTTGAACCCCCCAACCCAAAGAAAGGTTCTTTCCAATGAACTGAACCATGGTGGTGAGAAAACAAGAAGAACATTTTGGTGGGCAATCTTTGATTTCTCTTCAAAGTATTGTCCATAGTGGCAGATTACCCTGTTGATTAATTGCCTCACATCATCATCATCCTGCATCTCCTGATAGTGTTGCTGAGCTGAGAGAAGCTCGTCAAGGTAACCTCTTTGGCGCACCATCCACCCTTGGAGAAATGCCTCAAATGAAGCAGCATTTGCATCAGTCATCTATGTATTCAGGAGAGAGAGAGGGGGATAGAGGAAGGAAAATGGAGAATATGGTTGGAGGTGGTGCTTAGAACATGTGTTTCAAAGGGGTTCTTGGGAAAATGGGTTTCTTGCAATTGGTTATGGGAACTTGTTGGTTTGCTTAGGGTGGAAGCATTGTTTGGATGGGGCTTAGAAGGGAAGCCTAATGGCAAAAACAGAGTCATTTGGAACAAAACAGAGTGAGCGGTGTTCAGTTAGGGAAACAGAGAGATGATAGAAATAATGGGCGTTGGGACTGGTTTCGGTGCAATTTGTCGGCACATGCTTGGTTTTGGAGGCAGGTGTTAATGCTAAAGAAGTGTGGTGAAATACATAATGTGGAAGAGGGGATGAGTTGTGGTTGAGGATTTTGATGAGTTGTGGTGTGGGGTTGGTTGTTCATTCATGTGAAGGTGCTCAATTATGGTGGGGGGGTGTTGGTATTTGGGATTTGGGTTTTTGGATTCATACTTGGTGCAAGGATTAATCAATTGACATGGTGACACATGGAAAGGCCATGCTACCTTAAGGTGCCATCTTAGTTTACACTATTGATTTCATGACAAGTAAGACAGAGAAGTGCAGAAATGAAGCCAAGTAAGATAGAGAAGTGACACAGATTTTTTGATCTGGCAGGCTGTAAGGGTGAATAAAGAATCTTATGCTACCACACCACTAAGCAAGCAAGCCAGAATTTTTCACTTTTTGAAAATATGCAAATTGAGACTATTAAGAGAGCAATAACTATATTATACTCTTACAAATAAAATTAAAAAGAATTACTTTGCATGGTGAAAAGGGTAATATCCTAAAATGTAATTACATCATTTTGACTCCAACCGTTGCTGTCATGCATTTTAGTTCTGCATTTTGTTAATGCACCTCAGTTTCTTTTGACATATGTTGATGCACATGAATAGTACTAGTTATATTATCTGATATATAACGGTTTGTTATATTAATAACGCATGACCTCTATTCAAACCTTTTTATTCAGACAACGTTACATTACTAGATATTTTATTTTCTTGGCGGTGACACATGAAAATAATTAATGGACGCGCTAGTTGTTACTAGAGCGTTTAAAAGTAAGTTTTATAAAGGTAAAAAACTCTGCATGTTGCCAACACAACACTACACCCCTTTATTATAAGGACCGTCTAATCCACTTAGATTCTCTGCTGAAAGTCTGTTCTATGCTTTCTTCTGGGGTCAAACATCGTTATGAGTGTACATTTTCTGCAGTAAAATGATACAATATTTAGAGAAGTAACTTAATTATTGATCATTGATCAATGTAAGACTTGGACTATAGATGTGACCATATTAATTTTTTATAATATTCATAATTATAATACTGCATCAAATTCTCTTGCTAAAAAAAGTTAGTATAACTCCAATTATCAATTTTGTGTTTTTTTATGAAGAACAAATTATATGAGAACCACAAGTATTTTTTTTCTTTAAATTTGAAGTGCAAATAGTTGCTGTCATTTGGCATGCAACTTCTTTATGTAGTAGTGCCGCTTTTTGAATAGTAACAAGAGTTTTATGTGATTTGGGAATGTTGTATTTTCCTAGTAGGATGCATCTTGTATTCTGCTTGTGTGTGGTGGTGGGGTGGGGGATAGAGTGGATGTAGTGGTGGTGGTGTCTTTTGCCTATAGGTGTTAATTGAATCATTCATGTCTTCATGATACGTTTGCTCGACGCATTTTTTTTAATGCTTGTGGTTTCTCTTATAACTTGTTCTTTATTAAGAAAACACATAATTGATAATTGGAATTATGCTTAATTTTGGTTTAGCAAGAGGAGAGTTTGGTGCAGTATTTTAATTATGAATATTATAAAAAAAATTGTTGTGACCAAGTGTACAGTTTAAGTTTTTATATTGACCAATAATTAAGTTGTTACAAATATTGTATCATTTTACTCGAGAGGATCTATTCTCCAATTGTATAAGTAGTTTTTCTCCTCTTTTTTTTTCTTTCCATGTACAGTTAACAATAGGTATATGACCATCTTTAACAGTGGTTCTTATATAGGTTCTTAAGTTAAGAATTAGTTTTTATTTTATTTTTTCCATTAGAGATGGTTGAAGTGACATCTAATTGTATAACTAATTCTTTTATAAGAGCATCTCCAATCATATAATCTTATTTGGGTACTTAACTTCTCTTAAGTGAATTCTTTGTTGATATATAAGTTTTGAGACAATAATATGTTATTTTAAACTTCAATGCTAAAAGTTCTTAATTTTTTTAATTAAAATCTGTTTATGTTCCTCCCTCCTTCTAAGTTGATTTTCTAAACAATTTGACAAAGACTTTATTCTTATAGGTTTTTATAGAAGAACCAGTTCTATACTTGAATGCCATTTCAATCATCTTCAATGGGAGAAAAAAAAACCAATTCTTGACTTAAGAATCCTTACAAAAACCACCGTTAAAGATGATCTTATAACTATCGTTAACTATATAGGGAAAGAGGAAAAGAGGGGGCAACTGCCTAATACCAATGCTTTGCCCCAAAGAAAAGTATAGAACAAACTTTCTGCATAGAAAGAGGGAGGAAAGTATATAGATTTTAATTAAAAATAAAGTTAAAAACTTTTATCATTGGAGTGAAAATTAATAAATTATCTTAAAACTTATGTGTCAACGAAAAAGTTCACTTAAGAGATTTTAAAAACCTAAATGAGGTTCTATGGTTCGAGATGCTCTAATCATTAACAGAGAAAAAAAAAACCAACTTTGACATGGAGACATTGCTTTGCAGCAGCAGATCATCGAAAAATTAACATATTCAAGAGATTGTGTAAACCATGGCAAGTTGTTGCCGTAAAGTTTCAGGTGATTTCTTTTTGTAATTTTTTTTTCCTATTTACACATCTCATTTTTTATAATAATGTCCTTATTAGTGAGTGTAGTTTTATTGTTCCCGAATTTAAATTTTCTTATTCTATTTGTTTATTTCAGAATTAAACTTTCAAAAGTTTTTTTTATATTTTAGAATTAAATTTATGGAAGTTTATTTGTTACACATTTTGAAAATATGTTTTTTGAAATTCATTTGTATAGTTGTGGAAATATAATTAAAAATAAATAGACCTATGGAAGTTTAATTTCACACATAGCAGGTAAAAAAAAGTTGGATCCATTTTTATTTTTAACTTTCACACATATATCTTTCTCAAAAGACAATTTTATTTGGAGCTTAATCACAGTAAGGTTGCTCCCTCTTTTTGCATGCTATGATCTTGTCTTTTTCTCTAACTAATTGTCTTTAACCATCTCTCTCTATGCTAATAATTGTCAAATATTTTTATCCTTTTCTTATTTTTTTCTCCTTGCATTTGTGTGCCTTCTTGTTGGCTTGAATTTTTTGCACATATTAGAACTTAAACAGATACCATTAATATCATATAACTCCAAATTCTATTTGTCATTTTACATTATGCCTTGACAAATAATAACAATTCTAACCATTGGATCAAGGAATTATTAAACCATAACCGATAAAATTTGAAGTTACATAACATTAGTAATATCCGTTCAAGTTCTAATATGTGCAACTGATAAACACAAAATTCAAACTAATTAGGAAACGAACAAATGCAAGGGGAGAAAAATGTAAGGGGAGAAAAATAAGAAAAAAGATCAAAACATTTTGACAATTAGTGACATGTGGAGAGATGATTAAAGATAGTTAGTTAGAGAAAAAAGACAAGATCATAGCATGTAATAACTACAAAGGCAAATACTGTGGGTGAGCAGGAGCCATTGGACGTTTCAGATATAAGAGGGTTTCAACTTTCAAGTTTATTTATCCATTTTGGGGAATTACTTTGCGCATCTAACTTCATTTTTTACACCCAACAATTTTTTAATTTTTTTTCTAAAATTACCCCTTTTTAAAAACATACATATGATTCTTACGGAGTAAGAATCATACGAATTGCAATATGTATGAATCTTTCATATGAATTCGCAATCCGTAATGGCGAATCCATAAGGCCATTACCTACTCCACCTCCACCTCACCAACTCTGCTACACCATCTCCTCCGCGTTGCACCACCACCACCTCCTTGCCACCACATCGCCCTTCGCTCCAACCTCCAACGTGCCGCAGCACCACCACCTCCTTCATGGCATCGCCTTCCCTCTAGTCTCGCCCAGTGGCATCGCCATGCTGAAGTTGCGCAAGGCTATTGAGATCCTCGTGATGGCGTTGGTTAGGGAGGGGGAGGGAGTGGGCATGGTTGTCACCGCCAACCTTGCTATAGAGGTCCATGGCCTTACGGATTGACAATCCCTATAGGTTATACGTAAGAATGTTTTTGATTTTTCACCCTAAATGCTAGGTGTACAAGAACAAATGTTGGGTGTAGGAAGAAAAAGCCTCCATTTTGGCGTCTCTCCGTTGGCTTAATGTTCTTTCATACTGTTGGCTATTCATGGTGAATATTAGCTACACAATGACACCTAATAAGTTACTTCCTTAAGCTATGTTTGAATCTAAAGTAAAAACGTACTTTTAGAAATTTTAATGTACATTTTCAAATTCCAAACATGAAATTAAAAAAAAGGAAAAAAATTATTGCTTTAGAAGTAAAAATACTTTCTAAGTTCTCTCAACAATATCTAAACATGCACTTCTCAGTTATGAGATCATAAGCAGAAGGTGGATAAATCTTTTTCTCTTATGCCCTTCCAGTTATTCATAAAAGTTGAGTATGGTTAATTGAGATTAAATTTAAAATAAGAATTATTTTACACTTGTTTAATACAAAAACGTGGTCATTCGAAATGTAGCCAAAATCATTCATGTCTCATCCAATCCGTTTGATCATTACTATGGATCAATTGAGTTGAAAGTAAAATTTACACCATCAATAAAATACTACTTATGAATTTTCATCATAACCCTTTGAATCTTGAAACTTTGAGAAACAATAATTTTGTTTTTCGTTTTTGCCAAACTTAGACTTCTCTACCCCTTTATTTGTTGATTTTAACCAACAGATGGACAATTCAATAGACAGGTGAGTGGCCATACATGTAATAACTAATATCAAGTTCATAGATAACAACTACCTATCTGAAAACAAAATATTGAACAACATAAGCATCATCATACTTACAATCTCTTGAATGAGATCATACAAATTTTTTGCGTTTGGTTCAAAAGGCTAGTGAATTTGTATCACAAGAGACCACACAAACGGGGTCTTGAGCAGAAATGTCTTCCATTAGCTTTGACAATTGCCATGACACCAGCAGTTATTCCAGCACAGAGTACAGAAGACACATAATGCTGTGTATTTCGGCCCGCTAAAAAATAAACAAGAAAAATAGAAAATTGAGGAAAGAAAAGAAAAGCATCAAGGACCCTTTGTTCAGATAGAAGAAACAAAATTATATACCTTGCTGAAGAGTGAAGGTTGTTGCTGTCAAACCTCCAATTATCAAAGCTGATGCCACAGGCAGGTACTGCATGTTTGCAGTTTTCCACAAAATATGTCAATACCACTGATAATTTGTCTTATAAGCCATTTAAAAAGATTTGGTGTGATGTAATTATCTATGTCCACAATTTAAATTTACATGTGCTGAAACGGCTTGTCAAGAATTTGGTAATTTGTATTCTTCCTGTAGTTAATTACACTGAAGAATGCATAATGCAACAATTTGTATTTATCATAAAATCAGAACTGCTCCTTGGCTAGATGCCTTTTTCAACTAGGTAGAAACAGCTGCGTGGATCAAACAACACCACAATCCATTGAAGTCAACCATGATCTCCAGAAACTAAAACAGCTTCTACATTATTGCATCCCCATCTCTGTTTGGGTACCAGGGGAGATTATTGGACATCCTAGATGACAAGGTCCTTAATCCCACTGGCTCCTTTTTTCCCCAATCAAGTAAAGGTTGGCTCATTTTATTTTTCAATTCATTACAGCTTTCCGGGATTGTGAGGGGTGGTAGAAAATAGAAAGACGAGGCATTGAAGCTACTTACCGTTAGAGGTTCAAAGTTATTCGACCGGAAAGGAGAAGGAACGTTTCTGCTGACATTATAGTGACCACTTATCAAATCCAGGGCATCCTGAAAAAGATATGAAACTTATTAAATACTTTGAGACCAAGTTCCCTTTATTTAAACGAGTGGTAAGAATTATGCACATAAATGAACTTGCCTGCCGAATCCCATCCTGGAAGTTATTCAAGTAATATCGGGAAAGTGCACTCATCCCATCTTTAATCATTCCAGTTATTGTTTGTTTCCCATATCTGCACCATATTTCCAAAACGAACCAGTATCACAGAAGGGAAACATAGCAATATAGGACTTTCAGGACCAAAAATTTCATACCTAACTAAGTCCCCCTTGAGTGCATGAGTTCCAGCATACTCGAGACTTATCTCATCACCTTGGTCTGCCCACACTAAATAAAATAAACAGAGCTCAAATAAGCAGGGCAATAATTCACAAAGAATGGAAGAACTTATATAGAAATTCCATACATATTCTAAATTTTCCATATTCCTCTTCAAACATGGAAATGCACTCAGAGGAAGTCAGCGCTTCAATCCTCTGCAACTGAAGATTTAATGACTTCTGGGCCAGATAACACTAAAAACAACATAAAGATAGTCATGTAACCGGACATATTACACATATCCAAACACGAGGACAATCAGACAAGGATTAAGAAAAGAACAAGTCCAAGCATTCAATTAATCCCTTATCAACAAACCTGAGTAACATTTGTTCGATCAAGGGAATCAATGCAGTTTACTCTGACAAGTCCTCTCTGCTCCTCTAGTATATTTCCTTGTCTATCTATCAAGAAGTATCTGCTCAGCTGAAATAGCAATAATTAAAAATCTGAATTATAGATTTGCCAGTATACCTAGATTGTGGCAACTAGCTATTGCATTTGTATAAATACTTAATTTTTTCCCATTACCTTTGTTTTTCAAAATCCTCCGAGATTTGATCATAGAGGATTTTCAGATTATCAAAGTTTGAGCTCCCACAGTAGTGATGAAAATCAAAAGGCACATATCTGCCATAATCCGTTGTTATAAAAATAAAGTTAAAAGAAAAAGGAAACAATGACACACAATAATCATATTCATATCAAGCACACTGAAACAGCTTAAGCTATAATACAGCCAAGGCAAACTTAATAGTTAATGGATGTAAAATAAGGTTGCAAACAAAAAATATGTTTAAATAAATTATCACCTCACATTTTGCTGATTTTGCATTTCAGCAGCATATGCTGCACTTAATTGACCTTCTTCACCATGCTACAACAGTAAAATTAACAAGAAATTGCTTAAAATAATACACACAAAGTAACAACTAAGAAGCACTTAAAAGGGAACTTAGTAGTGGAGATTGGCTATTATTATATCCTTAAGGACATGCTAACCAAACTCAACCAAACCATAGCCTCAATTTCCCTACGTAAAATTTTGGGGATGAGAAAAGGGATACTGAAAAAGAAAAAATCTTCAAATTTAAAAACCAAACACATTTTTACTCAACCATGAATATCCTTGCCTCCAAAGCATCAAGAAGATGCTATGTATCTCTGGACTCGTGGTAAATCTGAAAAATAAATTTGTGACAAATTCGTTGCTTAAAGTAGAAAGAGAGCAGAAAGAAACCATACTTTATCAGTAAGATCAAGTGCTACTATCTCTCCATATCTTTGCATGAGATCATGGAAATGACGCTCCACAATCTTGGGCTAGAGTAGGAGTGGATGGGGAAAAAAAAAAGAACATGTATTAATGTACATTTCATGATAAAACCATTAAAATGCTGGAAAAATTGAGAATAGAAGTATACTGTTTCCTCATGACTAATAACCCTAAGGTGCGGTTTATAGCTTAGATCAACAATCTGCTCCCACAAAAGGGGAATTGAACCTCGAGCCTGTGAAACAATCAATTGGAGTACAAATCAAAATTTGGGAGACGAAACATTGATATTTGCAGATAAAAGATGTTATATGGTACTAGGATACCAAATTCTCATTAACCTCTCTCTCACCTATAACATCCCATTTTTTTCATAAAATAAATTAAAAATGATTTTATTTAAAAATAAATAGAGTTTTAGAAAAATAATAAGGTTTTTGTAATTAAATAAATAAAAAGAAATATTTTATTAATTAAAATAATAGTTTTGGTGTTTGAATTATAATTCTTCCTTTACGATTATAATTATGATATTGTTGTGTTTGACGGACCAATTGATGTTCTGGTGCGAATTGGTTGATAAAATTGAATGCTTTTGGTGTTTTCGTGTTTTTGGCCTATGATTTTGATTCCTTGATTTTGATATGATTATGTAAAATTATTTGAAGAGTTTTACTTTCCATGTTGTGAGAAATATTTTTTGTTAAATTGTTTGTATTTTGGACAAGATTTACTAGATTAACATTATAAATTGTTATATTGAGATCATGAAATTGTGAGTAAGTGACCAATTGAATATGTGATGAATTGTGAGATACATGTGTATTGAGATGTTGTGTGTATTGAGTTGTGAGCTATGAACCATACAATCACACGACTGTAAGATCCTTTAAGGACGACGAGTTAATGTGCGACGAGCATTGTAATGGGAACCACAGGGGAAACCCAACCAGTTTAATCACTTTGACGCGCGATGAGAAAAAATTATTTTGAGAACAATTGAGGAGTCGTGTGTTTTATACAGTTCAAAGATAAGGTCTGCATACTTTTTCTGGGTTGGACCTGAATCAGGAGGGAGAGGCCCTGACGGACTCTTCGGAGTGTAGGCCTTGGGGGTAAATACACTCGGTTTGAATGTTCCTTGAAGCCTATGCTGATCCCATATGATTGGAGCATTCTCGCAAAACAAAGAGACATTGACTGGTCTCCCTATGATCTTAACTAGGGAGAGTGACTTGACTTATCAATGTGTGTGATCTGTCTTGTCATGTACTTCTGGGCGTCCGACGAGATTTTTCACTGACACGGTACGACATTGCATATAGGATTGAGTCTTAGTATATTTGTTGAGTGATATTGTGTATTAATTGAATTGATTGGTTGAGTGATATTGTGTTTTAATCCTTGAGTACATGAATGATGTGAAAATGTGTGAGACGTGTAGTGTTGTATGTGATGTTACGCGATAAGTGGTGGAATGACGTGAGTTGTGTTAAAGTAAGTTGTATTTCATTTATATGATATGTATATCTTTGTTGTCCCGTTTCTCTCTATAGTTAGGAATGTGATAACTAACTCCCGTGTGTTGTTTGTGTTTGGATCCAGTGATAATTTCAAACTTTTTGTTCGTGAGAGCAAATAGTTAGGTGGATGACTTTAAAGAACCTTGGCTAGAGAACATTGAGACACAACGCTCTCATAGAATGTGGCATTGGGGCATGATGTGCTGAACATGTTATTTTACTTTATTTTATTCTGCTGCTAAACTTGAATTCTTTTTTAAACTTGAACGACCTTGTTTTTTTTTTTTTTGAACGGCCAAAATTATATTAAATATATAATAGAAGATACATAGTACCAGAGGTACTACAAGAAGCCACAGGAGGTAGGATCTCCTGGGACAGAAAAGTAATTAAAATTATCCAACATCCCAACAGAAACAATACAACCCAACCCAACAACACAAACACTACTTAAAAGCCAAAGCCATAGATGAGGACCATTGGTGAAAAGGAACAGTAAAATCCTTTTCCCACCCCCTCATCCAAGACCAAGAGAGGAAAATTGTATTATCCAGCAGCTTCGAGATGACAAAAGGATGATTGTTGAAGATAATGTCATTTCTGAGCTTCCATATTGATGTTGTAGCTGCTATCCACCAAATTTTCCACCTTCTGTTAGTATCCTTCAATCCTGACATGGGAGAGTGCTGGAGGAAATTATCCATAGGCCTACAATGGAGCACTCTAGGTTCCTTAACCCATGAGTGAAATTTTCTCCATAGAGGCATAACTTTATGACACAAGAAGAATAAGTGAGAGGCAGATTCAGCTTTGTTTTGACAAAAGGGGCATAGATCATTTTCAATGGTAACATGCCTCCTAATTAAATTATCCTTAGTGGGCAATCTGTCCCATAGAAGTCTCCAAGCAAAAACTAGGGCTCTAGGAGGGATTTTGATGTTCCATAGGTGCTGGAAACCAAGACACTGATCTTCATCAAGATGTTCAGCTTTGACATGAAGATAGGCAGAATTAGTAGAGAAAATTCCTTTAGGGTCAGCTCCCCACACCCAAGAGTCTTTCAAAGATGCAGATGGACTAATTGCAGCAGTTTGATCAATAAACTCTGAGGCTCTTCCCATTTCATTATCAAACAGATTGCGCCTCCAAGAAAAGCTCCATTCCCACCCAGATTCACAAAAGGATCCCATGCTTGCCACTGTCTGAAGTTTTTGAGATGAGACTTGATATAATTCAGGGAATTTATCTTTTAGCCTTGTCCCTCCTTCCACCCAAGAGTCCTCCCAAAAAAGAATTTGATCACCCCTACCCAGCTTCCAAATGAACTGCTTTGAAACATCTGCCATACTGCTGTGATTAATTGTGGACCTCAAATCAGACCACCAGTATGAGAAGTGTTGCCTTGTGGACCCCTCATCTAAGCCTCTCCATCCCCTGTACTTTGAAATTAAAATTCTATTCCACAGCTGATCTGGGTGCTGAAACATCATCCATTTCCATTTGATTAGGAGAGCTTTGTTGAAAGCTTTAATGTCTTTAACTCCCAATCCTCCCCTTTCTCTAGCAGCACACACTTGACTCCAAGCCACCCAAGCTATCTTCTTCCCTTCTTGGCTACCACCCCAAAGAAAATTTCTTTGAATGGTAGTGAGCTTGTTAATCATTGCTGAAGGGGCCCTGAAAAAAGACATATAAAACAAGGGCAGAGCTGTTAATACAGCATTAGTTAGGGTGATTCTACCAGCCATTGATATACTTCTCTGCCTCCATTTGTTCAATCTAGCCTCGAATTTATTGATAATAGGTTCCCACACCACCTTCCTTCTCGGATTAACACCTATAGGCAGCCCTAGGTAGCAGAAAGGAAGCTGTAGTGGTCCACAGTTCAAGAAATCAGCAGCACATCTGATCCACTGTTCAGACTGACCAATTGCTCTGAGTTGGCTCTTAGCAAAATTGATTCTCAGGCCAGAAGCTATTTCAAAGCTTCTAAGAATAGCCTTGATAACACTAACATTCTCCATAGAAGCTTCCCCAAAGAAGATGGTGTCTTCCGCAAACTGGAGAATATTCACTGGGACCTTGTTCTTCCCTACCATAAAGCTGTGAAATAAGTTTCTAGACACTGCTTCCCTCATCAATCCTGTTAACCCTTCAGCAACCAAGACAAATAACAAAGGGGCCAAGGGATCCCCTTGTCTCAATCCTCTTTGAGGCTTAAATTCTTCAGTTGGGCTTCCATTTACAAGGATGGATATTGAGGCTGATGCAAGGCATCCTTTAACCCAGCCAATCCACTTTTCATGGAACCCCATTCTTCTCATCATATAAAAGAGGAATTGCCAGGACACAGAGTCATAAGCTTTTTCAAAATCCACTTTAAACACCAAGCAAGGTTTCTTTAGCCTCCTAGCCTCCTCAACCACCTCACTAGCAATCAAGACTCCATGTAACAGCTGTCTGCCCTTAACAAATGCTGATTGTCTTTCATTAACAAGGTGATTCAGAACCTTACTTAGCCTATTAGATAGGATTTTAGCAATAATCTTGTATACACATCCTATAAGGGATATGGGTCTGAAGTGACTAATATGTTGAGGATCCCTGAGCTTAGGAATAAGAGCAATGAATGAAGAATTAAGGCCCTTAGGAAAAGCAGCATTCACATGAAATTCTGCTAAAAACCTTAAGAAATCAGGTTTCAACTCATTCCAAAAATGCTTGATAAATCTAAAATTAAGTCCATCTGGCCCTGGGCTTTTGTCATTGCCACAAGCCCACACTACAGAATATATCTCCTCCTCTTTAAATGGCTCAACCATCAAATCTCTCTGGATTGGGTGCAGGACATTAAAAGCAACTCCATCTAAGTTGGGTCTGAGCAGATGAGGTTCAAAAAATCTGCTCTGAAAATGATGCATTACCTCAGCCTTAATCATGTTAGGGTTTTCTACCCAAGAACCATCAATCAACAGTCCCCTCACAACATTTCTCCTTCTGCTGTAATTAATAATTCTGTGAAAATATGAAGTATTGTTGTCTCCCTCTTTAATCCACTTGCTTCTAGATTTCTGTCTTACAAAGGACTCATAGATAGTTGCCTTTTCCCAAAGATCAGCTTGAGTCTTCTTGAGCTCCTGGATTTGCTGATCAGAAGGTTGTGCTGATAGTGAGTTCTCCAGATCATTTAGCTTTTGCTGAATCTGCTTGACTTTGTTACCCAAGTCTCCAAAGTTTTCTTTACTCCAGTTTTTCAATCTTTGCTTGAGGGTCTAAAGTTTGCATTTCAACACATATCCACCCCACCCGGTAGGTTGAGATTCAGACCAGCAATCCCTCACCACCTTGTGATAATCTTTGTTCATTAACCAACCATCATACACCTTAAAAGGCTTAGGGCCCCAATCAATGCATTTAGATTGCATAATGATAGGACAGTGATCAGAATAATTTCTTTCAAGGATAAATTGAGAGCTATCAGGCCACTTAGATAACCATGCATCAGAGTGAGTTGCCACTCTCTTTCTCTGTTTGGATGATGAGTTGGGCTATTTCATCCGATACCCCAGAGAGGAGAATCATGTCATCTCCGAGAAATCTGGTACGAATTGTACCCCAATTCCCAAGCAATACGATCTTCTAGAGTCTCCACTGCCATAACCTCCTTTAACTTCCCCACCCAAGCATCATTACACCAAAGTCCCCTACCTGTGTACAGGGTAAGCATTATAGATGGTATTACAGCTTCGTTGCTCCTCTTATGGCCTAAAAGCTTCCCCATAGTCGTCACTTCCACATACGATCTCCGAAAATGTTTCTGATAAATTTTATTTGGTAACAGTGTAGTGAATGTGAACCTTTTACCCACGTGAATTTGTTTAAGTGATTTGGAAAAAAATGATTTAATAAAATTCCAGATTTTTATATCTTTTTCTTGATTATATGTATGTTGGGGTAGAGGGTATCACACACCCTCCGACTCTCTCTCTCTCTCTCTATATATATATATATATATTCAAAATTTTGAAAGCTAAGAGACTACAACATTCAAAGTCCTTCAGCATGTTTGACTACAGAGCCAATTCTCATCTCAGAAACAGACAAAATGCTAGTGGAAAACATAGCCAACTCTGCAGAGAAACTATAGAAAGGAATTTCTGGAAGTTGATAATAAATAATGTATAATAATACCTGCAAAAATGAGAACTTGAATTCTTCAGTTTCAAGCAACTGTTCAGTTTCAATGAAATTAGCAGAGTCACCTTCAAGGTTAGCTCCTCTTCTCCACATTCTTGTTCCTATGTCAGTATGTTCACATATTATAATGAGCTATTACAGACTTATAACACTTATTATAAGAAGCATTTTTGGGCATCTTACCTAGACGCCGTGTACATCTTCTTGAAAATAAGGTCACTGTAGCATTTGAGTCTTTTAGCTTCAGCTCTGCTACTTGAAAGCTTAAGCCCAGTTAAGGGAGAACAGTAGTGGCTTCTTATAGTGAACACATAGTTCATTTTCATCATTTTTTTGGTATTGACTTTATGTGGAGAGCATATGCACACACACAAAAAAATAAAAAATAAAAAGAAACAGAAGGGGCAGGGACGGGGATGGAGCATAGGTAATTTAGACTTCAGGATATTCCCTTGTACTATGGGCACGATGAATTTGTCAACCTGCCATCATAAAGATAGGTGTTACGAAGACAACCACATGATCATACTAAGAATGAAAAACGAAGTTCATTAAAACTTTGAACCCTTTTTCTTTATAAATAAAATACATCCTTTTATTAGTGAAACTAAAAGCATTTATACTTAAGCAAACTGGAAGAACAGCCAAATATTCTAACCTTCAACTCAATAAGCTCCTCCAAAAGATGTTTGTTCCAGACAAATCGAGGGTCAGCCTGAAATACAAATAGAAAAATGAAACCTAAAGCTTTTATAGAGTTTTTACTGATAATTGCATTAAATGGTGCCGATGGGATCAAGAGGCCTTTATTTGATCTTTACTAATCTAGAATTAAATGCATCAGAGGAATGGTCCAAAAAGGACATAATATAACACATTTCAATAACATTAACTAATCAGTAAAATAATGGATCAAAATGAAGTAGTATAACCAGAATGAAACAAGATATACATGAAAATTAACTGAAACATAAAAAATCATTCAATTATGCATGAACAGAATGTTGGCGAAGGAAAGCTTCACTCTTAATAAAAATATGAAAAAGTAAATTTCAAATCACTTAATGATTTGATGACAATTATTCTCAGAAGATCAAGAATTATGTCAACCAACCTGCTTCCAGATTGGCTTACTTGTCCAGCCTTCTACTAACTTGCTTCTTCTATGCAAGCTGGTGGACACGAATTACATTTTATGAATATCAACCCTGGAACGGTATCAATATGATATGAATAAGATCATAATAAACCAGAAAATTCAAGTCTGTGGTTCTTACTTTAATGTAATATCTGTTTCATATGAATAGTACAAGCCTGGCATTGACTCCACTACTTTTAATAGGGTCAGGAAGAAAGTCTCATCCTTTTTCTGCAGAAAGATAGTACACATAAGATGTACTAAATGTGGATCACATGCATTTTAATGATGTCTGAATGAATTCTGACTATATAAGTCCTTACTTCTTGAGCAGTTGAAAACCTCAAAGCTTCATTACATGCAAGTAATCTCATGGACATCAAGCGATATACTGGAAAGCCAAGGAAACTTCCAACTTCCTTCCGAGAAGTTATTACAATAGCATAAGTTCCTACATCCATGCACATAATGTTGAGCCTTAACGAGTATAAAGGAAGTTATGTTGTTAGACTTGGTAACCTTCAGAAAAAAGTTTGTGTTCATCTCAATCATTTAGCTTGCTCAACTTCTTTTTGCTAAAGCAGATGCAGTGAACATGATTTACTTGAGAAAAAGGCTAAATATTAGACATACATCCTTAACAAGAAAGGTGAAAGAACAACAATTGCACGATCAATCAGAGCCTACATTTAGCAAAAAACTATGGCTATATATTATGTACAATATTGAAGTGCAAACAGGATTAGATTTACTTCTTCCCTGGCCAACAAAAACCTTAACCAAATAAAGATCCTCAAGAAGGACTAGGACAGGATTAAATGTTAATACCATCCAATCTAGCATGTTCACATCCAAAGGTACAAATGAGTCATTGTGAAAATAAATGCAAATACAATTATGCTTAAAAATTTGACACAATAACCCTGCAAACGCACGTAAAAGACAAAAGTGTTCTCCAATTCAAAATAACCATTTTTTTTGGTCGGCCCAATTCAAAATAACCATGTTTTGCAAGAAGTTTATGGTAGTGCCATTGTGCAGTAAAATTTATCGCAAAACTGTGGCAGGCTCCTGGACAGTTTTATTATATAAGTAGTAGACAGCTCAAGATAAGCATAACTACCTACAACCAATCTTATGGTTCCCACCACACCATAAATTGTAGATGTCCTCAATGGACTTCCAGAGAATGTGTCACCTGCAAAGAACAAGAAAAATCATAAAAATAGAAATAATTACAACAAAATGGTCAATATCAAATACGTTTTTATAATTGCTTAATTAGCAATCAACCATACATGGAACTGAAACTAAATAACCAAGTAAGATCCAACCAAACCTCAACAGGTAAGAAACAATAACCTTTGACTAAAACCATTTCATAAATGTGTAAATGGACATATTCAGTATATAATACTACACACGATCTTGCCAAAAGCAACATCCACAAAGACACCAAATATACTTCATATCCACAATTAAACGATCTATTCTTAAAATTCCAAGACCCCCAATTTTTTTTGTTTTTCAACTTAGAAAATAAATGAACTTTTCAACTTATTTTCTCTGATCAACACAACAACAACAACAATAAGTAACAAACTTCACAGAACATTTCCTGCATTTTCTATGCAACCAATCAAGAAATTTTGAAGCTTCGATTCAGAAAAGAAGATTACCATCATCATCAAATACATTGATGCTGCCATCAAGACGGTTAATCCAGAAGCCATGGTTGGGGGATTGATGAGATTTGATCACGAACTTGTCCTGAAACTCGAGCAGTTCCAGCTCATCGTAAAGCTTGAATCTTTCGGGTGAACTCGAAGGGGGTTCAATGTCCATTGTCAAATAATTGCAGAAACAAGACAACCCCAGAAGCAATTTAACAAGACAGCACTATTAAGACAGTTTTTTTGTCACAATGATGAGAAAGTCACAAGGAACAAACAACCCCTTCCTCTTCAACAACCAAGCACAAATTTGATGACTTTTTGCAGTATATTACCATCATACCCTCCCTAATATTCGTAAACCAAATCATCCACCAAGTGACGTGTTTGATTTAGTTTATTGAGAAATATAATAATGCATTGCCCACTGCATCTGCATGAATCAATTGACGCTTAAGTTGTTTAAGGTTAACAAGAAATATCGTTTTGATTTCTGGTTATATAAAAATACAAATAAATGAAAGAAAATTTTTATTGGTCTATAATAATTTTATCTGCCAACAAAATTGTCTCTTACAAAATACATTTATAATTAATCACGAAATGAAAAATTAACATACCAGAACAATTATACTTGACAACTATGCTAGAATTTTAATATATATGACACATATTTTCTTTATTTTAATTGTTTTGGTAGTTTCATGTATAGTTTAAATAATTTTGGCATTAGGAAAAGGATAGGACTATATGATAGCAGTGATGTCTAATTCAACCTATGGAATGTTCCATGTTCCCTTCCCTGTTATAATCGCTGTTAGAATTTAACGAAATTGGTGAATGTCTTTTTTTTCTTTCAAGCGATGTCCCGTTAATAAATAGATTTGTTTAAGTTTATTGCAGAGTGAATTAATTAAGCTTAGTCGCGTTTCTTATGTAAGAAGCGATTGTTTATGAAAAAAGTTAATATATTCTTAAAAAATAATAATTTAATGGTGAAATAAAATGAAGTATAAATAAAAAAACTTAAATACTTTTTTAATCCTTATAATTTAATTTTTTTTCTTTTTTACTTTCAAATTATATTTATTTTATTTTTTGTCTAGATAACTATTTAAAAAGTACCTTCTCAAGCACCCACTGTTTGTGAGCATCATGTAAATTTCAATCTAAATCCTCGTTAAATAAGACTTGTATTATACATGATTTATTCTTGTTTCTTTTTTACATTTCTGAAGCATAAAGAGATTGACAGTTTTTCTTATCTTATAATATGTCTTCTACAAATCTAAACTTTTTTTGAAAAAATATAAAGATAAATTCTCTTCCACCCACGTATGGGACCCGTCACCCGTGTGTGCAAGTGCCACAAGTAGTCTCATTTTCAATCATGAAATACTCCACAACTATGTTTCTATAGTATGATAGGAAGTTACATTGTTCAAAATCTAAGAGTTTCATATGATTTTGACATCATAAACCAATGCTCTCTTATTCATTCCCGTGGTACCAAAAAGTTGCAAATTGTTGACAACCCCCGAAAAAAAAAAAAAAAAGAAAGTCCTGAATTTTAACTTGTCCTGATTACTTTTTGTAGCGTTATGCAGTGAGGTATTGTGAAAGCACATTTGCATTTTTCTCAATTTCCTTGGAGATCTTTGGGTCAATAGGCTTCCTTTTCAGAAAATTTGAATACCATTCAGCAGAAACCTTAGGTATCCTCCTTAAGCTCGGATCATTCATATCTACGTAATATAGGCCAAAACTTGATTCATATCCAGTTAGCAACTCGAGTACATCCAAGAAGGACCATACAAAATAACCTTTTACATTTAATCCACTCCTGTCGATGTATAAAAAATAAAGGATAAGAATAAACAATAATCAGCTTTCATGAAACAATTGACAATCATTTTAAATAAGAGAAAATAAACAATGCACTAATAGTGCAAATTAATTTTTCACTGTCATCCAAGCAAAAATCATCCTATATAATAAATTTGTTAACTTTTACAATAATTTTTCAACTTTATCACATGAAAATGAAAATCAGAGTAGAAGTACCTTAGTCCATCAGCCAAGCTTCCTATGTATTCATGCAAGTATTTCACCCTCGGCCAGTCATCTAATGAAGAATTGTGAGGTGTTTGTTGGCCTGCAAAGCTAAAATGACTTAGCATACAACCAGATAATAGGCCAGGTAAATATGTTGAAAAAAAGAAACATGGAACTTTGGAATGATGATTCGAAGGTAGATACAAAGATGTTATGAATTGGAAAATCGACATACCGTTTTCGTGTATGTAAATTGGAATGTCTCCATAAGAATTCTTTAGTGAATCTAACGCCGCTAGGAAAATCTTGGGAGTAATTGGAACCTAAACCAACCAGCAGGTTAGCGGAAATTATTGATGCTCCATCTTTAAAAGAGTAAATAAATACATAGAGAGGATTGGCACCATGTTCCTGCTATGTTACCTCATCTGTAGATGTGCCATTTGGAAAAAATCCTACAACCAGAAAGAACATTTAATTAGCTGTTTCAGTTCCACAAAATTAGAGGAAGGTGGATGACACCACAGACTGATTTCACCTACTGGATTTTACTAATTAGCAATTAAACAAGTCCTTAGCAATGACAGGATAAAATAATAAATTTATATTTATGTTTGAGAAAAGATTGCACCCAGAAGAAATTCCATCAGGGTGTGTCAGTGGAGCCACAGAAGCTTTATAAAAAAGTTATATCAAATGTCACAATGGGTGATTGAGAATTAGGTTTTCTGTCCCAAAGAATTTGAAAATTTAATCATTTAACAAAAAAAAAGGCTCAGTTGCTGAAAAAATAAAATAGGATGTAAATAAGTCTAATTCCATTCACAAGAGGTATCTTAATTCATAAAGATAAGGATAAGACCTCACACAATAAAGAAACATTTATATATAAGTAACTTGTTAAGCCTTGATATAGAATTGGTTATGCAATAAAAATAGGTCAGGGAAACAGCTTATGATATACTATCAATTTCCACCGATATATCTGCTATGTAATCTCTATTCTCCTTCTGCAGGCGGCTAGGACTGTTCTTAACAATAAGTGAGTAGTAAAAGTTTATTCCCAGGAAATCAATTGAGCCCTTGACCAGATTTGATTCCTTTTGAGTGAAGAAAGGAAGCCTTGATCCAGCTTTCTTTTTCATTATATCAGGGTAACCTCCAAATATAAAGGGATTCATAAACCTGCAATAACAAATCATAGACAAAAGTTTACTGTAGCAACTAATGTATAATCGAAAGCTATGACATTTTACTTGTTTCATAATTGAGGCCATGGGCAGTTTGTAAACATCTTTGTTCCGGAGGACAATACCTCGGATGCGGTGAGCCTAACGATGTAGAGCACTTGAGGTCATAAACAAAAATTAATCTTAAAGGACTTGCAAGGTAAAGTGATGTGTGTATTGTCGGTTGAAGATTAATCTAAAAAAGTGTAGATATATGATTGGTGGTCCATTATCTAGAGAGTTCTACACCTATGGAGATGTTGTAGTGTGTAGAAATTTCTTGATGAATGTAGAAAAATATCTTATTATCTAAAGTCATAGAAGCATCTAAAACATTATAGAGATGAATGGTAGATGATAGATGAGTCTAGAAGACTCTAGGACTAAGTAGTATAGAAATGTGTAGAAATCACCTATATAAAGGCATAAGTTGTAACAAACCATGCAATATAAGTCAAGAAGCTAATAAGCACAATTCAAGTTAAGGTGTCAATTTTTTGAAAACTCATCCTCTTCCTACTCCCATCATTTCTATCATACATTTCTACCATATCCTTCCATAAAAAAAAGGCATAACCACGTCCCATATCCTAACATTATCATCAGAGAGCAGTGTTGATCCTATGGCCTTTGCTACATCACCTAGCCCACCAACCTTCAACTATAACCAAACCTTAGTTGTCATATTTAATGGGGAAGCATATGATTATTGGGGCATCCAAATGAAAACTCTATTCATCTCACAAGACTTGTGGGATGTTATAGAGAATGACTATCCAATCCCAGAAAGCCAAGAAGAATTGGCTACGTGGACAACAACAAAGCAAAAGGAGTACAAGCAAAACAAGCAACATGATGCTAAGGCTCTGCTATTCATCCAACAAGGAGTTAGTAGAGAGATCTTTCCAAGAATCATGCAAGCAAAAAATGCAAAGGAGGCGTGGGAGAATCTGAAAAATGAATTTAAAGACACAGACAAGGTAATTTCTATTAAACTTCAATCTTTGTGGAAGGATTTTGATACATTAATAATGCGGGAAGATGAATCTATACAATCTTTCTTCTCTCGTGTCTCTAATATCTTCAATCAAATTAGAAGTTATGGGGACACGATTGAAGAAAAGAAAATAATACTAAAAATATTAAGAAGTCTTCCCGTAAAATGATCATATTGTGGCTGCCATAGAAGAATTAAAAGATTTATCTAAACTCACTCTAGTAGAATTAATGGGCTCTTTAGAAGCTCATGAAGCTAGAATGAAAAGATTTGAGCAGCCACTAGAGCAAACATTCCAATCTAAAATTAATATCTCTAAAAATGATGGAGATAAGAAAAATAACCACGATAAATTTCCTCAAAAAAGAGGAGGAGCATTTACTAATCGTGGTAAAAGGAGCGGAAAGCAATGGAGTAATAATGCTTCAAGCTCCTATTGCAAATTATGCAAGAAAAATAATCAGGATACAAATGATTGTCGGTACAAATGCAAAAAGTGCAAAAGGCACCTACACTACGAAAAAGATTATTTTTACCGACAAAAAGAAGAAGCAAATTTTCTAGAAAATAAAGAATCCCTTGATCATACTTTGTACTCCGCTTTATCTTCTCAAGAATCAAGGGATGTATGGTATGTTGATAGTGGTTGTTCAAACCACATGACAAAAAACAAAAGTTGCTTTGTGCAACTAGATGAGACAATAAAATCCATAGTTACACTTGGTGATGGAAATGTTCAAACAGTTGAAGGAAAAAACACCATTGCTGTTAAAACTCAAAATGGTAGCCAAAAATATATCCATGATGTTTTTTATGTGCCAGGTCTTACTCAAAATCTTCTAAGTGTTGGTTAACTTATTCATAAAAATTATAAAGTCATCTTTGATGATGATAAATGTAATATCATTGATAAAAGAAAGGGCCAAATTATTTCTATCAAAATGGCTCCTAATAAAGTATTTCCTCTATTTATGCCATTTGGGCAAAACAATGCATTGAAATGTGAGAATATGGATGAGTCCATGCTGTGGCACTTGAGGTATGGTCATCTAAACTTTAATGGCCTCAAATTATTAAAACAAAAAAAATATGGTGGTTGAACTTCCTTTAATTTCATCTAACCTTAAAGTTTGTGAAGGCTTCATTTATGGCAAGATGCACAGGTTTCCATTTCCAAAAACATCTTGGAGAGCTAAAGCTCCACTTCCATTGGTGCATGTTGATATCTGGGGACCATCAAGTACCCCCAGCTTTGGTGGAAGAAGATATTTTCTCCTCTTCGTTGATGACTACACTCGAATGATGTGGGTGTACTTCATCCAACAAAAATCCGATGCATTCTCTTGCTTCAAGGAGTTCAAGGCCCTAGTGGAAAAGCAAAGTGGGCATTCCCTCAAAATCTTGAGAACAGATTGCAGGGAAGAATTCAATGGGCACATATTCATCAATTTTTGCTATGATCATGGCATCAAGAAGGAGCTGACTGTTCGTCACACTCCACAACATAATGGTGTCGCTAAAAGGAAAAATAGAACCATTGTGGAAATGGCTCGATCGATGCTACATCACAAGAACCTGCCAGAGAATCTATGGGAAGAAGTTGTTAGCACAACAGTATACATCCTCAACCGTTCTCCAACTAAAGCAGTCTTAAATATGACGCCATATGAAGCATGGTTCAACAGAAAACCAACAGTTGATCATTTTAAAGTTTTTGGATGTGTTGCTTATTCGCACATTCCAAAGGAGAACCGAGAAAAGCTCGATGAAAAGGGAGAAAAGTGCATCTTTGTCAGCTATAGTGACCAATCTAAAGGTTACTGATTATTCAAAGCAGTTGATCATTTCAAGAGATGTCATCTTTGATGAAGGAGCAAGCTGGCAATGGAGTACTGAAGTCAATGAGATGCAAGAAGTAACCAATCCAAGCCCGTGCGCACTGCCACCATCACCAACACAACATGACCAACAACACCAGCAAGAAGAAGTAGAAAAAGTCTCACAACAACAACTTCGAAGATCAGGAAAGCCACACAAACCGAATCCAAAGTACGCAAATGTTGGATTTTTTGCCTGTGAACCTCAAAAGTTTGAGGAAGCATCGAAATAAGAAGTTTGGAGAAAAGCCATGGACGAGGAAATCAAAATGATAGAGAAAAATCATACATGGGAGCTCATGCAAAAACCAGAAGACAAGGAGATCATTGACCTGAAATGGGTTTACAAAATTAAATATAATGAGGATGGAACAATCCAGAAACACAAAGCACGACTTGTCGCTAAAGGCTATTCACAACTGGCAGGAGTTGATTTCAACGAGACATTTGCTCCCGTTGTGCGCATGGAAACAATCAGAACTGTACTAGCCTTAACTGCACAATTGAAGCTACAAGTCTACCAGCTAGATGTAAAATCAGCTTTCTTGAATGGAGAGATTGAAGAAGAAGTCTACGTGGAGCAACCACAAGGATACAAAGTTCAAGGAGAAGAAGACAAAGTATATCGCTTGAAAAAGGCACTTTATGGTCTCAGACAAGCTCCCCGAGCATGGAACGACAAAATAGACAAATACCTCGTCAAGCATAGATTCCTCAAAAGTCCAAGTGAGCCGTCACTATATGTGAAGATGCAAGGTAATCATTTCTTGATTTTGTGCCTATACATAGATGATTTAATCTACACCGGCAACAACTCACAGATGATGGAAGAATTCAAAAAGGCTATGATGCAAGAGTATGAAATGATCGATCTTGGACTCATGAGATATTTTCTCGACATGCAAGTCAAGCAAAGACCTGGACAAATATTTATCTTGCAAGAAAGATATGCGGATGACTTACTGAAGAAGTTCAACATGCAAGATTGCAAACCACTTGCCACACCTACGGCGATGAACGAGAAGCTTTCAAAAGATGATGGGCAAAACAAAGTTGATGCAACAGTTTATAGAAGCCTAGTCGGTTCGCTAATCTACTTAACCAACTCAAGGCCAGACATCGTACATGCAGTTAGCATCGTGTCTAGATTCATGAGTAACCCAAGCAAAGCACACTTTGCAGCAGCCAAGAGAATCCTAAAATATGTCAAAGGCACAAAGGATTTTGGCATTTTGTACGAGGTAGATAGAGACTTTAACTTGACAGGTTATATAGATAGCGACTGGGCAGGAAGCACAGATGATAGAAAAAGCACAAGTGGATATGTGTTTCTTCTAGGCAACAAAGCAATATCATGGGCATCAAAGAAGCAAACGACAATTGCTCTATCATCAACAAAAGTAGAATACATGGCTACAACAAGTGCTGCGTGTGAAGCGACATGACTCAGAAAAATTCTGCAAGACCTACAACAAGACTCCAAGACTCCAACAGTTATTCATTGTGATAATATGTCAGCTATTGCAATGACTAAGAATCCAGTATTCCATAGCTGTACAAAGCACATTGAGATTAGAAACCACTTCATCAGAGAGCTCGTGGAACGTGGAGAAATCAAAATGGAGTTCTGCAAGACTGAAGAATAATTAGCATGCATCTTCACCAAGCCAATTGCAACAGAGATGTTCATCAAATTCAGAGACATGCTTGGAGTTCAAGACTTTTCTAGATTAAGGGGGAGTGTTGAAGATTAATCTAGAAAAGTGTAGATGTATAATTGGTGGTCCATTATCTAGAGAGTTCTACACCTATAGAGATGTTGTAATGTGTAGAAATTTCTTGATGGATGTAGAAAAATATCTTATTATCTAAAGTCATAGAAGCACCTAGAATATTATAGAGATGGATGGTAGATGATAGATGAGTCTAGAAGACTCTAGGACTAAGTAGTATAGAAGTGTGTAGAAATCACCTATATAACCTATGTAAAGGCATAAGTTGTAGCAAACCATGTAATGTAAGTCAAGAAGCTAATAAGCACAATTCAAGTTAAGGTGTCAATTTTCTGAAAACTCATCTTCTTCCTACTCCCATCATTTCTATCATACATTTCTACCATATCCTTCCATAAAAAAAAGGCATAACCACGTTCTATATCCTAACATTGTCATGCTTTAATCTTAAAGGACTCTTATATGAAGGGACACTTGGAGGTATAAAAATCTTGTTTCTTAACTTAAAAATGTATTTAGTTTTTCAACAGTTGGTTGATCCTTTGCAATCCCAAGATGCAAATTTGTTAAGTCAACAAGCATTAGAAAGAGATACCATGACTAGATTGTTACGTACCACCCCATAGTGAAATCTTGGAACCTTTCAGTGGCCCTTACATCTTCAGTAGAATTTGTTCGTGGAAGAAGACCAAAAAGCAGAAGATTAAACCCAATTAAGCCATGCTGCATGGCCTGCACCCAAAAAAAATTGTTTTCTTAATAAATTAAATGATTATTATTGCCATTTCAAAATGACATCATCATGATGATCACCTTTAATGCTATCTTATTCCTGCCTGATTATTGTTCAAAATGCGAAAAGAAGGCCTAATGAATGACATAGTAGTGTGGTGCATCTGTTAGATAATTTATACCTGATATTTCTTCCTATACAACCTAGCAGCTGAAGCATGTGCTAACAACATATGATGTGCTACCAAATATGGCTCAGTTGAGGAATTTCCTCTAGAACAGTTAGCTACAGAGGGAGAACACCGATTAGGTGCAAACTCTCCTAGATCATAGCCTTCCATTGCAAATATATTGGCTTCATTCGCCGTAGTCCAATACTGAACTCTGTCACCAAATTCTCTAAAGCACACATCCGCATATGTTGTGAAGTCTCTCCTACAAGCATACATATATAAATATGCTAATAAAATACTACAATAGTTAAACATTATTTTCAATTTTATTCCAGATGTATTTGGCATGATCTTTATCTAGGTAGGACAATTAGAGATTCGAAGTTCGGGAACCATACACAATTCTTCGACTAACCCATCCTCCATATTCATCTTCAAGTGTTTGTGGTAGGTCCCAATGATGTAATGTAACATGTGGTTGAATTCCTACAAGATGAGGAAACAACAAAAATAAAAATATGTCAGCATCTAACTTGGAAGAACCTCTCGTAGGTGTTAATCAAACTTTATTAATTTTCACAAGAACCATGGCTTATGAGTTCATTGATGAGGTTGTTGTAATACTGTACCCCCTTTTGATTCACTTGTCCTCTTCCATCTGGTAATACAAGGCAACAACATAGTCAGAACAGCATGAAAATAACAGTTTGATCTGGGCAACTATGTTCAATTGGAGTAAGAGATTCATTGTGCCTAAATCAAACCAAGTGTGTATGTCTAATACATATAAATTTTGAAATTATTTTTGACATTTATTTAAGAATCTCCCTAACAACATTTTGGTGATCTCACCTGGAATAAGCCTTGACCATGATATGGAAAATCTATAGGCCTCTAAGCCCATGTTGACCATGAGCTGAACATCTTCCTGCAGGAAATCAAGGTCTGACATTTGCTCAGAACAAACTGCAAAGTCTTTTTAGGGGAACAACATCCAATTTAAAGCCAATGGTATATCAGATGCATCTTGTGTGCATGCATTTATATATACCACAATAGTGTCACAATCACAGACCTTATATTTGTGATATTGATCACATGCAACATCTCCATCACCTTCATACATATTCCCTGAATATATATTTTGGAAATCAATAATTCTTTTAACAAAATAATAACATTAATTAAACCCTTAAAAAAAACTAGATACAAAAAAATGAAATATTATTATAAAGTTGACTACAGGATAGTACCATTTCCAGCATGGGCAAAAGTATCCCATATGCTTGGCTTCCTGCCATCCTCATTTGCTGCTCCTTCAACCTTTCACATCACCCCATTTCCATTATACATATAATATATATGGATTAAGACTTAATCAGAATCAGAAACAAAAGTGTGTGTGTGTGCGTGTGTGTGTGTGAGAGAGAGAGAAAGAGAAAGAGAGAAGAACCTGGTAAGCTGAACTTGATGCACCAAACACAAAGTCAGGAGGGAACTCATCTCTGCTCAATGCATGAGCACTAGGGTGCACTATCACCAATACTAATTTTATGACTGCAAATACTTTCAACATCAAACGCATTGTTTCTGCTTTGTGCTGTGTTCTGTTTTCTGACAATCAAATTCTACAATGTTTATGCTTCTTTGGTCAACGCTACTTTATTTATCGAGTAAACAACTATTTTAGTCTCCTAAAGTATATAGCGCTGTCATGTTAATAAAAAAATCAGAAAATTTCAAATAAGTTCCTGAAAATATAATTTTTCAATTACATTGGTCCAAAATTAATAAAAAAATACGACCTAAGTAATAATATTAACATATACTTAGAATCAAAATGACAGAAAATGATTAAGTTTAAAGACTTAAACGAAACAACTGTACTGTAAACAAGAGAAACTTATTTTGAATTTTTTATATTTTTTTTAATTTCAAGACTAATTAAATGAATCAACAGTAAACACGAGAAAGTTACTTATTTTTTTATTTATTTCAAGACAAATATCACGTTATACTTTCAGATACTAATGATGGTTTATATTCTTATTTATTCTATGACCCTTAAAACTGCATGTGATATGATCTTGTTCCACATGCACCTAAGATTCCATGGAAGAATATTAAATTTTAACTACAGCACACGGATCCTCTTCAGCTCCTTTCCATCCAGCATAGAACTCAATTACTGTTGAGAATTGAGAAGTTCAATTGACTATACATGTTTGTACAAGTATTGGAACTGTACTGCACTATACTGTTATTCGTATTTTTAAATTGGAATGAGCCAATTTGTTTTCCCTTAATAATTTGCAAACCTATATAATATTTTTTGTAAAGCAGAATAAGCCACTTTGAAGCACATTATAAATGTTTTTAGTTATTGATGTAAAGCACTAATTTTATCAATGTTTAATTTTTTGTAAAGTATATATGTACGGGTGTTTGAAGGTTATAACATCTCATTTTTCGTAAAATAAATTAAAAATAATTTTTATTTAAAAATAAATAATTTTTTAAAAAAATAATGAGGTTTTTATAATTAAATAAATAAGAAGAAATAATTTTATTAATTAAAATAATGGTTTAAAGGAAAATAAAAAGAATATTTTATTTATTTATTTGATAGGAAAATAGAGACATATTAGGTCAGTTTTCAAACCGACGTCTTTATGCTTTTTTTTCCTCTCAATTTCGTTTTCCCTTCCTTCTCCAAACCCGTCTATTTCTCTCGCATACACCCAAACCTGTCTAAGTAAAACGACTATCCTAGACTCATTAACCATTGGATCGTTGGGAAATTTGAGCACCATGTTTGAAACATATTTTCGCACATACTCACCGTTGAGGAATTTGAAATAAGTCTTTGGTGAGGGGAATGTCCCTCGCACATAGCTTTTTGTTTTTCCCGCAGACACTCAAACCTATCTCGGTAAAATTATGATCTCATAATCGTTAACCATTGGATTGTCGTGAAATTTGGACACCAGGTTCGAAATGCATTTCCGCACATCTCCATCATTGGAATTTGCCACGTAATGTTTGTGGAGGGAGAAATTATCATCACACGTAGACAGTGAACTAGAGGTTCCAATCCCTTCTTCTCTCGAACGCTTGGAAACCCTAACAGAGCAAGCAGATGAAAAGTTTGAGAAATTTCAGGGAACTACTAGAGATGCCGCTATCACTGCCAGAATACATATGTGAGCCCGCTTAGAGGTAAGGGATAAGTTTATCGCAATTGGGGTTAGAATGAACATGTGTAAGGATCGTTAGAGAACCAAATTGAGGTTTATTTTGGTATGTTTATTATATTAAAATTCTTCCTATATGATTGTGTGAAATTATTTGAGGGGTTTTACTCCCCATGTTGTGAGAAGCATTTTTGTTTAAATTGTTTATACTTTGGACAAGATTTGCTAGATTGACATGATATATTATTATATTGATATTATGAAATTGTGATTCAATTTGTGAGTAAGTAACAAATTGAACCTGTGATGAATTGTGAGTTACATGTGTATTGAGATGTTGTATGTACTGAGTTATGAGCTATGAACTGTGCAATCACACAATTGTAAAATTCTTTAAGGGCAACGAGTTTTTGTGCGACGAGTATTGTGATGGAATCCACTGTGCGAACCCGACGAATTGAATCACTTTGAGGCATGACGAGTTAAAATGATTTTGAAAACAATTGAGTAGTTATGTGTATTACTTTGGGATAACATGTTACTTTGGGATTATACCATTGTGATTGAGACTGAGTGTATGTGATAAATTGAATATGTATTGACTTGTAATATATATGTCCATTGAGGTGTTGTGTGCATTGAGTTGTGAGCTATGAATCGTACAATCACACGACTATAAAACCCTTTAAGGACGACGAGTTAATGTACGACGAATATTGTGATGGGAACCACTGTGGGGACCCGACGAGTTTAATCACAAGCATGATGAGATAAAATTATTTTGAGAATAATTGAGGAGTCATATGTTTTGTACAATTCATAGATAGAGTCTGTGTGCTAAACTGTTTTATGGGTTGGACCTAAATCAGGAGGGAGAGGCCCTGACAGACTTTTTGGAGTCTAGGCCTTGGGGTAAATACATCCGATTTAAGTGTTCCTTTAAGCCTGTGTCGATTCCACATGGTTGGAACATTATCGCAAAATAGAGTGACCCTGACTGGTCTTCCTGTGATTTTACCTGGTAAGAGTGACCTGACTTACTAGTGTGTGGTTTGTCTTGTCATGTACTCATGGGTATCCGACGAGGTTTTTCACTAACATGGTACCACATTGCATATATGATTGAGTCTTAATATATTTGTTACATAACACTTGTGTATTGATTGATATTGATTGGTTGAGTGATAGTGTTTGACCATTGAGTACGTGAATGATGTGAAAATGAATGAGACATGTTATGTTGAGATGTGATGTTACACGACAAGTTGTGGAATGACATGAGCTGTATTTAAGTAAGTTGTATTTCATTTATATGATATGTATATCTATGTTTCCACGTTTCTCTCTATTAGTTAGGAATGTGATAACTCACTCCCTGTGTGTTGTTTGTATTTGGATCCTGTGATAATCTCAAACTTTGTGTTCGTGGGAGCAGATGATTAGGTGAATGACTATGGAAAACCTTATGTTAGAGGACGCTAGAACACAATGCTCTGATAGGATGTGACATTGGGACATATGTTTCTATATTGATTGCATGAAGTCTTGGACGGCCTTGTTTTGAGCCAAGATGATTTTATTATTTATTTGAACATATTCTATTATGATGTTAGAAAAGTGAATGTGAGTCTTTTACCTTTTTGAAATGTTTTTATTTAAATATATTTTAAAAACTTTTAATTAATTTCATATTCTTATTCCTTTTATTATTAGTACATATATGTGTGGGGTAGAGGGTTCACATTGAAGGTTATACTTTTGGTTTTCGGGTTGGCATGTATATATACAAACAATTCATTATTTGTACCCATTGTTTCTAAACTTTGACACACCTGCGGTCAAGTTTAGTACCTATTAATGATATCATTTTTGCCTATATAAAAAATAGTAGTCTTTAGCTGGTGACTATTTTAGTAAGGTCTTTCTTCCTAATCATGTTATTTTTAAGCACGTTTTTTCTATACCAAGAAATCGAGAAGTAGCTAGCTTGCTATATGACATAAGTTGAAGATGCATGAATGAATTTGTCCTTTTTTTTTATTTGTATTTGAACATGCTAGTTTTTAGAGATAACATGTGGTTGTTGAATTGAGTTGATTCTTATTGCAAATGAAAATAGACTCAAAATTACTCAGATTTAACAAACACTTAAAAAGAAAGGAGTTATAATATTCACAAGTTGGTTTATGCTGTCTGGAAAAGTCTTTAAACAATATAGACCTTTTTGTGTTTTTGGAATTTTCTGTTCCGTTGGAAATCTTTTTTAAAACTAGAGACTCCAAGATTTTATTTTAAAGCAAAAGTGGGAATAAGGCCTGCTTGTTTTGATATATCATTTACAGAGAGTAAAAGGTATGAGATGATTATACAAATCATAAGGTTAGAGAATGCCATTTTTTTTCCATATCTATACCTTTTTAATTTGATATTTTCCTAAAATACACAACTTTTTCAAAAATTTCTCAAACTGCACCACTTTAATGCAAATCTAAGGAAGTTGGGTTTGGCCACCCCAACTTCCGTACATTGATTTTTTTTTTAAATTTAAATTATTAAAATAATATAAATATTATATTATATAAATATATCTTTAATTGGTTTTAAAAATAACTTTTTATGAAAATAATTTTTTGAATTTTTTAAGAGATATATACAGATAAAGAAAATGTAAAAATTGGAGAAAATTATAGTATAATTTTTTAGTTACGATGTATGTATTTTTTTAATTAAATTTATGTGTCATTGATGTTTTTGTTTTGTTATATTCGTTAATTAAAAAATGAGAAAATTAGTTAGTAGTATTAAAACAAATTAAAAAACACAGTGAAAAAATAATTCATACATCTTTCTTATACAATAGACATAAAATTTAAAAGTGTGGTAACTGAGATGATAGTCGAGAATAAAGAAACATATTAAAAAATAAAATTGCAATGCAAATATGACAAAACTAATGATAATGTGAAATATGTTGTGCAGGAGATATGTTTTCTTCTATTTCGGTTATTGGTTTGTTAAAAATAGCTAAAATTTCTATTGGGCAGAATCGTTTCCAATAGTTGGATTGTACTAACACCTTTAGCACGTCTTTGTCTTTTATATTCAATTAAATTTGCTGAATACTTTGCATGACTTCGTTGTCGAAAGAACAATTGTCTGACCAATTGTGATTCGAGAATTCCATAAGGGAGAAACCCCATAGGTGCAACTTGCTTGATTAAATCTTTGAGTTTGTCCATGCTACATCCCAAAGGAATGTCAAATCTTATTGGATTTGTTCCAGTGAAGGAGTAACCCAAAAACCCACCTTGACATGATATGTTCCACTTCCCGTGGTAATACATAATTGCATCATGAGTAGGAGTGATAGTGGATTGAAGCAGGTTGAGTATACCATCTGGTGTTTTATTGATGGTACATAATAATTCTATAGGGCCAACACACGAGTATTGCTCATTGCACATTAACATTGTGTAAACATCATCATCATTTTTCAATTGTAGAGATTGAAAAAAATATTGTTGACCTACATCTATGAATGATTATCGGTAGTAGATTTCATCCACTAATTGATCATTGGTTAGCTGAAGGGTGTTGTGCATTATACTCTCGAGTGTATCAAAAGAACAGTCATTAGGAACTCCCATTGGTGTTGGGGTGAGACTTTGAAAATAAACACCAGTTTGGTTGTGAGTGATTGATCTATTTGGAAAAATGAAGGCTAATCTCGAGTTAGCAATGGTCGGCTGCTTGTTTCTCCCAAAAATGACATAGTAATAAGATTGAATTTGGTTTATGAAGGTATGCTGTGTGAAATTGTGCGTTTGTATTGAGGGTGTTTTGTGTTATTTATAGTTGTATGAACATTTTTCCCCGTTGATGTGTATTGGAATCTCATAAGGTTAGAATCGTGTTCTTGCTAAAGGCTTCTCTGGAATCCAATGTTTCTTTTTCCCTGATAATTGATGCAGCAGATGTCCATTATAATTTTCAAAGTAAGAAAAGAGATTCTGAGTTATTCATTTCACGTCAGTTTTGCTGGTGAGACATTTAACTTTTTAGAGACGTGTGCAAATTATAGAGTGTTGTCAATTTGGACTGTAAGTTTTCCCTTGTAACTAATGCAACAGACGTCCATTATAATTTTCAGAGTGAAAAAAGAGATTCTGAGTTGTCCATTTCATGCCAGTTTTGCTAGTGATACATTTAATTTTTAGAGACGTGTGCAAATTGCAGAGTGTTGTCAATTTGGATTGTGATTTTTCCCTTGTAATTAATGCAACAGACATCCATTATAATTTTTAGAGTGAAAAAAGAGATTCTAAGTTGTCCATTTCATGTCAATTTTGCTGGTGAGACATTTAACTTTTTGAAACAGTCTAGTGTAAATTGCAAAGTGTTGTAAATTTCGACAGTTATGTTACCATGCCACCTACTGCAGTAGAAGTGGGTAAACTAAAAATTGCTAAGTTAAATTTAAACAAAAAATTTATTTCATTACGTAAAGTGATCAATGAACACGAACATAAGACATTACGTGAAAACCTCTAAGCAAAAATAACTAAGACATGAATCATCCCTAGATTACCAATCCCGTTTGAATATTGTTTCATGGGATGGAGACATGTTACTTCCTTCGGGTCCGGAAGAGGAGTCAGTACCACTATCATGGCTTTTGACCCAACAAGTATCATATTCATTTGATAAGTCCTCAAGATTAGAGGTTGAGCCATGTTGGTTACTTGGTGGGTTATTATTGTCACAAATTATGGCAAATAACTCCACAAATGTTAGTGATGGGTTGTTGTAAAAAATGTTGAACATTTGTCAAACATCATCATCATCATCTCGCAGAATAAAAGATGTGTACATATAACGTTGTCTTGACTCAAATATAGGGCACCGAAAGTGGAGATGTTGAATATGTTGTTGTGGTTCAATGTTTAGTTTTTGGTGAACAAGTTCAAGCTATTGTGTAAAGGTTATGGCCTTGTCGACCATGAAAGTTTTTGTGTTGTTACTAACGAAGGTGGTGCCCTCATTAGTGTTGCAGACTTGGCCGTTGTAGAAAACACAAACATATACATTTGGGTGACACATTGTGGTAGAGATTGAGATGAAAATTTGAAAGTGCTACAAATGTCTTTAGCTGTAGTGGTATTTATAGAATTTGCTTATAGTTGGGTGAGCCACTAGTTAAGTGTGCATTTAGATGAACGGGTAAATGAGCACTTAAGCATATTTGCAAGGTGATGTAAGCTCTACTGGAGCTTGTAGGCTTAGGATCTTCTTTATCAATGGATTCCTTTGCTTCTTGGAAGATGAATGACAGCGGATTGGAGAAGGAAGAGAGAGAGGAGACGCCACTTCAAGGAGAAGATGAGTCTAGAAGAAGCTCATCACCATAGGAGGCCATGAATAAGAGTTTGGAGGAAGAAGGAGATGAATGAAGGGAGAGGAAGAGAAGAGCACGAAATTTTGTGCTCTAAAAGAGCTCTGAAATCTGAAGTTTAATTTTGAAATCATCAAAGTTGAAAAAAATGCATACACATGACCTCTATTTATAGCCTAAGTGTCACACAAAATTGGAGGGAAATTTGAATTTCAATTCAAATTTCACTTGAATTTGAAATTGAATTTGTGGAGCCAAACTTTGGAGCCAAAATTTTACTAATTATGATTAGTGAATTTTAGTTATGGTTCAGCCCACTAATCCAAGATCAATTCTAAGATTTTCCACTAAGTGTACTTAGGTGTCATGAGACATGTAAAGTATTGAAGGATATGCACAAAGTGTGACTATATGATGTGGCAATGAGGTGTAGTAAGCAAATGCTCACCTCTCCCTCTAAAATTTAATTGGATTGGGCTTCTACCAATTCAATTAAATTTATTTTCAACCACACACATCAAATATTCACTTAGTGCATGTGAAATTACAAAAATACCCCTAATACAAAACTTGTCTAGGTGCCCTAAAATACAAGGGCTGAAAAATCCTATATTTCTAGGGTACCCTACCTACATTATGGAGCCTTAAATAAAAGGACCAAATATAATGACATCCTAGTCTAATATGTACAAAGATAATTGGACCCAACCTTGGCCCATGGGCTCAGAAATCTACCCTGAGGTTCATGAGAACCCTAGGGCCTTCTTCAGCAGCTCTAGTCAATCCTCTTGGAGCCTCTTGCTCTTGGCTTTAGTGACTGGTCCCTTCCTAGGGAGGATTGCATCATCCCCTTCCCCTTGAAGAGGATTTGACCTCAAATCTGTTAGTTCCTCCTCAATATCAGCTCCACCTGCAAAAGGAATTAAATCAGAAATGTTAAAAGTGGTGCTGACTCCATACTCTTTTGGGAGGTCCAACTGCTGGATCAAGTGGCCTCAGAATAATTAAGAAGGGGGGGTTGAATTAATTATTACTAGACCTTTACTAATTAAAAATTACCCTTCTTAGGCTTTTACTATGTTGTTAAGAAAATAAAGAATAGAAAAGAAACTTAACCAAAAGTAAAAACAAGAATTAAGGTGCACAACGGAAATTAAAAGAGCGGGGAAGAAGGAGACAAACACACAAGAGTTTTATACTGGTTAGACAACAACCCGTGCCTACATCCAGTCCCCAAGCGACCTGCGATCCTTGAGATTTCTTTTCAACCTTGTAAAAATCCTTTTACAAGCAAAGATCCATAAGGGATGTACCCTCCCTTGTTTTTTTTGAACAACCTAGTGGATGTACCCTCCACTAGAACTGATCCACAAGAGATGTACCCTCTCTTGTTCTCAGTCAACAACCCAAGTAGATGTACCCTCTACTTGTACCACAAAGGATGTACCCTCCAATGTGTTAAGACAAAGTTCTTAAGCGGTTAGTCCTTCGAAACTTTGTGAGGGGGAAACAAAAGAATTCTCAGGCGGTTAGTCCTTTGAAATCTTTTGTTTTAGGGAAAGGGAAGAATCAAAAGAATTCTCAGACTGTGTCATTTTGAATTCTTTGACAAGGGAGAAGGGAGACACAAAAGAATTCAGGCGGTTAGTCTTTTGTTCTTTTGGAAAAGGGAGAAGAGAGACACAAAAAGAATTCAGGCGGTTAGTCCTTGGCGAATTCTTTTTGGCAAAGGGAGAAAGGAATGAAAAAGATGAATAACACAAGTTTTTGAACAAAGAACTTTTCTTGGAAGAAAAAGTTTTGAACAAAAACTTTTAGAAAGATGAAGAGAAGATGAAATAAGAAAGTTCTAAAAGAAATGAAAGAAGATGTTGAAAGATAGAATGATTGAAAGAGATGATAGATCTGAATGAGATTGTTCTTTTTTTTTTTTTTAATGTTTCATGCCAAGGTCACATATTTATAGTTTCTTAATGACTCAAGTCAAAACTTGTAACTCTTGGCAATTCCTTTAAAACTAATCACTTAAAAAGATATGACTTTTGAAAGAATCTTCAGAAACAAGTCACTTGAAGAAATGTGACTTTTGGAAATGAATTTTCGAAAACAGTCACTGGTAATCGATTACCATAAAGGTGTAATCGATTACACATTAACAGATGTGACTTTTCATTTTGAATTTTGAAAATCTTAACGTTTTAAAACCATTGGTAATCGATTACTATAATCTGGTAATCGATTACCAGAGAGTAAAACTCTTCGGTAATGATTTTGTAAAAAACTTCTTGTGCTACTCAATGTTTTGAAAATCTTTTTAATACTTATCTTGATTAAGTCTTCTCTTGATTCTTGAATATTTGAGTCTTGAATCTTGATCTTGATTATTCTTGAATCGTTGAATCTTGAAATCAAATTTGCTCTTGATCCTTGAAGTGTTCTTGACTTAATCTTGAACTCAATCTTGAACTCATTCTTGAATGTCATCATCTTTGTTATCATGAAGTGATCTTGACTTTTGAGCTTTTTGTCATCATCTTTGTTATCATCAAAACTCCTTGAATCAATCTTGATTCATTATGAAGCTTGCTTCTACACCAACCTATAGGCATTGTTATTGATCCTCTCCAAAACCTGAAAAGGTCCATCCCCTCTAGGGCTAAGCTTGGATTTACTTTTAGTAGGGAATCTATCCTTCCTAAGATGGAGAAAAGAAGTTTTGTTCCTAGCTTAGCCCATAAGGTTTTCCAGAAGTGGCTAAGGAACTTAGCATCTCTATCTGACACAATGGTCCTAGGCAAACCATGGAATCTCACAACTTCCCTAAGAAAGAGTTTTGAGATGTGGGAAGCATCATCCACCTTGTGGCATGGTATAAAGTGTGCCATCCTACTAAACCTATCCACCACCACAAAGATAGAGTCTACACCTCTTTGGGTTCTAGGAAGCCCAAGGACAAAGTCCATACTAATGTCTACCCAAGGTGCAAAGGGGATGGGTAAGGGTGTGTATAGCCCATGAGGCATCACCCTAGACTTGGCTTGTAAACAAGCCACACACCTAGTGCAATGCTTATGGACATCTTTCTTCATATGGGGCCTATAAAACTTTTCTTTGAGTAAGACAAGGGTCTTGTCTATCCCAAAGTGGCCCATGAGCCCACCCTCATGGCTCTCTTTCACAAGTAATTTCCTAATGGATCCTTAGGGTATGCAAAGCTTTCCCTCTTTGAACAAATACCCCTCAGCCAAATAGAATCCATCTTGGGCCTTTTCCCACAACTACCGTAAATGAGAGAGAAATGTCAATCTAAATCATACAAGTCCCTAATATTATCAAATCCTAAAATTTGAGCTTCTAGGGAGCAAAACAATGTGTGTCTCCTAGAGAGGGCATCAACTACCACATTTGTTTTTCCTTTTTTGTATTTGATAACATATGGAAATTGCTCTAGGTTCTCTACCCATTTTGCATGCCTCTTGTTTAACTTGCTTTTCCCTCTAATGTGTAGAAGCAAAGCTTCATGGTGAATCAAAGGTGATTCAAAGGTGTTTTGATGATAACAATGATGATAACAAAAGATGATGACAAAGGTGATGACAAAAAGCTCAAAAATCAATCAAAGAACAACTCAAGTGAATCAAAGATCAATCAAGAACAATTCAAGAGTTCAAGATAAGAATCAAGAAGAATTCAAGACTCAAGAAGAAAGTTTAAAGTCAAGAATCAAGATTCAAGGTTCAAGACCTCAAGAATCAAGATCAAGATTCAAGACTCAAGATTCAAGAATCAAGAGAAGGCTTAATCAAGATAAGTATGAAAAGGTTTTTCTCAAAAATTGAATAGCACATGGTTTTTCTCAAAACATGTTTACCAAAGAGTTTTTATTCTCTGGTAATCGATTACCAGATTGTTGTAATCGATTACCAGTAGCAAAATGGATTGAAAAAGTTTTCAAATTGAATTTGCAACGTTCCAATTAATTTCAAAAAGCTGTAATCGATTACAATGTTTTGGTAATCGATTACCAGTGCCTTTGAAAGTTGAAATTAAAATTCAAATGTGAAGAGTCACATCCTTTCACACAAAAGCTTTGTGTAATCAATTACACTGATTTGGTAATCAATTACCAGTGTTTGTTTCTGAAAAAAATAAAAAAGATGTAACTCTTCAAAAGGTTTTTGACTTTTTCAAATTGGTTTTAAGTTTTTCTAAAAGTTATAACTCTTCTAAATGGTCCTCTTGGCCAGACATGAAGAGTCTATAAAAGCAAGGCTTTGATTTGCTTTTCAATACACTTTTTACATTCATTCAATCAATCCTTTACAAGCCTTGAATCTCTTTGAACTTCTTCTTCTTCTTTGTACCAAAAGCTTTCTGAAGTTTTTTGGTTTTCTAAACCTGGAAAACTTGTGCTATTCATCTCTTCATTCTCTTCTCCCTTTGCCGAAAAGAATTCGCCAAGGACTAACCGCCTGAATTCTTTTTGTGTCTCTCTTCTCCCTTTTCCAAAAGAACGAAGGACTAACCGCCTGAATTCTTTTGTGTCTCCCTTCTCCCTTGTCAAAGAATTCAAAACGACACAGTCTAAGAATTCTTTTGATTCTTCCCTTTCCCTAATACAAAAGTGTTCAAAGGTTTAACCGCTTAAGAATTCTTTTGTATCCCCATTCACAAAGTATCAAAGGTTTAACAGCCTGAGATCTTTGTCTTAACACATTGGAGGGTACATCCTTTGTGGTACAAGTAGAGGGTACATCTACTTGGGTTTGACTGAGAACAAGAGAGGGTACATCTCTTGTGGATCAGTTCTAGTGGAGGGTACATCCACTAGGTTCAAAGAGAACAAGGGAGGGTACATCCCTTGTGGATATTTGCTTGTAAAAGGATTTTTACAAGGTTGAAAGAAATCTCAAGGACCGCAGGTCGCTAGGGGACTGGATGTAGGCACGGGTTGTTGCCGAACCAGTATAAAAACTCTTGTGTGTTTGTCTTCTTCTTCTCTACTCTTTTACTTTCCACTGTGCATTTAATTTCCGCTTTTACTTTCTGTTAAGTTTCTCTTCTACTCCTCATTCTCTTAACAATTTAGTAAAAGCCTTAGAAGAGTAATTTTTAATTAGTAAAGGTTTAGGAATAATTAATTCAACCCCCCCTTCTTAATTATTCTGAGGCCACTCGATCCAACATAATGTACTTAAGTGATTGATGATCACTATGAATGACAAATTCCTTGGAAACAAGGTAATGTTCCTAACTTTGGAGGGCTGTTATTAAGGCATAAAGCTCTTTATCATAGGTGGGGTAGTTGAGGGTGGCACTATGAAGTTTTTCACTAAAATAAGCAATAGGGTGCCCACCTTGTAACAATACAGCTCCAACTCCCACTCCAGAGGCATCACATTCTAGCTCAAAAGTTTTAGAAAGGTCAGGAACAACTAGAACAGGTGCCTTAGTAAGCTTTTCTTTGAGCAAAGCAAAAACTTGCTCTTGTTTTTCACCCCAGGTAAATGCCACATTCTTCTTCACCAACTCATTGAGAGGTGATGCAATTGTAGAGAAATTAGGAACGAACATTCTATAGAAGCTTGCTAACCCATGGAAGCTCCTAATATCTCCCACACTTTTTGGGGTGGGCCATTCTTGGATGGCCTTGATTTTCTCAGGGTCCACTTGGACCCCATTTCTACTAACTACAAAACCTAAGAAAACTATATTATCTACACAAAAGGTACAATTCTCTATATTTGGATAAAAGGTGTTTTTCCTAAGGACTGAAAGAACTTGCCTGAGATGTCCTAAGTGATCATCTAGGCTCCTACTGTACACTAATATCATCAAAATAAACAACTACAAATCTACCTACGAAATCCCTTAAGACATGATGCATAGGCCTCATAAAGGTGCTTGGTGCATTAGTGAGCCCAAAAGGCATCATTAGCCATTCATACAAATCAAACTTGGTCTTGAAAGCAGTTTTCCACTCATCACCCTTTTTCATCCTGATTTGGTGATAATCACTTTTAAGATCAATTTTTGAAAAGATATTGGCACCATGCAACTCATCAAGCAAATCATCAAGTCTAGGAATGGGGTGCCTATACTTTACATTGATGTTGTTGATGGCCCTACAATCTGTACACATTCTCCACGTACCATCCTTTTTGGGCACCAACAACACTGGCACAACACATGGGCTTAGGCTCTCTTGGAACCAACCTTTCTCCAACAATTCTTTAACCTGAGACTCTATCTCCTTAGTCTCCTAAAGGTTTGTCCTATAGGCTGGCCTATTAGGAAGGCTTGCTCCTGGGACTAAATCTATTTGGTGTTCTATTCCCCTTAAAGGAGGTAGCCCAAGTGGTATCTCTTTGGGAAATATATCACCAAATTCATGTAAAAGTTCTTGGACCTTTGTGGATAAGGTCTCAAATGTAGGAATTGTGACAGTGCTAAGGGATGTTTCCCTTGATAGGAGAAGGTAGAAAGATTGTTTAAGAAGGAGTGCTCTTTTAATATCACCCTTTGTTGCAAAATGATTTTCCTTCTTAACAATCTTCTTGGAGGAATCCTTTCCCTCTTTTTCCTGCCCCTTGGCCTTTGAAGACAAGGCCTTACTATCCTTCTTTTTCTTTTGTTTTTCTACTTTTTCTTCCTCATCCCTCTTATCTTTCATAGTTAGTTGATCTTTGGCCACCTGTGAAGGTGTTTGAGGATGCAACACAAATTTAGTGTCAAGATGGGTGAGGGTAATCTCATTAGTTAGGCCATTATAAATGATCTTCCTATCAAATTGCCACGACCTTCCTAAAAGAATATGTCCTGCCTCCATGGGAACTATATCATAATTAACTTCATCCTTATATGTCCCAATGGAGAAAGGTACCTTCACTTGTTGGTTAACTATGATTTCCCCTTGCTCATTGAGCCATTGAAGTTTATAAGGTTTTGGGTGGGGAATGATAATAAGGTTCAACTTGGAAACTAATCTTGTGCTACAACAATTGCAACAAGATCCACTATCCACAATGAGAGAACAAGTTTTATCTAAAATTTTACACCTTGTATGAAAGATGTTCTCTCTTTGGGATTGAGATAGATCACAAGATTGCCCTCCAAGGAGCCTTCTAACCATTAAGAGGTCACCTTCTTCATGGGGATAGACTTCCTCACTAGACTCTTCACCCCTTACTTCATCTTCACTTCCACTAGAGGAAGGGCAAGAAGTAGTCTCCTCTTGACTACTATAAATGTCTTGACCCCTCATGATCATGGTTTTCTTTGTGGGGCATTGAGAGGCAATGTGACCTCTCCCAAGACATTTGAAGCATTTAATGTTGCTAGTCCTTTCTTGGGAACTAGTCTTAGGGGTTTATTTCTCTATGGTCTTACCCTTATCTTCCTTGGGTTTTGAAGGTGCAGCCCCCAAAATTCCATGGGCTTGGTCCTTCCTTGGATAAGAGTGAGAGCCATAAGATTTTGAAGAAGGCTTTTTTTTTAAGTTGTTGCTCCACTCTTATACAAAGTTGTACTAGCTCATCTAGGTCCCTATATGGAAGGAGTTCAACCTTGTCCCTCACTTCTATATTAAGCCCACTAAGGAACCTAGCTATGTTTGTTCTTTCCTCCTCCCTAAGTCCAGCTCTTAAAAGGAGTAGTTTCATTTGTTGTCTATATTCTTCAACACTCATACTCCCTTGTCTAAGCCTTTGGAGCTTGTCCATAAGCTCCCTTTCAGAGTAGGAGGGAATGTGCCTCTTCCTAAGGTCACTCTTAAGATCATTCCAATACTCTACTGGAGGATCCCCATGAATCCTTTGTTCCCTAACAAGGGAAATCCACCAATAGAGGGCATACCCTTGAAAGCTAAGGGTGGCCAATGGAACTTTTCTCTCTTCGCTAATGTGATGGCAAGTAAAGAGTTGTTCAACCTTCATTTCCCAATCTAAGTAGGCCTCAACATTATCTTTTCCATGGAAATATGAGAGGCTAATGTTAACCTCTTGTGGCCTTCTATCCTTTTCTCTTCTTTGAGAGTGATGTTTAGTATGTGAACTATGACGCCCTCTATAATAGTCGCTAAGTTCTTCACTTAAACTCTTGCAAGAGTCATGACTACTATAGGAGACATGTTTTTCTCTTTTCATTTCTTTCATTATTTTTCTTCTTTCTTCCTCTCTTATTTTCTCTCTTTCATCTTGACTTATTTCTTCCACTCTTTTTTTTACCTTTTTCTTTTCTCTCTTGTTTTTCTTTCCACAACTTAAGGGATCTCAACTCATCGAATATCTTATACAAGGGGTCCTTAGGAGTTGTGGTTCTTTCTTATTGGGGGTTTGAAAACAAAAGGTAAAAGAAACTATGGTTGAAACTAGCCAAAATAAACACTAAAAGAGGTGTGAAAGATAAGGTAAAAACTAATTGGTAAAAGACAAGCTATCTAGGCGGTTTGACAATGGAGGGTAAAGAAAATAAGCTATGAAAGTAAGCAAGAAATGCAAACTAGGCGGATCCTAAGAGTGTTTGGATGACCTCATTTAAGGTTTCCAACAAAACACTCACTATCCTAAGGGAAAATTGCCTAAAATTATTACACACAAATGGAAGTAGGGTGACCTATTGGAGGCTCCCAACTTACTTCCAATGAAAGGCCTTTTTGTTACAAAGTTTGAAAGCAGAGAAAATTGCCAATTACAAATTACAAAAAAAAATCCTCAATTTTGGTGGCTATTCTCTCTTTTGTGTTTCACTCAATTTGGAGTGCTTCTTATTCCAATAGCTCTTAAGGTGGTTGGCCCGTTACTTCTTGACTCAAATTCTTCAAGGGATTACACCAATCCTCCTTTCCAATTCCTTATATGGCAACTCACAAACAAGGAAACAAAGAGACAAGCAATAACCAAAGACCAAAAAATGAGATGAAAGCTAAACCAAAAGAGTTTTGGCAAGACAAATTTTCAAGGATGATTCAACAACTAAAGCAATGAAAAGCACATAAAAGCAAGGTAGGACTCAAAGAGAAACTTAGAATGGCTCTAGAGTAGAGTAAAAAAACTAAAAAAAAAAAGACTCAAGAAACCTCTAGTTTTGGCACTTGTTTTCACAATAATTTTCAATTGAAATTTCAGAACTAGGATTGGTATAAAATAGGCACCAATTATAGAACAAATTTTGAGCCAAAACAACAAGCACACTTCCCTTTCACCTTTTTTTTCCTGGACACTGATTTTTCTGCCAACTTGTGTGATTTTTATTATTTTTTCCTTTAATCCAAATCACTTGGTTATTTTTTTATAATTTTGGTCCATATGTCTAGAAATTCAGTAAAACTTTCAGCTCAAAACACGTAGTTACCAGCTCCCAGTAATTTATACAAGTTCGTATGTTCAAGCTGTCAGCACTAGCGATTTCAACCTAGAAATCAAGAGTAATGTTTATGTTGCTTAAGGCTTGGATATTTACAATTTGTGTTTGCTTATGCTCAATTATCTTGAATAACACAATTCAAGAGAGCTTAAGACTTATTTGATTCACAAACCCAGCCACAACTCAGCCCCACAACTCAACTTCATCATAGGCATCATGTGTAGGAATCTTAGAAAACAAAAAAGAGTTCAACAACGAGACTACTTCTAGGAATTGATTTAGAACATGTTATGAACTAAATAACATGCATGAATTAGACTCAAAATTCAAAAGATAGGCTAAGAATGACAAGAATACATGAACAAATGTATCTAGAATTCAATCAACAAAAATAAAAATTCAACACAAACTTAGAACATAATGTGACAATTACTATGACTAAACGTGACTCTAAGACAGCATGGATTAAGTGATTTACACTTAGATTTTTGTGTTTTTTTTTCTAATCAATATTTTGGAAGAAAATTTAGATCTAAGGTTCAGCACAAGAATATTATGAATGAAAAATGACAGAACCTAAAATCAACACAAAAACATGATTCAAAAGTAGATCTACAAAATTTGAACCATAGAAATGCAAGAACAAGTATAGATCTAAGATTTAATCGGTTTATTTTTTTGAATCTACTCTAAACAGCACCAAACCACAAGACAATGGAGGATATACATGGAGAATAAGATGAAGAACAAGGAATTAAAGAGAATTCACCGAACAAAAGGATAGAGGAAGCAAAAGAACATCACCTAGATGAAGATGTTCTTGATACCACATGATGTAAGATCCATTGGAGCTTGTAGGCTTAGGATATTCTTCATCAATGGATTCCTTTGCTTCTTGGAAGATGAATGGCAGCGGAATGGAGAAGGAAGAGAGAGAGAAGACGCCACTTCAAGGAGAAGATGAGTCTAGAAGAAGCTCACCACCATAGGAGGCCATGAATAAGAGCTTGGAGGAAGAAAGAGATGAATGAAAGGAGAGGAAGAGAAGAGCACGAAATTTTATGCTCTGAAAGAGCTCTGAAATCTGAAGTTTAATTTTCAAATCATCAAAGTTGAAAAAAATGCACACACATGACCTCTATTTATAGCCTAAGTGTCACACAAAATTGGAGGGAAATTTGAATTTCAATTCAAATTTCACTTGAATTTGAAATTGAATTTGTGGAGCCAAACTTTGGAGCCAAAATTTCACTAATTAAGATTAGTGAATATTAGTTATGGTTCATCCCACTAATCCAAGATCAATTCCAAGATTCTCCACTAAGTGTGCTTAGGTGTCATGAGACATGTAAAGCATGAAGGACATGCACAAAGTGTGACTATATGATGTGGCAATGGGATGTAGTAAGCAAATGCTCATCTCCCCCTCTAAAATTTAATTTGATTGGGCTTCTACCAATTCAATTAAATTTATTTCCAACCACACACATCAAATATTCACTTAGTGCATGTGAAATTACAAAACTACCGCTAATACAAAAACTAGTCTAGGTGTCCTAAAATACAAAGGCTGAAAAATCCTATATTTCTAGGGTACCCTACCTACATTATGGAGCCCTAAATACAAGGACCAAATATAATGACATCCTAGTCTAATATGTATAAAGATAATAGGACCCAACCTTGGCCCATGGGCTCAGAAATCTACCCTGAGGTTCATGAAAACCCTAGGGCCTTCTTCAGCAGCTCTAGCCCAATCCTCTTGGAGCCTCTTGCTCATGAATCTAGTGACTGGTCCCTTCCTAGGGAGGATTGCATCACAAGGGTCCACAATGTACAAATTGCAGAATGTTGTTGATGAGACATTTAATTTTTTAGAGACGTCTGCAAATTGCAGAGTGTTGTCAATTTGGACTATGATTTATTCATGGTAACTGATGCAACAGATCTCCATTATAATTTTCAGAGTGAATAAAGAAATTATGAGTTGTTCATTTTATGTCAGTTTTGCTGGTGAGACATTTAATTTTTTTAGAGACGTGTGCAAATTGCAGAGTGTTGTCAATTTGGATTGTGATTTTTTCCTGTTAACTGATGCAACAAACGTCCATTATAATTTTCGGAGTGAAAAAAAAAATTGAGTTGTCCATCTCATGTCAGTTTTGCTAGTGAGACATTTAATTTTTTAGAGACTTGTGCAAATTGCAGAGTGTTGTCAATTTGGACTGTGATTTTTCCCTGGTAATTGATGCAGCAGATGTCCATTATAATTTTCAAAGTATCCAAATAATAGTTTATTCGATTTTGTGCTCCTATTTTGAGGTGTTTTCCCATGGAACTGGTGCACGATATATTTTTTTGGATTCTTTGACGTTCAAACAATGAAAAAAGTGTGTCACGAATATGATTAATGTGTTGGACATAATTTTAAAAATATGCAAAACATGGACACTTAAGCATAGTTGCAAGGATCCAAAGCATAGTTTTTTCGATTTTATGTTCCTATTTTGAGGTGGTTGTCCATGGAACTGGTGCACGATATTTTTTTTGGATTCTTTGACCTTAAACTATGGAAAAAGTGTGTCACAAATATCATTAATGTGTTGGTCATAATTTTAAAAAAAATGCAGAACATGGGCACTTAAGTATAGTTGCAAGGGTCTGAATCATAGTTTTTTCGATTTTGTGCTCCTATTTTGAGGTGGTTGTCCGTGGAACTGGTGCATGATATATTTTTTTGGATTCTTTGACGTTCAAAATATGGGAAAAGTGTGTCATGAATATCATTAATGTGTTGGACATAATTTTAAAAAAATACAGAACATGGACACTTAAGCATAGTTGCAAGGGTCCAAATCATAGTTTTTTCGATTTTGTACTCCTATTTTAAGGTGGTTGTCCATGGAACTAGTGCATGATATATTTTTTTTTGGATTCTTTGACATTAAAAAATTTCATAAAATGACCACTTAAACATTATTTTAAGGGTGACAAACATACTTTATTTATTTATTTTTTACTCTTAATTTGAGATCTTGCTTGATGAAATTGTTACATGGGTACTTAAACGTATTTGATCCCATTAGCACAACATTTTATACTTCAATGACCAAGATGATGACCAGTCCCACAGGGCGGTGGACGTCGATTACGTCACGAATTTCTTCTTTCCTATATGACATGGTTCTCCCACGTCATGATGATGTTGTTGTTCTATGTTAGTATATTCAGTATGGGTTGCTGTAGTTGAAGAACTTTGTCCTTGTTCTCCAAATGAATGTGGTGCATCGAACTGTTGTAAAGAAGCTAAATATGATGCTGCAAAATTTGGTGTATTCAAATCAACACCAAATAAATTGGTCATCCATTCATGGCTGGTTGCGCTAACTGACTCGCCAGTTGGGCCAAAAGTTTGATGAACAGGTGAAGGAATACAATAAATTGACTGAGGATGTGGAATTTCAAAATGTGTTTGTTTAGCATTTGTCCCTGCAACATTATAGGTAATTGTTGTGCGTGGATCATTTAATTGTTGTGCAACAGACAAGAACATAATAATATTTTTCCTATACCATTCCATGTACGCTAGTGTATGTGTCACTATTCCTTCAACCCATTGCCCAATTAAAACATCATTGTGTTTGTTTTTTAGATGTTAATTCACTCCGCATGATATTCCATCCAGTCAATGTAATGATTGTCTCACATGTCAATTTGGTGAAGTCGATCAAGATTCATGGGATCAACAGGGATATCTTGTTGTAGTCCAAATTGTAGCTTGACCCAGTTTGCTTGATGTCATTCCACAATCGGAAAACAAATAATTGTAGTACATGTAGGCCAAATCTCCATGTCTCTATATGCATGTCTCGGTAGGTGTTCTTCAAATCCTCTATATGGGTCCCAAGAAAACTGAAATATATGCTAACAATGCAACATTAGTAAATGTTAATATGTACATATTGATGGCGCAATTCATGATAGTATTATACCTCATGGATCTCTATATGATCTATACGAGATCTATATCCGACCAAGTCACCATGAGGTGTGGCCCTATATTCTAATCTACCACCACTCCATCTAAAATGTAAAAATACAAAACTAGTATTCATTGTAATGTTATACTATGTGTCATTGAAATTAAAAATTTAGATTTCGCTATATGTAAATAATCTTTTAGCTGTGAATGTATATCATGCAGGTTTTGATGATGCCAAAGTATTACTTAAAGATGATTGTCATCATAAAAAGGAGGAGAATGTGAATGAATATCATGCAGGTTTTGATAATGCCAAAAAGGTTACTTGATGAGCATGGATTGAATCAAGTCAAAAGAAAAAGATCAAGTAAATTTAAAGAATCTCAATTTGATTGCTTTAGTTTTTCCTCAACACCTTTAGTATCAAACACCATTTTATCAAAGGCTAAATCAGTTCAAAAAGATATTTTTGAACTGGTAATTGATTACCAGACTGTGTAATTGATTACCAAAGAGTTTGTGAAGATATTTTTGACTAACGAAACAAAACTGTTTGAATTTTGATCTGTGTAATCGACTACCAGAATCATGTAATCGATTATTAGTGAAGAGATTTAAAAACAAAACCTTTGAAAAGTCATGACTCTTCAGAAATATAACTGTATAATCGATTACTAGAATCTTGTAATCGATTACCAGTGAGAAAATTTCAGAAAAGCTTTTTGAAAAGACACATATCTTTAAACTATTTTGAAAAGACACAATGGGCCTATATATATGTTTGCTGACTTCAAAAAGCAACAGAGAGATTTCAAAAGAGAACTTAATTGTCAAATGCTCTCTAAAAAACTATTGGTCAAACACTTTCAAATCAATTGAGTATTCTTCTAAGATCTTCAATTTGTATTATCATCTCTAAAAGAGAGAAATTCTTCTGTACATTCTAAAAACTTTGTTGTGATCAAGAGATTGTTTATCTCTTGACTTGTGAGAATCCTGAACACAAGGGAGAGGAATCTCAAGGTGTGTTCAGAAGTTGCAAAGAGTTTACAAAGATAGTGGAAAATCTCAAGTGGGTTGCTTGAGGACAGGACATAGACACGAGAAGTGGTCGAATCAGGATAAAACGAGTTTGCAATTCTCTTTTTCCTTATCTCAGTTATCTTATTGCAATTTACTTTGTCTTGCGCAGTTAAAAGAACATTATTAAATTGATTGTTTCTTCTTCTACATTATGAGCCTATCATATATCATTTAAAAGGGGGTTAAAATTTGTTAGTGGGAAAATTTTGAAACTTAATTCACCCCTACTCTTAAGTTATTGAGGCCACTTGTCCAACATTAGTCAGTGGATAAGTTGTTTCGGGTCGTGGGACTCTTGGTGCAATAAAAAACATGCGGTACCAAGCCCATGACTGCAATAGTATGGCTTAACCACCCATAGCTTTACCAACCTCCGATGATGCTCGACATAGTTCTCTAGATAGGTTTGCTAAACAAGCCGAACCCCAACTATAATTTTTTATGTTGTTTAAATCACGTAATAGGTTCAAATAAATTAGATAAACTATATTTCCAGATTTATTAGGAATTAAAACACCGCCAATCATGTACATTATGTAAGCTCTACACCTGCATTGTAGTTGGTGTATTGTTGGTTCTTCAGGCAATGGTGCGCACAAAATGCTTAGCAACCATGTCAACTTTAGTGCAACTCCTTTATGTGCAATTTCGGGAAGGACTTCCCCTGGTAACTCATCGCATAATTCATCTCAATGTAAGAAGCTAGGTCTAACCACAACACGACCATTGACTCTAATGTTGAGATGCAGTGCATCATCTTCGAGTGTGATGGTGCACTCACCCTATGGTAGGTGAAAGATGTGTGTTTCAGGCCTCCATCGTTCAACCAATGTAATGATTAATGCAGGATCAATTCTATACTATTTGATTAGGGCAATATGTTGGAACCCGGTAGACGATAATAATGGTATAATTTTTTGTTCTGGTTCAGGTATTGTCTGCTAATAGGAAGTGATTAAGTCGTTAATCGTAGTACGTGAACAGTGAACGTATTGATGATGCAATAGAGGTTTATGAGCCATAACAACGATGTCAAATGGTAAACCGAGTACAAATGATATAAAATTTGAAGATGGATGATGCAAATATGGTATTGACATGCACCTCCTATCTATTTATCATATAAACTGCGTTGAGATTCCAAAGCACAAATGCACTTTATCTCATTGTAAGGTGTTAGTCGTTATTAACGACTAACTTTTGTATTGAATAGTTACATGAAATTAGCCTCTTTCCTCCAATTTATGGTTCTTTTCTTAAGAATTGTACATATTTTCATGTTTAGTTTGATTTTATATAGTAGATACTCCCATTTTGTGAATTAATGTTGAAATCACTTCAGTTTCAGGCTAAAAGAAGATAAGGTTCAAGTAGCTGATGTCTCACTAAGCGAGGCATATGTGCTTAACAAGTGACATCCGTTGAGCAAGACATGCAACTTGCTTAGCGTGTTAGGAAACCCTAGAAGAGGATCAGTCAGAGATGTGCTCGCCCAGTAAGTCGTTTGCCTCTTCTCGCGCTCAGCGCGCCCAACTCACTAAGCCAAAATTCACTTACTCTAGCTTAGCGAGCCAATCTCGCTAAGCGAGCCTTCAGAATCTGAAATGTCAAGGAACCTTTAAAACACTGAAGTTGGCGGAAACTAAGAGAGGAGTTGAAAAACAGAGCCAAGGGAGAAGCTAGAGCAACAGAAACAAAGCCACCAAGAAAGTCTAGGTTAGAGGAGTGAGATTAGGGTTTTAGAGGTTGAAAGAGACATCCTCAACCATCCTTAGCCATTTTCTTTCCTCAAAATATATCCTTGTATTGAAAGTTCATTACTTGTAATAGAAGGCTAAACCTCTTGGTTGAGGAGTTCTGCTGAACCTTTGATGTAAAATTCTCTAACTATCTATTTAATGTTGTTTTTATGTGTTCATTGCTTCTATCTATGATTATTTTTGCATGCTTGTGGCTTGATCACCCATTTGCATGTATAGTTAGGATTTTTAGTACTGGGAAGTGCTTTAAAGCCTTAGAACTTGATAGAGCAAGCTAGAAAACTGTATGTCTAGGAATGGAGTGCAGCGATCTAGTCCATATTATGTTGTAAACTTAATGCAACTCTTTTAGGTTAAGTTTGTTGAGGGATCAAGGACGAGGTTTAAAGAGAGTTAGGCCCATTCACTCGAGGGATCTTGGTTTGGATAATTTCTCAACATAAGAACACTAGGATAACATTAAATAGAGAAAAATCTTTAACCACATCAAGGTAGATTCAGTAGAACAACCCAACGCTTTCTCTCTTGACTGTTTTTACTTCTTAAATCGTAGATACTTAGTTTATAGTTAACTAGATTTTCATACAAAAATTCCAACTTGATATTTACTTTGCTTTTGATGGTGTACAAATGTGTGCTCACTGAACATACGTTTTCTGAGTGAAACAAGTTCCCTGTAGATACGATACTCGGTTCTTACCGTTTTATATTACTTGTACGACTCAGTGCACTTGCCGATTAGCATCGCGGCAAGCGCGAACATAAGGCCTTGAGATTTCAAAGCACATTTATAATTTGTCTAATTGTAAGGCCTCGATATTCGAAAGCACGTTAACACGATTGTGCTAGTGTCACACATCGAGATTGTAATTCACGTGAACCATGGACCCGTGATTGATTGTATATATAAATGTACCATATCACCAAAGATTTTGCACAGCTGCATCAAATCAAATTGTGACAGTAAACAGAGAGAGCAAGCAATGAGGTCAGAGCCAATTTGTGCGTATGTTTATATCAATGGTGACAAGACAAAATCGTTACTGTTGAATCAATGGAGCAGAAGTTGAACAATTCCCTGAAATTAGAATGAATAATTTAACATATTTTGTTGTTGTATTACGTTTACATTTTTCTCAGTCTTTACTATGTATTTGTAGTTGTTTCGTGCTTTGAAATTGTTTTTTTTTCAATTTACTTCTATAATGATAGCCTACGCATGCATGATTTCAGAGATGCAGAACAGTGTTGTACCTAACCCTGACATGCACCGAGAACCCCATTAATGTGTGGTGTTGCACATTGTTCACTCACATGCATACGCTTACCACATTAACGTGGTTCTCAACAATTTGCATGGGCTCGACATTACATTTTATCTCATTGTAAGGTGTTAAGATTCCAAAGCACATTTTTAATTTGACTCATTCTAATCCCTCAAGATTCGAAAGCACGTTAACTAAAATATGCTAGTGTCACGCATCGAGATTCTAATTCATGTGAATCATGGACCCCTCATTGATTGTACATATAAATGCACCATATCACCAAAGACTTTGCATATTTGCGTCAAATTAAATTGTGAGAGCAAACAGAGAGACCAAGCAAAATGAGGTCAGAGTCAATTTGTGCGTACGTTTATATCAATGGTGAAATCATTCAAAGTTCAAGTGCAAATGCAGTTTTCAGAGGTGACAAGACAAAATCGTTACTCTTGAATCCAACAATGATGTTGTCAAACATAATCATCGCAATACAGTCATCAATTACAGATAATGATGTTACACCTATAATTACTGCACTTTGGTATCGTTGTTATATATATGAATTCAATGGTCAAGTTCAATATAGGACAATTCAAATTATTGATGAAAAAGGTGTTTTGTGCATGTTTCATACATTTACGAATATGGAAAGTGTAATATGTATGGAACTTAAAGTTGATGTTCATAATTCATTATCACCTACTCAAGTTAATGACCTAAGTTGGGCCGACATGGAGCAGAAGTTGGACAATTCCCTGAAATTAGAATGAATAATTTAACATATTTTGTTGTTGTATTGCATTTAAGTTTTTCTCAGTCTTTATTATGTAGTTGTAGTTGTTGCATGCTTTGAAGTTTTTATTTTCAATGTACTTCAGTAATAATAGCCTACACATGCATGATTTTAGAGTTGTGGAGCAATGTCGTACCTAACCCTCACATGCACCGACAACCCCATTAATGTGTAGTGTTGCACACTGTTCACTCACATGCGTACGTTTAACCCATTAGCGTGATTCTCAACAATCCACGTTAGATTTCAACACAACTACTCGACAATGACGATCTCAAAGGTGCGATGGAAACAATTCTCCAGAATCCATAATTGAATTCTGCCAAATTCTATGTTTTTACTTACCTTATTCCTTAACCACAGCCATCGTCTCCACAATCGTCATGTCCACATATATGCGAGGGGTAGAGGGCGTCACACATCACACTTGTCTCGCGCCAATGCTCAGAAAAGATCATCGGCAACTCGACAAACACATCATAGCACAGATCATCCAACCAATTGTCAAACAAATTCAACTGTCTCCATCAAGACATTGATTGCAGATATCAAAATGTTCATGAATTATACCCCATCTTACAAAAAGACATGATTAGCAAAGCAAAGAGCGTTGGAGATGATTCATGGAAACTAGGAAATGGAAACTGTTGGGAAGAATCATATGCCAAGCTGCCAAAACTTTTGGGAGCTTTGCAATCTTGTGTTCCTGGGAGTCGCTGCTCAAACAGAATCCGTGTTTAAGGGAGGAGAAATCGTACCGGGCAAAATAATACTTAAACATGTCTCTTGGTCATTTGGCCCATGCATTAAGGGGTTTGCAATGTGCAAACCCATAATACAAGTAGATGATACATGGCTTTACGGGAAGTATAATGACACACTATTGACAGCTACAACATAAGATGAAGCTAATCATATCTTCCCGATTGCATGCCATTGTAGAAGGGGAGACAACTTCAGCTTGGGATTTTTTTCTAAAGAATTTGAGAAGACATGTTGCTCTGCAAATTAACATTTCTCCTCTCATTTCAGATAGACACCCCTCAATTGCCTACAACAACCCGAGTAACTTATGAGTTTAGGACATATCCCATTTCTTCTGCCTGCGCCACATTACACAAAATTTTCTTTGCGATAACTCAAACTTCAAACATTTAAAGAAACCACTCATGCTGGCGGGTGAGAATCTATTTTATTTCTTCGTTAAACTTTACTTTCAATCAAATTTCATAACATAATAGATTGATTGAATATTTACAGGTTACGCATACACGGAGAAGAAGATGCACTGGCGACATCTTGGGGATATCTGTGCGAATAAGCCAAGTGCAGCTGAATGACTTGATCAATTACCCAAACAAAATTGGTTACAATGCTTCGATGAGGGGCAACGTTGGGGACATATGACTACAAATTTGTATGAGTCTGTTAATTACATGTTCAAAAACACAAGACATTTGCCGGAGTCATCGTTGGTTGAGGAGACGTGCTTCAAGACCGCATAACTCTTTGCTATTAGAGGCCGACAAACTCAGGCGATGATCAACTCCGGTTCACAATATTCTGAAGTCGTCTCTGAGGCAATAAATAATTGTCAACATGAATCAAATACACGCATTGTAAATGAATTCGACAAACACAACCACACATTTATTGTAACAAAGACTCAATCCCCACTTCAAACACCAGACCACCTGGAAAGTTTAGAGTAATGTTACAATCCCAAAAGTATGATTGTGGTGAATATCAGGCTAAACAATTATCGTGTTCTCACGTCTGATTGACTGTAAATTTGTCAATATTGATCCCATGAACTATGTGTTGTTGTTATTCACTTTACAACATATTTACACGTCTTTGACAACTACTTTGATTTACTGTCACACGAATGAATGTGATAAGAATATGAAGGAGATTAGTGGGTCCTGATCCAAGGAGAAAGATGATCGTAAAAGGTCGTCCGATTTCAACTCGTATTCTTACTGAGATGGACGAAACGAAAATGAATAGAAAAAAATGCGAAATTTGCTGACAACATGGTCATAACAGAAATAATTATTTCAACATGTCTTCATCTCAAGTTTTTCCTTAACCAAATATGATTATTTAAGTATTTTATTGATAATGTAGTATAATGTTCTTCTATAAATACATTGTTAAACAAAAAGTATTATCATTTAAAAAAAATCTAATGACATAAACAAGCAAATTATATTTAGCAAAATAATAATATTAAGAGTTTTAATTTTTTTTTACTAAAGCAAATATATAATTAGACAAAATTCAAATTTTAAAAAAAAAATGTTCACCTAAAAAATGTCTTATATAAATTAAATAATATAAGAAAAATAATTATATTTAATAATATCATTTTCTTATTAAAAAAATATTTTAATAAAAAATATTTATAATATTTATATTATTTTAATAATTTAAATTAAAAAATAAAAATCAATGTATGGAAGTCGGGGTGGCCAACCCTGACTTCCTTAGATTTGCATCCTTAGATTTGCATTAAAGTGGTGCAGTTTGAAATTTTTTTGAAAAGGTTGTGTATTTTAGGAAAATATCATATAGATATGAAAAAAAACCAGTGCCTGCTTGTTTTGTAGGGTTGTTTTTCTTTTATCATTCAGAAAAATATCGAGAAGGTTGCGTAATTTTTATTTTTAAATATAATTTTAAAAATAAAAACGCATTTACTAAAAGTAAAGCTGAAAACTATTTTTAAAACAGTAAACAAACGCACCCTAATTAATATTTTAATTTAATTTAAGAATGATCAAGCAATTATCACCAATCATTCAATGATAATAAAAATAATTTGGTGATTATAGATTATTTTTTCCATCTTAAATTGGTAGCAAATATGTTAAATAAGAATACAAAGATGGTGTTCTTTATTATCATCATCTGTATGGGACTGATGGTACTACTTGTACCTTTTGCTATAGTAATAGATATATTTTTTTGCTGATTAAATAAAAAAGAAAAAAGTATGAGACCCTTGAGTTCAAGTGCCATGATGTCTGATTTTCAATCATGAAATACTCGACAAGAATGTTTTCTATAGTAGGACAGGAAGTTACATTGATCAAAATCTAAATGTTTCATATGATTCGACATCATGAACCAATGTCCTTTTATTCATTCGCGTGGTAGCACAAAGTTGCAAATTATTGGTCCCCTTATCCTAGTCCTGAATTTTTAACTTGTCCTGATTACTTTATGTGGCATTGTGCAGTGAGAGATTGTGTGAAAGCAAAGTTGCATTCTTCTCAATTTCCTTGGTGATCTTTGGGTCCATAGGCTTCCTTTTCAGAAAATTTGAGTACCATTCAGCAGAGAGCTTAGGTATCCTCCTTAAGCTTGGATCATTCATATCTACGTAATATAAGCCATAACTTGATTCATATCCAAGCAGTAACTCAAATGCATCCAAGAAGGACCATACAAAGTACCCTTTTACATTTAATCCACTCCTGTCAATGTGTCAAAAATAAAGGAAAAGAGTAAACAAAAACCAGCTTTCATGAAACAATTGACAATTATTTTAAATAAAGTGGAGGTGCTATGTTGACATTGTACACCCTTTTAACTTTCCCACTTGAAAATGAAAATCAAAGTAGAATTACCTAAGTGCATCAACCAAACTTCCTATGTATTCATGCAAGTAATTCACCCTCGGCCAGTCATCTAATGATGAATTATGAGGTGTTTGTTGGCCTGCAAAGCATCAAAGAGTTATCATACAACTAGATAAAAGGACAGCTGAGTATGTTTAAAGAGAGGAAAATGGAACTTTTGAATGATGATTTCAATCATGTCATGAATAGGAAAATCGCCATACCATTTTCGTGTATGTAAATTGGAATATTGCCATAAGTGTTCTTTAGTGACTCTAACAGCCCAAGGAAAATCTTGGTAGTAATTGGAACCTAAACCAACGAGCTGGTTAGTGGAAAGTATTGAAGATCCATCCTTAAATAAAGAAATACATAGAGAGGAATAGCACCATGTTCCTGCTATTTTACCTCATATGTAGAAGTATCATTTGGAACAAATCCTACAGCCAGAAAGAACATTAATTAGCTGTTTCAGTTCCACAAAATTAGAGAAACGTGGATGACACCACAGGCACAGACTGATTTTACCTACTGGAGTTTACTAACTAAATAAGTCTTAAGCAATGAAAGGACCAAATATTAAATATTATATAGAATTTGTTAAAGTTTGATGACATGGATTATGGTACTTTAGAGGAAAACTTGAACTGATAGGGTAAGAAAAGAAAATGAATTTGTCACTCAGATTTATATATTAGTGATATTTATGTTTCTGAGATACAAGATTGCATACAGAAGAAATTCCATCAGGGAGTATCAACGTTTGCACGGGCAAGAGACATTGACTTAGAATTAGATTTGCTGTCCCAAAGAATTAGAGAATTTAACAAAAATACCCATATATTCTACGATCAATGGGAAACAAAATCAGAAATATTGAAACACGATCCCTTTAATGGCATAGTTGTTGCAAAAATAAAATAATATGTAAATAGTTCCAATTCCATGCCAAAGAAGAAGTATCTTGATTCATGAAGCTAAGGATAAGACCTCACACAATAAAGAAACATTTATAAATAAGTAACTTGTTGAGCCCTGATATAGAATTGGCATTGGTTATGCAATATGAATAAGCCAGGGAAACAACTTATGACATACTTTCAATTTCCACCGATAGATCTGCAATGTAATCTCTATCCTCCTTCTGCAGGCTGCCAGGACTGTTTTTAACATAAAATGAGTAGTAAAAGTTTATTCCAATGAAGTCGATTGAGCCCCTGACCAGATTTGATTCCTTTTGAGTAAAAGAAGGAAGCCTTGAGCCAGCATTCTTTTTCATTATATCAGGGTAATCTCCAAATGTGAAGGGATTCATAAACCTGCACTAACAAATCATAGCCTAGCTAGTGTAGAAACTAATGTATAATTGAAACTTGATAGCTATACGAAAATACATTACCAAAACATTCAGATATAAAATCATTCAGGGTATTCATAAATGGTATAAAAACATGAAGAAGTCCTAGAATTTAATCATTGTAAACACATTCTTTATAATTTAACTTAATTGCAAGGTAAAGTGGTGTGTAGATTGTCATGCTTTAATCTTAAAGGACTCTAATATGGAGGGACATGTCAGAGATATAAAAATCTTGTTTCATCACTTGACAGTTTATTTATTTATTGAAGATTTGGTCCTTTGCGATCCCAAGATGCAAATTTGTTACTGTCAACAGGCATTAGAAAGAGACACCATGCCTAGATTGTTACTTACCACCCGATAAAGAAGTCTTGGACCCTTTGAGTAGCCCTTACATCTTCAATAGAATTTGTTCGAGGAAGAACACCAAAAGGAAGGAGATTAAACCCAATTAAGCCATGTTGCATGACCTGCATCCAAAAAGAGATTGTTTTCTGAACAAATTCAATGATGATTATCACCATTTCAGAATGACATCATCTTGGTGATCACCATCAATGTCATCCTTCCTTACTATGGTTCAAAATGCGAAAATCAGGCCTAATGAATGACATAATAGAGTGGTGCATTTGTTAGATAATTTATACCTGATATTTCTTCCTATACAACCTAACAGCTGAAGCATGTGCTAACAACATATGATGGGCTACCAAATATGGCTCAGTTGTGGAATTTCCTCTCGAGCAGTTAAATATAGGGGAAGGAGAACACCGCTGAGGTGGTAACATTCCAACATCATAGCCAAAAACTGCGTAAACATTGGCCTCATTCACCGTAGTCCAATACCTAACTCTGTCACCAAATTCTCTAAAACACACATCCGCATATGTTGTGAAGTCTTTCCTATAAAGCATTCATGATAAAATATGTTAACCGCAATAAAATCTTTTCACAATTTTGTGCAGGGTACATTTCTGATCATCTCCTATCTAGGACAAGATGTCAACAGAATTAAAGACTAGAAGCTTGGGAACATACACAATTCTTGGACTAACCCATCCTCCATATTCATCCTCAAGTGTTTGTGGTAGGTCCCAATGGTGTAATGTAACATGTGCTTCAATCCCTACAAGATGTGGAATCATCAACAAAAATATGTATACATCAGATAACTTGGAAGAACCTCTCTTAGGGTTAATCAAACTTTTAAAGAAAAATCTAGTCTTCATAAGAACCATGGCTTATCAGTTCATTAATAAGGTTGTTGTAATACTGAAGCCCCTTGGGATTCACTTGCCCTCTTCCATCTGGTAATACATGATAACAAGATGGTCAGAACAGTATGAAAATAACAGCTTGATATAGGCAACTATATTCAGTTGGAGTCCAAGATTCATTGCGAATAAATCAAACCAAGTGTGTGTGTCCAATACAAGTTACTTTTGACATTAATTTAAGAATCTCCATGACAGCAGTTTGATGATCTCACCTGGAATAACCCTTGACCATGATATGGAAAATCTATAGGCCTCTAAGCCCATGTCAGCCATGAGCTGGACATCTTCCTGCAGGAAACCAAGGTCTGATATTTGCTCGGAATAAACATGAATTTAAAGCCAGTGGTGTATATGTAAGATGCATCTTGTGTGCATGCATGTATCTATACCACAATTTCTTTTGGTTCTCTATAGGGTCACTGACCTTATATTTGTGATATTGATCACAAGCAACATCTCCATTACCAGCATACATATTCCCTGAAAACAGATTTTGGCATTCAATTTCTTTGGACAAAATAGTAACATTAAACCTTTAAAAAAAAGAATTGAAGTGAAGAAACGAAGCATATTATATATGAGTACTGAGTAGAGGGTACAACCATTTCCAGCTTGGGAGAAGGTGTCCCATATGCTTGGCTTCCTTCCATCTTCATTTGCTGCACCTTCAACCTTTCACATCACCCCAATTACAAATTTATAAAACATAGGTTCAGTTCAATACATATTCAGCAACAGAATCAAAAGACTAGGACATTGAACAGGATTATACTAGTGAAAAGGAAGAAATTACAAGAACATATATAATAGTAGACATTGAGAAATTGAGAAAGAGAGAAATGAACCTGGTAAGCTGAAGTTGATGCACCAAACACAAAACCAGGAGGAAAATCATCTCTGCTCAAACCATGAGCACCAGGGTACACTATCAGCAATACTAATTCTATGACTGCGAAAACCTTCAACATTGAACACATACTCTATGCTTTTCTTTGTTTCTGCAGTCTTGTGTTTTAATTTCGGCCAGTCAAACACACATGTTAATGTTACTGTTTTCCTAGAATTCAACGTTTATGCTTTTGATTTTTGTGGAATGCAGGAATGGTATATATGCTACTTTGTTTGTTTTTACTGTGGAGAAAGACATAGATGTCAACATTATAGCACTTTCGGAACTTACCAAACGTATCAAGCATGACATATTTGACAAGTATACATGGTGCTGCCTTGTGTGGGTTGAAAGGTGATAAAAAGTGTAATTAATTAGTTAATCAAATCAAATGTGTCTATATATAACTGTGAAGTCATCCTGCTAATAATACTAATGGTGTTATTTGTAAATTCCTAGACACATTTTGTTTCCTCTCCGTGGAAATGTTTGTACTATATATATATATATATATATATATATTATTGTTTTTATAAGATTTAATCTTGCATTAATTAATTTTAGAATCGAAATATCTCTCAAAGAAAAACAAATGTATTGACAAACAATAAAAGAGAAAATTATTAATGATAATTATAATTTTGAAAAAAATTATAAATTAAAGATAAATTTATTATTGTCAACTAAATTAATAACTTTTCTTAATCATAATGAATTATATAATAGAGTCTTATATATAAATATGGAGGAAGAATTTATTAATTGTTTTTGTATGCTTATTTTTCTATTTAATCTTCAATTAATTAATACACGTGTATTTATTGTAAAGTAGAAATGAAAAATAATAAAATAGAAAATCTCTTAATTATTTTATTAGGATTAAAAAATTTATTGTTTTTCTTTATTTCTACATAAAAATCTGAAAAGGGAGATAAAAAATCAAGGATTACTTACATTTCTAAGTTAATATATGTTTATTTAAAAATATATCAATAAATTAAAAACATAAAAAAATGGTGTTATAGGTTATTCGTGAGTATATCTATAACACCCCATTTTCTTTGTTAAAAAAATTAAAAATTAATTAAAAGGGTTTTTAATTAAAATAAATGTGTTTTTATTTGAATTAAAATAGAGGTTTGGAACAAATAATAAATACAAGTTTTAGAAAATAAAAAGAAAATCTTAGAAAATAAGAGAGAGGTTTATTTATGTATTTTTATTTATTTAATAGAGAGAAAATAGTATTTTTTATAATTAATAAAATAAATTAGAAAAATAGGAATAAGAATTAAGTCATCATATTTCTCATTATATAACTTTTAACCAAGAGCAGTTTTACAAAACATTTTTTACTTTTTATGTTCCTTTTTTCACAATGCTCAAAAATCCTAACAGAGTAATCGGAGGAGAAACTCTAGAGAGCATCAGAAACACCACCATTATTGTTAACGGAAAACACTTGAGCTACAGTTAGGTAAGACATAGATTACTCACACTTGATATTAGAATGAACATGTGTAAGAATCCCTAGACGATCAATTTTGGGTTATTTTGGGCTAATTTTTAATTCAATTTGGTTCTTATGTTTTTATTCGCAAATTGACTATATTGATGGACCAATTGATTTTTCGATGTAAAATTGTTGTGACATGATATGTTGTGGTATTTGAGTTTGTTTTCATGATACTTCCTATTTTTTTGCCAATTAGGAATTGTGATGGATTATATTTAATCATTGCCTCTAAATAATTCTTAAAGGGTGACTTATTCTAATTATATATAATTTGTACCTAGTGATAATCGTTATATAACGATTATTCTTTGTAATTTTCTTTATACAAGCACATTTGAAAAATTAGGTGATTCGAAAGTCTGATTCAGTGGTGTGATACAATATAGAAATCAAGTATATAGGTTGTGGAAGTAATTGTTTTAAGTCTAGACAAAAATGAGTTTGCAACTGAAATTACACATTGCGTTAAGTTATTTTCATGTGTACGAATTCCACTTGAATGCATTAGCTATTCTATGTTTACGGGTTCATGAATGTTACAATATTATTAAATTAAGTCCAAGAATGCTACAAAGTTAGTCTACTATGCATTAGCTATATATATATATATATATATATATATATATATATATATATATATATATATATATATATATATATATATATAATATGTATTATTTATATTATAAATTGATATTTAGGATATCATGGGGTTTTTATAGCATAATTTTGAAAATGCTTATTGTCATGAAATTGGAAACATTATGGTTTGATAGTTATATATGTGTATATGCATATATGTATCTTGTGTCCTATGAACATTGTTATGGATGTTATCTTAACATGACATTCTCTATCCCACACACATATAATAATAATAAAATGAATAAAAATGTGGAATTAACTAAATATTTTAAAGGGTATTGCTAGGTGCACCCAATAGTATTGTTGGTGCACCCAGCATTCCCATAAAATGCCCATGGTTTCTAGCACACTTGCGGATCAAGTTGATCTGTAAGTGTGCAGAAGATAATTTTTTAAAAATTGAAGGCCATTTTTTTACAATTTGAAGCTTTATTTATTTGATTCATGACCAATCAAAAAAATATTTACAAACTAAAATCCATTTGAAAAAATAATTAATTTTATTTTATGTCTCTTTTGTTTATGTAAATAAAATATTATCCTAATGAATGTTTAGTTAAACGTAACATTCATACTATTTCAATGAAATTCAAATGAATTTGGAATCAAGTAATTTAAAAATAACACTTAAACGTTAACACTAATATTATAAACAAAAATAACTTTAAATATACAAAATATAAAGTAAAAAACAAAAATGTGGTCAAGTACAAGAAATGTATATACATCGAATATCAATATGAAATGTGTAAAGAAACTATGGCTGATCTATGCGGCGCCTATGTCGAGACCTCACGTACACAATGCGGTCTTGGGTGACACTCCTGGCAATCTTGAGGCATTCTTCGATGACCTCATGTGTTGATGTGCCTGGCGTGACTACCCCTAGGCTGAGGTGACGCTCCAACCTCTCAGCGATCACATCGCAAGCCTCCTATTAAATAGAAAACAAACAAATTAGACAAATTAGTATTAAAAAATTGACGTAAATGACATTTCATACGTCTAACCATATAGTAACACTTACCAATGCATGTCTGAGCTCGTCGACATCAGACCTGGCTGGATCATCCGGGACCTGAGGGATATCTGACTCTGGGACCTGAGGTACATGTCTGGGCTACGCAGCAGGTGCATCTGTCGGAGGATCTGATGGTTGTGCCGCGGTCATGAATGGATGAGAAATACGGAAGAACCAGTCTATGTAGTCAAGCGCACACTGACCTGGCATAACACATGGATCACCTGCTGCCGCCAAATGGTCTGAGTAGTGCATCCACGTATCGTCTACGTCATCATATGACACCCATGGATGGACAGGGTGTGCAGGAATGCACTGGACGTAGCCGAACTGGCGCATAACCCTCTCTGGTCTGTATCTGACAACAACAGGCCCCCAACAGAGCTGTCCCGAGAAGCACGAAATCGGATGAAAGTCCTGCACAGGTCGATGCTCTGAATATGGCATCCAGCAAACATCTAGGATCCTCAGATGATCCAGGCGCTGCTTGTGCATCGCTGCAGATACCTTTTTCATAGTCTTCTTTGTCGCAATCCACCAACACGCACGTGGTGACACCTCGTCGTAGTCCAGATTAGCATTGCACTCCGCAATTGACGGAAAGTGCTCGTATATCCAACACTAAAGGATTTACACGAAAATCATACATGTTAACTAAATATACACTTATTAAAACATTGTTGTAATTAAATTATGAAATACATGTTAATTACCTGTAACAAGGTGATGTAACCAGCAAGCTGTCGGCTGGTGCTGAGACTGGCATCATTAAGCTGATTGTACATATGGACGAGCCCAGCAACTCCCCATGCATACCGCCCAGCAAGAGTGAGGTCACGCAGGGCCTGTAAGTGTACGACATGAACATGGGTTGCATTCTTATTAGCAAAGAGAGTGCAACCCAAAAGATGCAGAAGATAAGCGCGAGCGGCAGCTGTCCAGTGTTGCATCTGATATCTGTACTGGTATATGTCTCGCAGCCACTGTAGGCGTACGTATGGTCCGCCACATTGGCCTGTCTCGGTCATGGCCACCTCTGGTGAGACCATCAGTAACTCAACCAAGAGCAGCACCGCCTTATCGCTGTGCAGAGGCTGGAAGTCATGCAGTGCACCAACGATTGGCAGATGGAGAAGAGTCGCAACGTCGTCCAACGTAATCGAAATCTCCCCCACAGGAAGGTGGAAACTAGAAGTCTCCTGGTGCCACCTCTCGACAAAGGAGGATATAAGTCCCCGATCACCATAGTGTCAATAGAACACGCAACCAAAGGACTTAATCATGTCCCAGCAACCATGTCTTCAATTGCAAGAACAGGACTGCCTAAGTTATGCACCTTCCTCCCATGGGAGGATAACTTCAACTCAGGGCGTTCCTGAATTGAAGTACAAAGGAACACAATTTGTTCAAAAAATGTGAATCAGTAACCAATAAATAAAAAAAACGTTAACTAACTTTAATATTATAAATACCTGTCCAGACCATACGTTGGCCGCAACATGGTCAGCATACTCTGTATGCACTGATGGGTCCCTGGGTCCACCAGGAAATCCCTCAGGCTTGTCCCCCCTATCCTGTGCCCCGGTATCATGTGCGTCAGTCTCTGCACCGATGTCCTGTGCGGCAGGGGCAGCATCTACCATGGGCTTCCCCAGCTACAGCAGCCTCTGCCTCTGGTACCACAAGCGAGCCCGTAGGTACTGCAGGCACATCATCGTCAACAATGATTGGTACTCGTCGCCTGCATGCCGATGCGGTCGGCCTTTGGCGCTAGGGAGCACCGTCAGTATCATCACCATCCTCTCCTCTCCCCAGACCTCTGGCAACAATCCTACCTAACGCATGGCCTAATCCTCTAGTCTTAACCATGATCTGCAAATGTCTACCACAAATTCCATCACTAAACCACACAAAGGCTATAGAGTTAACATATATGTAATACTGAGTAGCCTAGCAGGTTATTCTACACTCCAATTCACATTGTTGTTGTATTGATTAGAGTTTTAATACATCTATCAATAGTGGTATAAATCATAAACCTTACACCTAAGAGATCTTTACACAACTTCATAAATATTATTACCGATCAAGATCATTACAAATAAGGATGTAACAAAAATATTTGCTTATTTGCAATATTGGATAATTTTTTCAGTTTCAATATGTGATTTGCTATAATGTTTACACATCCATCATGTGATTTCTCACATGATGCCTTAATTTTTGTGACATTGTCTTGGTCCAAATGTCCAATGTTTATGATTCATTCTCTCTGTTGTAGATTGTTTTAACATTAAAGAAGTTATTTGTAGAGGGTGTAGTCAAGCGAGAAGATTTATGGATTACCTCTAAACTCTGGTTTTATTTCAGTTCGAAATTAATTATCTTCCTTCTTAAAATTGAAGTGATGGCAGTAGACTCATGCATTAAGTTAGTCTTTAATATCTAGAACTAGAGGATTCTCTATACCTGAAGTTAAGATGATGGACATGTGTACAAATCATGCTCCAGAAGATGTACCAGAAGCTCTGGTTTGAACATTGAGAGACTTGTAACTTGATTATATAGATTTATACCTTGTATGTGTTACTACTCGATATCTATATAATGTTCTATAAATGTTTAGTATGTGGGTTATGTATGGATTTAATTAGTGTCAAAATCTACAATGATAAACCTATGATATTTTCCTAAGCTTCTCACATATACCTATATATATGTTTATGTTATCTCTAACTTGATTGCCCTCATATTAATAAGTATGGAGTATCAAAACCAAAGGGCCAAGGAGGGTAGATTCTGTGAGAAACTCAAGATCAAGAATAAACTAAAGTTTGTAGGAGTGAGACAAAGGGCTTCAGGGAAATGGACAACAGAGATCAAACACACATAAAAAAAAATTAGGCTTTGGCTTGGAACTTATCAACTTTCTTTGGCTGAGTGGCATGTATTTTCATGGTGCTCGTTTTTCCAATTACCAATTTTTCTACTCAAGGCTGTGGCATTGATACAAATTCTAATTTGTTTTGAGCATCCTTTTGGGATTCTAATCAGTGACTAAATTTGAGGGCTTCTAACACATAAGTAGGATATAAATAGGATATAAATAGTTTGTGTTCAAAGTAAAGCTACAAACCAAAAAGTCACAAAACCAAATTTCAGAACAGGATATAAATAGTTACAATTGCATATTCAGTACCATACAAGATATAAATAAAGTAAAAAACCATTGAAACCTTCAAAATATGAATGCACACCAACCACAAAATCTTAAAAAACCATTATAAAACATCATACTCTAGGCTAAAAGCTTCAAAATTAACCCTAAACTCTTATTAAAAACCATTTTTCATTAATTAAAACATAATTCAATTTTTTTAAAAATTTAAAACAAGCCTGCGGATCAAGTTGATCTGCAGGCTTCACGCGGATCAACTTGATCCACAGGCTTCACACGGATCAACTTGATTTGCAGGCTCCACGCGGATCAACTTGATCCATAGGCTTCATGTGGATCAACTTGATTCGCAGGCTTCATGTGGATCAAGTTGATCCGCGTGAAGCTTGAGGATCAAGTTGATCCCCACGAAGGTTGTGGATCAAGTTGATCCGCATGAAACTACGCGGCCAAAAACGCATGGGGATCTACTTTTCCCTACTGCGGATCATATCAATCCTAACCTACACCACCTACGGAAGACCTAAATCCCTATGCGGATCAATACTAGCCTACACTACAATACCAGAAATGCAATAGAAACAACATAGAAGAAGAAGAATGCACTTACCTCAGTTTTGGCCAACAATGGTGAGCAGCAGAATGAAGAAAAAGAACGCGCCACAAGGTGAACACGAACGAATGTCGAGGTCGCGAAGGAGGAGAAAGAAGCAACACGCGGAAGTGGAAGAAGGAAGAAGAAGCTGAAGGAACGCGCAGAACAGGTGTTGGGTGTATAAGGAAGAAGGTCGCGGAACAAGAAGAAAGAACACAAAAGAAGATGAAAAGCTGGGTGCAAAACTTTTTAAAAAATAAGCAGGGGTAATTTTGACTTTTACCCTTAAGTGCTGGGTGCACCTAGCAACATCCTATTTTAAAACACATTTATAAAAGCATTTCAAAAAGGGTAAAAGGTTTGCATGTTTTTCAAACATCATAGTAGAACTTGTCCAAATAATAATAAAATCATATCAACTCAAAACAAGATCGTTCATACTAAATGAAAAGAAGTCAAACTAATAGCGGAAAACATAAAACAACTATACTATTTATGGAATTGTAACATATGAAATAAAACCTCATGTCCCGATATCACATCTATCAGAGCATTTCCCTGACAAAGGCTAAGCATCTCCATCTCTAGCATGTAACTTATCATATGTTGGTTCACCTGAAACAAACTAACATTCAGTCCAAACACAAACACACATCGAGAATGAGTTATCACATTCGTATATGATAAAACACTAGAGCATGTGAAACATATAAATACATAGAATTGAATGTACATAAACAACATCAATTCACCAAATCACACACAAGTATTCACACTCCAGAAAATAACACCAAACCCTCAATTGTTAACTCAATGAAAGTCAAACACAAGCATTATGCAATAGACATACTAGACTCAATTCTACATGCAATGTGGTACCATTTTTAGTGAAAAACCTCGTCGGGCACCTAGAACTACTTGACAAGACATGTCTCACAATGGGTAAGTTAGGTCACTCTCACTAAGTGAAATCACAAGGAGACTAGTTAGTGTCACTTTATTTTGCGAGAATATTTCAATCATATGGGATCGGCACAGGCTTAAAGAAGCACTTAAACCGAGTGCATTTATCTCCAATGCCTAGACTCTGAGGAGTCCGTCAGGACACCTCCCTCCTGATTTAGGTCCAACCTAGAAAATATTTTAATACATGGACTCTACTTATAAATTATGCAATATACATAACTACTCAATTGTTTTTAAAATCTCAATTATTTTCAAAATTATTTCAACTCATTGCGCCTCAAGTGATTAAACTCATCGGGTTCTCACAATGAAACTCATCACAAACTCTCATCGTGCATTAACTTATCGCCCTTAAAGAATTTTACAGTCGTATGATTACACAGTTCATAACTCACAATTCATTATATACGACATCTAAATACACATGTATCTCATAATTTATCACATAATTAATTTATCACTTAATCCACCTGATATTCATTTATACATCTTCATAACATTCATAACAATGTTCATAAGACGCAACATACACATACACATATATATAACGATCAAACCATAATGTTTCCATTTTCATGACAATAAGCATTTTCAAAATATGCTATAATAACACCATAATATCCTAAATATCAATTTATAATATAAATAATGCAACATACACTTATAATCATTTATATATATATATATATATATATATATATATATATATATATATATATATATATATATATATATATATAATAGAAGCAAGAAATCAACCATTGAAAAACAAAAGAAAAGTTTAAACAATATATTACTTTAACTAATGCATAGTAGACTAATTTTAATTTGTGGTATTCTTGGACTTAATTTGTTTTAATATAGCATAACTATTATTGAAATATTCATGAACCCGTAAACATAGAATAGCTAATGAATTAAGTGGAATTCATACACAAAAATGATTTCAACGCAATATGAAATATCAGTTGCAAACTCATTTTTGTCTAGACTTGAAACAATTACTGGCACAACCTATATACTTGATTTCTACATTGTATCACACCACTGCATCAGACTTTTAAATCACCCAATTTTTCAAATGTGCTTGTATAAAGAAATCACAAAGGGCAATTGTCGAAATTAATTCAATCAAACTTCGACAAGAATAATAGTTGTATAACGATTATCACTGCGTACGAATTATATATAATTAGAATAAGTCATCATTTAATAATTATATACAGTGAATGGTTAAATATAATCCATCACAATTCTTAATTGACAAAAAATAGAAAATATCATGAAAACACACTCAAACAACAGGACATATCATTTCACAACTATCTTGCATCAGGGTCAATTGGTCCGTCAACACAGTCAATTTGCAAATAAAAACATAATAATAAAATTGATTTTTAAAAAAAAAATAGCCTCAAATAACCCAAAATTAATCTTTTAGGCATTCTTATACATATTTATTTTAATCTCCAAATGTAAGTAACTCATCCCTTATCTCAATGTAGTTAATGTAGTCGTTCAAGCGTTATCCGTTAGCAATGATAACGTTTTCGGTGTTCTCTAGAACTTCTCCTTTAGGTGCTCTGTTAGAATTCTTGAGCCTTAGAGAAAAAAAGAACAAAAATGTAAAAAATATTTTGTAAAACTACTTTGGGGGTTAAAAGTTTCTTTATAGAGTGAGAAATCTAATGACTTAATTCTTATTCTTATTTTTCTAGTTTATTTTATTAACTCTAAAAACACTCTTTTCTCTCTATTAAATAAATAAAAAATGATAAATAAATCTCTCTCTTATTTTCTAAAACTTTCTTTTTATTTTCTAATAATTTGTATTTATTATTTATCCAAACCTTTATTTTTATTTTCTAAAAATTTATATTTAATATTTATTCCAAACCTTTATTTTTATTTTCTAAAATTTGTATTGATTATTTATTGCAAACCTTTATTTTTATTTAAATAAAAACTTATTTATTTTAATTGAAAAGCCCCTTTTAATTAATTTTTTTAACAAAGAAAACGAGGTGTTACAATATCTAACAATAAAATCTGATACGGGTGAGTGTTAAAATTTTAAATCTTACGAATTCGTGCAAACACGAAATGTAAATACAAGTTCAGCTGTGATTTCCGACAAACCTTTAGATTTTATTTATAGCTTTTCTTCAATGAAACAATGACACATGTCTTTCGGATGTTTGGTGCACATGATAATTCGTAACAAATCACCTGCTCTTTTCATAATAGTGCAAATTTTTTCATCTAATGACAACCATTACGTCAATGTCATATCATCAATTTATCTCAATGCCACCTGTATTATCATGTTAGCTTTAAAGTGTCATATCAGTCTTTAAGCCTAAATTTTATAAGGAATAAAATTAGACTAAAATTTCTAGAGAGTAAAAGAAAATCACTTGTCAAGTGGAAATCATGAAAATGTTTTGTCATTCAAAATGTCATGTGTACAATATTGATCCGGTGAAAATCATGGTTATGCCACATCACCCGAAATGTCCATGAATATAGTATTGATTAGGCATCATAATTAGTTGCATTGATAAAATAATTAGTGACATTGTGCAATAAATTAAAGGAATGTGTTAAAGTACAGTTGCATTCTTCTCCATTTCCTTAATGATCTTTGGGGCCATAGGCTTCCTCTTTAGTAAATTTGAGTACGATTCAGCAGAGAACTTAGGTATCCTCCTTAAGCTTGGATCATTAATATCTACGTAAATTAGGTCTAATGTAGATTCAAATCCATTCCACAACTCGAATACATCCAAGAAGGATCATACAAAATAACCTTTTGCATTTGATCCACTCCTTTCCAAGTGTCAGAAAGTAAATAAAAACCAGCTTTCATGAAACAATAACTAACAATTATTTTATTTTGCAGACTTAATTATAGATTTCACCACTCAATTATTATTAGTTAGCAAATTTTATCATTTTTTTACACATTTTACTATCATATTTTTAATTTATACACATTTTATCATTACATTGATAACAAAATGATATCATTTTGTAAAATTGCTGATAAAATAACATAATTTTTTGGGGTCACTTTAACACTTTGTTATGCATTTAATGAATTGATAAAATGTGTAAAAATTTAAGAAAAAAAAAAGAGAAAAACTTAGAAGATAAATTTCACAAAATATTAATAGTTACATGCTAAAACATGTCATTAAGAAATAAAGTGGAGGTGTATAACACTGTACACCCTTTTAGCTTCCCCACTTTAAATTGAAAATCAAAGTAGAAGTACCTTAGTGCATCAACTAAGCTTCCAATCACTACTAGAATTTATAGATTTAACATCACATAGTTGACATCGGTTATTGAAAAATCCGATGTTAACAAAAACACCGTGGTATTTTCGTAAATAATTTTAGTTAACTAATATCGGTTTTTTAAAAAACAATGTTAACATCAACTTAACATGAACTTGTTAACATCAGTTTTCAAAAAATCACTGAAAATCAATGTTAACATCAACTGGTTAACATTGGTTATTAAAAAATCGATGTTAACATCAACTAGTTAACATTGGTTATTAAAAAACTGATGTTAACGTCAACTGGTTAACATCGGTCTTTTAAAAAATCGATGTTAACCAGTTGATGTCAACATCGATTTTCTGTTATACATAAATTAAAACCCAAAATCCTCTTTCCCCCCGCGTGCTCAGCCTCACAAACAAAAGCTTTCTCTTCTCCCTCACCCACAAGACCTATCATTGTCATCTCCTCCTCACCATCGTCGCCGCTGGGGTTCATGACCGCCATCGGGGTTCGTCACTGCCGCTAGTCTAAGCATCCTCCGTTGGAGTCTGACATCAATGCAAGGTACATGTTAGTTTAATGGTTAGTTCAGTAACTGATTTCTTGGTAATGCTAATTTCGTCTTTTCCACGACCATGACCACCACGACCATGTTGTTCTTCTTGAAGTTTAAGGCTAACTTCATCTTTTCCATCCACAAAGCAGTGGACCTATAGTTTTGAAACACCTGACACTACCCTATCGAGTCGCACGAGCAACTAGCACAGGTTCTTATGTCATTTCCTTTACAATGTTGCATTAGGGAATAATAATTCGTTTAATTATTATTATTATTACTTGCATACACTTTATGCCTCATTTCTATAGCTTCAATTTGGCTTATATATTAAGAGTAAATCACTTGCATACACTCTGTGTATATTTATATGTTGATATCATCACAAATAAGAGTGTGTTTTTGTGCTTGCATATGAAGATGCAAAGCGTATAAGAGTTTGTTGTGTTGTAAATAGTAGTTTAAGTTCAGCTTCACTACAATGTTGGGTTCGTTTACAAACACTTGTATTTGTCATACAACTCATATGGTTAAAATTCTAGATTTTAATTGCTTGAAGGATTGAATATGCTACCTTGAGTAGTGCATGAATTTTGAAATGTCCTGCATTCTAGAGAAAATGAGGAAGGTGATATATACCATAGATAATAGTATTCCAGTACAATGTTGCATTAGGGAACAATAGGTCCTTTTTCCACTCAACAAGTCTTTCTTTTCCTGCATGTTTATGTAAGATTAATAAGTACATATAATGTAGGCAATCTATGTTAATCAAACTTCAATCAATCACCTTGATAGAATGCACTAACATTGAGTTGATTTTTATCAAACGTGAGCAGTAGGGTCCCAATTGTAAATTTGCAGACCCACAAAAGCCAAGAGCAAAAGCAAAGCATGCTGCTTGTAAGAAAGATAGACAAAAAAAATTATTCACACTCAATTTGGTTAAAAAATTTCCCATTTCATTATATAAGACAAGAATCTAAAGCTATGATTATGAGCACAAAACTGGTTAATCAACACCATCCAGATTTCCAAATCAATTACAAGAAATAGCACAACAAAACATAAAATTCATGTAGAGTAACTAAGGATATTATTAGAAAAAATTACACTAACACCCTCCCAAGGTATATTGAAATTGCACATGACTTCATGCTTTACTTAAAGTATACAGCAACTCCCTTATGCAGTTGATAAGTAGAGAACCATAAGGCCCAAAAGAAGCATCAACCCACCAAGACATCAACAGATTCTATTATAGGTTGAGGAGCTGGCTAGGAGGTGATATCTGCCATTTACCATTCTATTATGCTTTTCCATTTCCTTTAGGTTATGCTTTTATGTAATTCTTTTACATTTCCGTTAGTGCCCTGTACACAACACTCCATATGATGTTTCAACAATATTTCTTTTATCTATTCTTCATTTTCTTTGTTAATTTTTGTTTGTCTAGACAAGGTACTGATTCTAGTGTTGACACTTACTTTGTCTATTATTGGAATTGATTACCACAGATACTTGACTTGGGTTCCTACTGAAGAATCCAGGTTAGGTTCTCAAAACCTGTAATTTACTTTCAATTATGTTTTGCAAGTTGTGATGTAAGGTTAAGTAAGTTGCAACCTTGGTTTTCGTTTACTTGAGATGAATATATGTATCCCTCATGGTACAGTCATTACATTGTTCCTGAATTAGTTCTAGATGTTAAGTTCTCCTATGCATCACACAAGGTTGTGCATTAATATAAAGAGGCTAAAATTGTAAGTTCAAAGATAGCTTTGGCACAACTATGTTGCATTTGATCTAAAATTTCATAATGAACAACTGTAGACTCTAGTCTTAGAAAAATTTTCACTGCTTGACCTATGACATACTACAAAAAACTCTAATCTGGGAAGAATGTTTATTACAAAAGGGAACAAGAAATTATTTATAATTATTAACTTCATCCACTGATGCTTATAACCTTATTTCTAATATGCAGGTGGGAATTAATATTGTACTTGTCTAGATAGGGTACTGATTCTTTGTTAATTTAATGTTTTGACACTTCATTAGGCAACTTATAACATGGTTGATTTTAATGTTTTAGCAGGTGTACCCAATAGGCATATATGCTTTTGGACTTGTAGCTTGGACAACAATTGATGTCTTGAATACAAGGTATACCTCCTTCTCTATGCACTGAACTTCCTCTTTTAATGAGGGGCTCATTAAATTGCTTTTCTAAACAACTTACCTTATACTTAGAAGTCAATGATGGATTCTATTAGCAATGTCTTTAGGTGGATGGAGATAAACGATTCTATTTAATATTATTTATTTCATAACTAAAATCAGAATTCAAATGTTGAATTATTTGAAAGTTGAAGCAAAAATGTTTTGTGACAATTAATTTAAACAAGTGATGACAATAAATAAATAATAAGTTATTAAGAAAATTGTGGCACCAAACAAACCCTTAATTAGATGGTGATTGATAAATATCTCAGCTCTACACTTGTGTTATTTTATTAGTCCAACCATTTTTTGTGATTTAAAATTCCTTCTCTCTCCTGATGTTGCATGTATATAATGGAATTGTTTTGTGTGAAAAGTCAACGTCTCCGTCTCTCTCTAAACCCAGGAGAAAGCCTTTCCTTTCACACCCCCCTTCTTAATAATCTTTATCCTAGCTACAAACAAATTAAAATTCCCACAACAATTGCACATGTCTCTCATCATATCATCACATATCTTTCTCTAATTATATTGTTGTCTCATACTCCAACATCTTCCATCATCTTCTATGCTAGCTCCAAAACATGTGACACACATACCCTTCTAATCCCTCCTCTTCATACTTGAATATAACATCAACAAGCTCAAACTCTTGGTCTTGTTCTTATTCTTCCACTAATAGCTAGGGGAAAAAAGCATTTACTACAGCAACATAATCATGGATAATTACCAAGGTGATTTAACTGACATATGTTAAACAAGTGGCCTCAATAACTTAAAAGGGGAGTGAATTAAGTTTCACAATTTTCCCACTAACAAACTTTAACCCCCGCCCCCCCCCCCTCCCCCCCTTTTTAAATGATAGGCTTAGAATGTAGAACAAGAAGAAGAAGCAATCAATTTAACAATATTCTTTTAAATGCATAAGATAAAATTGATTGCAATAAAATAGATGAAATAAGGGAAGAGAGAAATGCAAACTCGATTTATATTGGTTCGGCCACTTCCCATGCCTACGTCTAGTCCTCAAGCAACCCACTTGAGATTTTCACTAACTTTGTAAAAATCCTTTTTACAACTTCTAAACACTCAAGGAATCCCTTTCCCTTGTGTTTAGGAAACTTCACAATTCAAGAGACAACCAGTCTCTTGATTACAACTGACTTTATAAGATGAACAGAAATATTTCTCTCCTTTAGAGTTGATAATACAATTTGAAATTCCTGGATGAACTCTCAATAGATTTGCAAGTGTTTTCCCAAGAGTTTTTGAGAGAGCATTTGGCAATGAAGTTCTCTTAGAATATCTCTATCTTGCTTTTTGAAGTCAGACACACACACACACACACACACACATATATATATATATAGACCCTTCGTGCCTTTTCAAAATGGTTTGAAGAAATGTGTCTTTTCAAAAAGATTTTTTTGAAATTCTTCACTGGTAATCAATTACAGGTTTCTAGTAATCAATTACATAGTTATGTTTTGAAGGGTCATAACTTTTCAAATTGAATTTCAAGAGTTCCGTTGCTGGCATCAATGGTAATCGATTACAACTTTTAAATTCAAATTTCAAAACCCTTCTAAAAGCTGTTTTTTCAAAATTGTTTTCTGGCAATCGATTACACTGTCTGGTAATCGATTACCAGAGCCTTGGATGTCTTGGAAGGCAAAAGCTTGATCTTGAATTAATCTTGAAGCCATGCTTATTTGATTATTCTTTGGCATCATCAAAATCATGTATTCATACATTCACATTCTCCCCCTTTTTGATGATGACAATCATTATCAAGTGAATTCTTTTCGACATCATCAAAACCTGTATGATTCACATTCTCCCCCTTTTTGATGATGACAATCACTATCAAGTAAATTCTTTTTGACCTCATCAAAACATGCATGATTCACATTCTCCCTCTTTTTGATGATGACAACCATATGTAGGTTAAGAGCAACAAAAAAATATCTATCTGTATAGTTTACTCCCCCTTGATTTTGCAATGATTACTTATATGAAACAGTTGAAGATTGCATATATTTCATAAAAAACTGTCTCATAAACTCTTACTATCTTATCTTTTATCTATCTCTCCCCCTTTCTCAACATAAAAAACAAATCATGAGCAGAGAGAAGAAAAGTATTTAGCATTTTATAATGAATTAAAAGAGTAGAGAATGTCATACCATTCAAGTATCATTTCAAGGCATAAAATAAAATATTACCGCTTGTTGGAATATATGAGGCAAAGCTTGGGTTGGAGAATATGTGAGAATCAAATGATATCAAAAGGCATTAAAACTAACTATATTGCACCACCAAAAATACATATTCAGTAATCAAAATATATAACTTGTTGGACAATCAACATAATTCTCAAACACAATCATCAAAGACAATCAAAACTCAATAAAAAAAACAATCATCAAAAGTAATCAATAAAGACAATCCACATAACTCTCAAACACAATCATCAAAGACAATCAAAACTCAACAAAAAAAACAATCATAAAAAACAATCAACATAACTCTTCAAACACAATCATCAAAGACAATCAAAAACTCAATAAAAAAAACGTTCATCAAAAGCAATTAATAATCATCATAACTATCAATCATAATCATCAAGGACAATCAAAACTCAAGCAGAAAACAAACATCAAAACTCAATCAAAAGTTAACAATCATGGGCAAAAAATAAAAAAAAAATAGGCAAACATTAAAATTTTCTTGTTGGATAAGTGGCCTTTATCACATAATTGATGAACACTTAATAAACTATTCTTAAAATCATCAATAAGTAAAGCATTTTTTTTGTGGAGGTAGAGGGATTCGTACCTATTTTTCCAACTCCAACAATTTTACCTTTGTTGTCGTCTCCACAGATGTTCACTATTTTTGGAGAAAATATGAATAAACTTTGATGCATCTCCTGCCATGTGTTTGGAGCAATTGCTATCAATGTGCCAACTTTGCTTCAAGGAGTCCATCATTTATATAATCATATTTCGATTTTGGTACCCAATTTTCTTGGGTCCTTGAATGTTAGTTTTGAGTTAGGATCCTTTTGGAACCCATACTATTTTTCCAATGCTACTACCATTCTTTCTAATGTACCATGTTGATGCACTATTTATCTTTCTTAGCACAATAAAAGCATGTTAACAAAGTAGAATTAGTAACAAGAGTAAATTTGGCAATAAAAATTTTTAAATCTTCAAATTTCAATTTCAAATTTCAAATTTCAAATTTTCTTTTCTAAACTTGAAATAGTTTTCTTAGAATATGAAACTAATTTGGCAAGTTTAACATATTCTTTATGCAAATCATTGATATCCTTTGGGGCTAAGGAGGAATTTTCTCATTTCTTCTTTGGATTGCTATTTGATATCCTTTGATTTCCTTTATTTCTCAGAAATTTATTGAATATTTTCACAAAAAATCTGAAATCATCATCTTCTTCTATTTCATTCAAGTCCTCTTTGTCACTTTCTTCTTGAATAGAAGATGATGAGGCTCTGAGTGCAATTCCTTTTTTTTTGTCATTCTCTTCATGTTGATGGAGTATCATAAGTTCCATTTCATGTTCCTAAAGCTTTCCAAAAAGATTTGCAAGAGACATGTTAGTAAGATCTCTTGATTCTACAATTGTTGTTACTTTTGGTTGTCATTGCATGCTTAAACATCTCAGCACTTTGTTAATGAGATCTTCATTAGGAAATATTTTTCCCAATGATGCAAGATAATTAACTATATGTGTAAATCTCTTTTGCATATCTTGCATGGTCTCATGTTGATTCTTCTAAACAGTTCATATTCATGTGTGACAGTGTTTATTCTAGATCTCTTAACATCAGTTGTGCCTTCATGTGTAACTTGTAATATATCCCACATTTCTTTTGCATTTTTACAATTTGAAACTCTAAAATATTCATTCATGCCTAATGCAGAAGTGATTATATTTTTTGCCTTTAAATTGTATTGAACCCTTCTTCTTTCATCATCATCTCATTCTTCTCTAGGTTTTTCTATGGTTGCATTTCCCACTACCATTGTAGGAATGAAGGGACCAATTTTAATGGCTTCCCATATATTTAAATCTATGGCTTCTATAAAGATCTGCATTCGGGTTTTCCAATAGTGATAACTCACGCCATTGAAAACAAGAGGCCTATTAATAGAATTTCCCTCGAGAAATGGAAAGTTAGATGAGGCCATCATTATTCTTGAAGTTTTTAAACTTTAGACAAGAATCCTGCTCTGATACCACTTGTTAAACAACTGGCTTCAATAACTTAATAAGGCGGTGAATTAAGTTTCACAATTTTCCCACTAACAAACTTTAACCCCCCCCCCCTCTTTTAAATGATAGGCTTAAAATGCAGAGGAAGAAACAATTAATTTAACAATGTTCTTTTAAATGCGTAAGATAAAATTGATTGCAATAAAATAGATGAAGATAAGGGAAGAGAGAAATTTGCAAATGTTTGTCCAAGAGTTGTTGAGATAGCATTTGGCAATGAAGTTCTCTTAGAATATCTCTCTCTTGCTTTTTGAAGTCAGACGCACATGTATATAGGCCCTTTGTGCCTTTTCAAAATGGTTTGAAGAAATGTGTCTTTTCAAAAAGTTTTTTCTGAAATTCTTCACTGGTAATCGATTACACAGTTATGTTTTGAAGGATCATAACTTTTTAAATTGAATTTCAAGAGTTCCGTTGCTGGTAATCGATTACACATCAATGGTAATCGATTACAGCTTTTAAATTCAAATTTCAAAACCCTTCTAAAAGTTGTTTTTTCAAAATTGCCTTCTGGTAATCGATTACACTACATGGTAATTGATTACCAGAGCCTTGGATGTCTTGGAAGCCAAAAGCTTGATCTTGAATTAATCTTGAAGCAATGCTTGTTTGATTATTCTTTGGCATCATCAAAATCATGTATTCATACATTCACATTCTCCCCTTTTTTTATGATGACAATCATTATCAAGTGAATTCTTTTCGACATCATCAAAACTTGCATGATTCACATTCTCCTCCTTTTTTATGATGACAATCATTATCAAGTACATTCTTTTTACATCATCTAAACCTGCATGATTCACAACATACTCCGAGCAAGTGGTGGAGCATATGGTAGAACAGGCATAGGAACTTCATCATCTGATCGGTTACCTACCACATCTCATCATCATCATGTGAATGTATGTATACATGATTTTGATGATGCCAAAGAAGAATCAAAGAAGGTTGCTTCAAAGGATAAGCAATGCTTTAAGATTAATACAAGATTGCTTCAACAAACAAAGCCTTGTTTCAAGATTCACTAAAGATCAAGCCTTGTCTCAAAACAAAGTGTTTCCAAGACATGCAAGGATCTGGTAATCGATTACCAGGCAGTGTAATCGATTACCAGAAGACAAGTTTGAAAAATAGCTGTTTAAAAGGGTTTTGAATTTGAAATTTGAACCTGTAATCAATTATCAGATGTGTGTAATTGATTACCAGCAATGAAACTCTTGAAATTCAAATTCAAAATTCATGACCCTTCAAAATATAACTGTGTAATCGATTACCAGAAACCTGTAATCGATTACCAGTGAAAAAATTCAGAAAAAGCTTTTTGAAAAGACACATCTCTTTAAACCATTTTGAAAAGGCACGAGGGCCTATATATATGTGTGTCTGATTTCAAAAAGAAAGGGAGAGATATTCCAAGAGAACTTCATTTTCAAATGCTCTCTCAACAACTCTTGGGCAAACACTTGCAAATCTATTAAGAGTTCATCCAGGAACTTTAATTGTAATATCCTTCTCTTAAAGAGAGAATTCTTCTTCTTCTTCTTATTCAAAGAGATTGATTAAGGGACCGAGGGTCTCTTAAGTTGTAAGGATTCCTGAACTCAAGGGAAGGGTTGTCCCTGTGTGGTTCAGACTTTGTAAAAGGATTTTTACAAAGAGAGTGGAAAATCTCAAGTGGGTTGCTTGAGGACTGAACGTAGGCACAGGAAGTAGCCGAACCAGTATAAATTGAGTTTGCATTTTTCTCTTCCATTATCTCATTTATTTTATCGCAATCAATTTTGTCTTACATGTTTAAAGAACATTATTAAATTGATTGTTGCTTCTTCTTCTGCATTTTGAGTCTATCATTTAGAAGGGGGTTAAAAATTTGTTAGTGGGAAATTAATTCACCCCTTCTTAAGATAACTGAGGTCATTTGTCTAACACATCATCATCACCATCATTTTTCTTCTCACACCACCCTCTCTCATAATGATCATTGGCACCACCACCAACACTTCTCTTCTTCTTCTTCTTCTGATCCTCCCATCACTTTCTCATCTTCTTCTTTTGTGCTAATTCAAGACATAAACTTTGGTGATCCTTTCTCAACCATGAGAGATCCCTTCCTTCTGGAGCTTGACACGCCTTCAGCTTCTGCCCACTTCACTGGTGGTGCCTTGGAATTAGAAGTAGCTGTAACTTTTGGTTCTGTTACTAATAATACTACTACTATTTTTGCTATTGCACACAAGATTCTTAAGGAACATGACAACAACAACATCAGAAAGGCCTTGTAAAAACATATTCTCAAACATGATTCAGATCTCTCCCAATGCAAAGTTACCAGTCTCACCATATAATTTTGCTTAGATTTATATATTGAATAATTTAAGGATTTGATTTGTTTGTTATAAATTTATCCTAAGTAGCTTGAGAAAGATTATCAGCAATGGAAATCAAATCAACTCCATCAGTAATGGAGTTGGTCCATTCCAGCCAAAACATCTAAGGCTACACGACCCTCGTAAAAAATGACCTTATACATGGAAAGCCTGGCTCTAGCCACACCTTTAGCATAGCCAAAGTAAGAGGCTCCATTAACATAGTTGCCTGCAACTATTGAAGATGTGTGAGTTCCATGACCTGAGGTGTCTCTAGTTGAGTTCATGTTGATTTTAACCTTTGAATTTGCTGCAATGACACCCTTGTTGAAATATCTAGCTCCAATCAGTTTGAAGTTGCACATGGAAGTGTTGAAGTCCTGTACTTCCTCACAACTCCCTTTCCATTTGTTTGGAATTTTCTTGGTCATTCCATGATCTTTGAAGCCTTCACTCTCTGGCCACACACCAATGTCAATAACACCCACAATCACATCCTCCCCAAAATTTGAGGCATGCCATAGGCCACTGGAAGAGTCTAGGGAGAGAAATTCAGAAGTGTCAGTAGTGTCTATGGTAACATTTCTGTCTGGATATGCTGCAACAAAGCCATGAGTGTTCTTATTAGCCTTTAACTCTTCTGAAGATAGTACGACACTAAAACCATACTTCGATCAATATACTTACGAATCATAGCTACAACCTTCTTATTAAGAAGCTCTCATTCATTGTCCTTCTCCCCCCCCCCCTAGCTTATTCTCGTGGGTGATTAGCTTGTACAAATCCTTGCAGAACAAATGGTCTTCCATCATCGACTTTCAATAGGAATAATTTTTTGCGATTAGCTTGAACATATCTCCATCATGAGTAACAAATTCCTTCATCTTGAATCACACAAGATAACAGCTCCCTCCGAACTAGGCGAGCTCCGATACCATTGTTGGGAAATACTAGCACTATTTCCCTCTCTGTAGACTCAAAATAGACACTTAATAGAAACGAAAAAGCAAGAATAGAGAGTAGAAGAATGACACCAAGAATGTTTAACGTGAAAAACCCTTTCAATGTGAAAGGTAAAAATCACAGGATCAAGCTAGTAAATATCTCTCTACTAAAAGTAGGATTATAATAACTCTCTCAATACAAGAGAATATCTCTCAACGTCACCCAACAAAGATGGTTTACAATTTCTCTCAACTCTCATCAAGTGTGGTGGAAACTAGAACTATTTTTCTCACTATCACTCTTGCTTTACTTCTCTATAGATGGGATGAGATGGATTGCTCCAACTCTTCACAAGCCTCCCTATTTATAGGATAAGGGTGTGACTTCCTTCAAGAGTGAGTGGTGGATGTCAATAAATAAGTTACATTCACAAAGCCTCTTGTAACTCTAATCTTCAATTTCTTAAGAGGAGTGGTAAGTCTCAAGGTCAAAGAAACCAATTCCAAGCCCTTGGAAAGTATTCCACAACTTCCTACGCATGCTTTGGAATATGCTCTTCAATTTCTCATGTATTTGAATTTACATATTTATTTAAATGTGAACCAACCTTAATTATGGAGGAATTTCCTACAATATTTACTAGTGAATGATGATACTTACTTGCATGAAAATAAAGAAAGAGAGAGAAGAACCTGGTAGGTTGAAGTTGATGCGCCAAACACAAAGTCAGGAGGAACTCATCTTTGTGTAAGGTATAAGCAACAGGAAGAAGAGCTGCCAATGGTAATTGTACAAGACCAAAGACTTTCAACATTAAATGCATATTGTGTGTTTTATGCTTTATGTTTTGTTTTGTTTTATGACAATCAAACTCAATGTTTATGATTCTTTGGTGTTTGTTCCACTTTATTTACAAGTAAATCATCATTTTAGTCAACGAAAGTGTAAGTATATAATGTTATCATAATACATTAATAGTCTCCTAAATTTAAGAAATTTCAAATAAGTTCCTGAAATACACATCTGTCAATCACATTAGTAACTTCTTTTTAAAAAGTGTCACTTTAAGTAATAATATTAGCATATGCTAGATATCAAAATGTTAGTAATTAATTATGTTTAAGAATTTAGATAAAACAAATAAAAATGTCAAGACTTATTTTTAAAAAATATTTTAAGAACTAATGCATGACCCTTAAAAGTGAAAACTGCATGTGATGATATCATATTCTAAGGCATCTAATATTCTCTACAGTTAAATTTTAAAGTGCAGCACAACACGGATCCTCTCCAGATGCGTCCAGTCTTGATATCAACCCTTGTGAAGTGAGAAGTTTAATTGACTAGACAGGTTTGGACGAGTGTTGGAACTGTATTATACTACTATTATTCATGTTTTTCAATTCGAATAAACCCTGGCAATGCACGTTGGACACCTCATGCTATTAAATATCTAACGAGAGAAAAAAAAAATATAGATACAAACATAGGATCAATAATATATTGTGATAGAAAAAAATTAAGGAGGAAATAAAGATGTTGAGTGAATCTTTAAAATAAGACTTTTTTTTAATAAAATTATATGATTTTGTAAAATTATATATCAAATTAACGTAATTTGAAAATTATTAAGAAATCACCTAATAGGTTAATATATTTTTTATTAGTAGGAATTAAATTGTGTCAAACAGTTTATAACATTCATATATTTCATTTAATCAAGTGAATTAGATTTCTTGCTGTAAAACTAATTACTATGCCCTTAATAAAATGCAAAACATGTAAAATAATTTTTTGTAAAACTAATAGAATAAGCCTCTACGATGCACGTTTTAATTTATTTCCCCTTAATATATTGTCAAACCTTTAAAATGATTATGGTGAAATTAGTAGAATAAGCCTGCTGTGTGATGATACACGTCTTATAATTATAATTTTAAACTGAAAAAAGCAATGCCGCGGAATAAAAGAGGACCAAGTGGTGATTAGAATAGTCTCTGATGTTCTGTCAAAAAAAAATAAAAAGGAATGGTCTCTGAGGAAGACCTCGTGTATTATCACCAATACTAATTCTATAACTGCAAAATCCTTCAACATCAAACCTCTATGCTTTTCTTCTGTCTGCTGTCTCCTGTTTTAATTTCGGACAATCAAACACACATGTTACTGCTTTCTTAGGATTCAGTGTTTATGCTTTTGAGTTTTGTGGAATGCAGGAATGGTATATGCTACTTTGTTTGTTTTTACAGTGGAAAAAAATGTTTTCATTATTCATTCCATAATTACGTATTATGTATGCATAATTACGGAATGGGCACTCAGTTTTTTTTGTTTTTTTTTTTTTTTTGGATTATCCGGAATTATAACTAGATCCAAGAAAAAAACAAAGAAACAAAGGGTATTTTTGTTCATTTGGATTTCCTATAGGGTGCAGGAAGCAAAATGTGGGATGCAGGAAGCAAAGACCATTTTAATGTTGTTCAAGGCTCAAGAGTGGGTGGTGGGTGCAAGGGTGATGGTGGCTCGGTGAATGTTCAAGGAGAAGGTGGTGGGATAGAGGAAGAAGAAGGATAGAAAGGACATGTTAGAAAATTTGGTGGTGAATCAAGTAAACAATAGGCTACGTTAAGTAATTTTTCTCACATTGTTCCAGCTTGTAAAGAACAAAAGCAGGCAACTTCTACTCAATCCGACAAAAGTAAACATTTAGTCCTTGTTCTGACTTCTGACTAAAAGAAACCTCACTAGTCACTATTTCTACCTTCTTCATTGACCCAAAAAAAAATCTATTTTTCTACCTTCTATATAAGATTAAGATTGTAAGCAAAGAAAGTTAGAGGGAAATTTGTGTTACCTACAATTGGAAAATTAGCGTAATGGCTTTAGGTCAAATCCATTTTTCAAGCAACAGCTTAATCAAAATTCCCTCAAATTGCAAGTGATGGATTTCTTTATTCATTATTCCCTATTTTAGTAATGAGTTCGATGTTGATGCTGAATTATAGTGGAGGTTTCTATAGCTTAATGATTATTAGTGATTGGCTAGGTTTATTTTCGACTTCAATGCTTTAGGGTCACCCATTCAGGATTTGTTGAGTTGATCATGGATATTGTACATGATAATAATTTGAATCAACACTTTGATTGTTATTAATTTAAGAATGTCAATTTTCAGTTGTACGGTCTGATTAGGTTAGTGCAACCACTGTGTATTAAGTTGTAATGTCAATTTCTTAATTGGAAACCTTTTCAAAGCCAAGATCATGGGTGGCTTTCATCACTATGAAATTAATTTCAAAGCTGTTAGAGCCTCCAATATTAGGGTTGGTTCATTCATTGCTGCTTTGCTACTTCTCTGGAAGGTATTCTCACGTTCTGCCCTCCAACTTTCCCACAGAAACAGCTCACACTTCACACTCTTCACACCCCACTTTGTTAAACCATGATCTTCAATTCTTCATAATTACCTGCTCTTGAAAATGAATAATTTTGTATGTGACAAGTGGTGTGTATACTCGATTAGACCAATAAAAATTGGCTAGCATGCATGTTACTACTACTTATTAAAGGGATTCATTTTTCTTGTCAGTGACTTCACCCATATTGAATGGATTAATTTGGCACGTTTTGAAATTACTAAGATCTGCACAAGGAAAGTATGGGGACTCATTTTTCTTATGTAGTGTATTATTTATAACAGAAAAAATGTTATAACTTCATCATGTATTGAAATTTATAAGCTGAAATATTCTGAATCAGGCAATTAATTATTATTTTCTGATATAGTAAAATAAATCAGCCATCCCCTCAATTTCAAAGTGAAAAAGATTATCTAAGAAGAGTTATTTGGCAAATCACTAAATCATGTATAGAAACAAATTCCTATTCCAATACGGTCAAATTCAGCTATATAAGTTTCCCTTTCAAGGTAACTTTCAAGTACATTCAAATAGTGTATCTCACCTACTTTAAGTCTCCTACGCAATTCAACCCCTAACCCTCTATTTCTTTTTAAGAACTTTACTTAATCAATTACAACTTTGTTTGTTTGCTTTATTTCCATACCCTTTTCTCTCTGCTTACTTCATCTTAATTAAATTGGATCAATTATGTCACTCTTGCAACTACTTATTTTTTCCTCTCTCTCTCTCTCTGTCCCTAAAACTCAATTGAGTACATTTGAACCATCTCTTCCCCTTTTTGCATAAAGGTAAAAGTTCTGAAGAAATCATACAGCACTACAAAGAGTAACATAAATATCAATTTCTACTAAAAAGAAAACACAAGGTCTTTTCTACCCAAATTTTCTAGCATTTAAATATTGACGTCCAAATCTAGCTAGCAAGGATTTGGAAGGAATAGAATAGCAAAAAGGTGAGAAGGAACAATTTTTCAAGATTCCTCTAAAACCACAAAAGGACAAATGGACATACCGGGAGCCAATAAAGAAAAAATGTTGCCCATGCAACTAATAGTTGCTATCAAAAAAACAAAAGGATAAGTTGAGTATTGAAATAAGAACATATTGGAAGCTATCATGTCTCACTCAATATTGGAACAACCTTGCATAAATCGATATATTGTGTGTATAGTGGAAGAACAAGATTGCTGGACTTATTATGTGCTACAGAGAAAGGCATGTTTGGGTAAAGAGGAATCACATCCAAACGTGGTTTGTGATCTTAAGTCTTAACATTCTTGTTTGGTAGCTGTTTGTGTAGAGAACAACATTCAATTGGTGAACATGATTCCTCCTTTTAAATGGAGAATGATAGAGATTCATGATTATATTAGGTGTATAATTTTACTCAAATACCATAACGACTTGATTTAATGTCATCGTAATATAAAAATTTCAGATAATGACTTTTTATAAAATATCCATATAATTTAAAGGGTTCCCTTTTTCAATGCTTATACAAATTCAAATTTTCAAAACAAATTATATTATAAATCTAACTCAATCTTTCATTTGCATGAATTCTGATTTACATTGCAAATACTAGTAAGGGATTCATCAACTCCTATACAATAGATCTATGTGTGAGGCATACACAATGCTTATTCCGTACATCAAAAAGTAGTGCCCAAAAAATGGAGTAAGACACAATTTAGTAAAATAATCATTTGGGACCAGCATCTACTTGATGGTGTAAACAGAACTACTGATTATTGAATATTCAAGGAGTCATAAGAGTGAGAGACAAAAACTTGACAAGAATAGTATATTTCCCACCAAATGAATATTCTACAGGGTCTACTTGATGATGCAGAAACTAGAAAACATGATGTATGGCTAAATGCATAGCTTCCTCTACCTGGCCAAATTGTATGAGGTGCCAAAGATGTTAGCCTTTCAACCCATTCCTTAACCTCCAGTATCTTTTTAGCATTTTTTAGTCATGCCAAAGTATACTATGCTTTAACTTCACTCCTACTCAAAAAATGCATAAAACCTCCCCCTCTAAACCCTTTGTACAATGTCATCATCATTCTGTTGTGTTGAGCACCACTTCATTAACTCTTTCTTCTCACCGTTAAGCTCCATTACTCATCCCCCATGATCCCTTCAGGAATAATGAAGTATCCCAGAGGAAAGCTTCCTCTTCCCATCATTGTCATCACAACATGTGTTCTTGTTTTTGTGGCTATCTTGTATGTAGAGAGGCTCAGTTTCCTCTCTTCCAAGTCCATTTTCAAGTTCAAACCATGTCCTAGAAAAACCACCAAAACAAAGTCTAGTAAGTCTGCTTTACATAAACCACAACATCTATCTCACCTTATCTCATATTATATTCCTTTTTATGTTTTTTGTTTATCAATTTGATTCTAATGCAATGATATCTCATATTATGATTGTCCTAGTAGGTGACAAAAAAGCAGATGAGGAGGTTGTGGTTGTGAATGCATCAACATGGATTGATGACAGGTTTGATTTTGACCCTGAGGAGTGCAATGTTGCAAATGGGAAATGGGTGTTTAACCATTCAATAAAGCCTCTCTACTCTGACATAAGCTGTCCATACATAGATAGACAATTTTCTTGTGTCAAGAATGGGAGGAATGATTCTGACTATCGCCATTGGGAGTGGCAGCCAGAAGATTGCACCTTGCCACGGTAAGTTCCACACTCCAACATGTCAATTGTAATTGAAGAATTTGTTTTAAGTATGTATACTTTTTGGTCATAGATATGTATGTTTAGTTTATAAAACCTACATTCTAAAATAACTATTTTTTGCAGTTTCAACCCAGAGCTAGCCCTCAGAAAGCTTCAAGGGAAAAGGCTGCTATTTGTGGGGGATTCACTGCAAAGAAACCAATGGGAATCTTTTGTCTGCTTGGTAGAATGGGTCATACCTCATAAGCATAAATCTATGCAACTAGGAAGAGTTCATTCAGTCTTCACAGCCAAGGTATTGATACATGCGTTGAATATATTATGGTCAAAGATGTTGACTCAACTCAATCAGCTCTTAAAAACAATACTTAGATGCAGTTTTCGGTGTTGTTTTTCAATTAAAATTAGAATTTTACCTCGGTGATCTGATTAGAAAACAATAACAAAAGCACATGAAATTGCATAAGTTTTTTCCTTAACTTAATCATAGGCTCTACCGGCTCTTAATTATGTAATTGATACTAACACAATAAAAGCTATTACTAGAAGGAATTCTTTCAAATAACCGCACTAACTCTTACACATCATGCTTCTTTTTTGGAAAACTCAAGCTCATTATTTTTGTATCTGTGCTTTCGTAGGCTTACAATGCAACTATAGAATTCTATTGGGCACCATATCTTGTGGAGTCCAACAGTGACATTGACATCATAGATATAAAGAAAAGGATAATAAAAGTGGATGCCATAGCTGAAAGAGCCAAAGATTGGACGGGCGTGGACATCCTTGTTTTCAACACCTACGTATGGTGGATGAGTGGTATTAGGATCAAAACAATGTAAGCTTTCTTGGATACTCACTACTAAATCAGCAGCATAATATGTGTGTCATTCTTCTTCTGTTGTTCATGACAAGCATTCAACAGTCTCTTGCAGCATTTTATCTTTAGCCAAAAGCAAGATAACATGCCTAACCTCTAGTTTACAAATTTCAGATGGGGTTCATTTGCTAATGGACAAGAAGGGTATGAAGAGTTTGACACCCCAGTTGCTTACAAGTTAGCTTTGAAAACGTGGGCCAACTGGATTGACTCAACCATCAATCCAAACAAAACACGGGTCTTTTTCACCACTATGTCACCAACACATACAAGGTCTCTCTATCTTAAGGAAACCTTAATGAAGTTAAACTTTTTATAGCAACAACTTAAGCTATAAGTTAAATGTGTGTTTGGATTCACGTTGAATCATCTAAAATCACGTTGAAATTACCATCTAACTTGATTTTAGGTGAAAATATTCATATGCTTAGTTCCACATAAATGAATTGATTCTAAATCTAAAAAATAGATTTTAAGTTGAAGCAATTTAGGTAACTTATGCATTGGATAAAAAAATTTATACTAAAGTTTACTATTAACTTACTATTAGAACAAAAATCCAAACATAAATTAGATGACTTCAAAATCAATTTTTCATGATAAGTCAAGTGTTGTTCTTTGCTTCATTTATGTCTCTAAGTAAAATGTCTCAAGATTGTAACAAGTCAAATGTGTTGCTTCTCAGAAGCCAAGACTGGGGCAACATGGAAGGTGTGAAGTGCTTCAATGAGACAAAGCCAGTGAGGAAAAAGAAGCACTGGGGCACTGGTTCTGACAAGAGAATAATGAGTGTGGTGGCAAAAGTGACGAAGAAAATGAAAGTTCCAGTGACATTCATCAACATAACACAGATATCAGAGTACAGAATTGATGGACATTGTTCAGTTTACACTGAAACCGGAGGGAAATTGTTGACTGAAGAGGAAAGGGCTAATCCACAAAATGCAGATTGCATACACTGGTGTTTGCCTGGAGTTCCTGATACGTGGAATCAAATACTTTTGGCTATGTTGTAACAAACAAATATATATCTTGCACAAAGATCCATGCCCCTTTTTTTTCTTAACTCTTGTGACATGAACATGTCAACTATTTGGTTTTGTGTACATTCAAGTTGAAATGCCATTTGTGTGATATAAACATACGTGCATCATGAATAGAGTTGACAATAGAATACGTTGTGAAACCAAAAAGGGTCACATTGTCACCATGTTACATTTATACATACATAGTCATCTGACATCTACACAGCCAACCTCTGTTGTCACTGTGAATGCAAGTGAAAGGAAGATCCTGAAATTCCATAGCTTATGACCTATTGTCACAAGTTGTCCCCGTCACTAAATTTATTTAAAATAAGAAAAAATGCAAAACTATATTTTTTGTGTAAAAATCAAAAGAGTTTTTCAATGTGATCTTTGGAAATGAGTTTGGATTTAGGGCATGGTTAAGAAAGATGGAAACTGAATAAATCCCATGACAACATTGATATATCCATAAAATGATTATTTTATAGTAATTAAATGTACAAATATTAATAACTTTAAAAAATTGTTTTAACCCAAAATGAAATAAGAAATTCAATTAAACTAGAGAAGAATAAAGATTTGTAAATTTAATTTTAGTTTGATAGGAAAATTCTCTACTCCACTTACAAACACTTATGTTATGCTTAGTTTAGAGTATAAAAATAGATATGATGAAAATAAAAGAATTTTTTTAAAATTAAAATAAAATATAAAAAGTGTGAATCTCATATATATTCACAAAATTTCTCTTCTATTTTTTTTTCTTCTCCTAAATCAAAGACAGACTTAGGATGATTTTGATTACATAACTATGTGTTTAAACATTTTTTTCAACCACTTTACTCTAAATCGCTTTTACTCTTTATGCTCGGAGAGTTGTGGATCATAATAAACGAGAAGTTACTCCCCCAGTCAATTATAAATGGTTGTGGGTGGTTTGACCGAGTTACTAATATTCGCTAGACGCACGTACCACCTGTATCTTTTATTAATCATTTTAATAAATTACAAAAAAAATATTTAAAGTTAATAATTAACTATTGTAAAATATATAAAATTATTTATCTTGTAAATTTAACTTCGTCTAAATTAAAGCAGATTACTGGTAAAATATTTAGCACATTCATTCTAATATAGTAATATATATTTTAAGAGGAGTGATAAAAACATGTTATCTTTAATTGGTTAGAATGTATTAAAAATTACAATAAATAAATAAAAATTGTGTTTAAAAGAGTGTGTCAAAAAAATATATTCCTAGTATTAGAAATTATTATTTTATCCAATTAGTTAAAAACTAAAAACAAATTAAATTCCTAAAAATATATATTAAATTTGTATAGAGAATAAGAACAAGGTTAAGCTAGTTCTTAGGTCTCTATTTGTTGTTTTTAAATAGGTATTTGGACTATTTTTATTTCCAATTACATTCTTAAACTTCTATTTAGTTTTTAATTGGATCCTTTTGTTTAACTGTTGATTATGAAAAATTAATTGTCTAGGTCAATTGAGTGAGTCCAAAGCAAAGTTGTTATTGAATGTAACGGAATAGGCTTGTGAAGAAATAAAAATAAAAATAAAAATACCAATACAAACCTAAATAGAAGGTGACAATATTAATTTTTGAGTCATTACTCAATTCCGTGTAGTTATTTATTGTAACTACAGTAAAAATTAATTAAAAAATTAAATATTAAAAATAAAGACTAAATTAAAAAATTAAAATAATTCATGCACTCATAAAAATTTATCCTAAAAATCATCCAAATATTTTAGCGTTTCAATATAATGTCAAGAAGTGTAAGCACCAATATAAACGAAACTCAACGCTCAGTTTATGCCCTTTCGCCGCCTTATTCTGATTCCAGAAACATCTTCAATCAATCTCCCCTCGTCTCCTCTCAATCAAGGTTTGCGATTAATTACCCTTTTCAATTCTCAGCTTCGGATTTCTGTTTTTCTTCTCCAGTTTCTTCGCTTTCTAGAAAAGAAAACTTAGGGATTGTTGATAGCTACCTGAAAAGTTTTAATTTTCGGGCGATTTTGCGTTTTTTTATTTTCTGGGTAACGTTGGAATCGCTTGCAGTTTGAAGCTGAGAAATAATCATGGCCGGTGGTGCGAATTTCGTGCAGAGGGTTCTCTCTTACGTGGTGAATGAAGTGGTTGTCAATGGTCTTGCCAACAGGTACGTACGTGATGCAACAACTTTTTAATTTTATATTTTTTAATTTTTATAATTTTGTTTTTGATCTATGCGTTTGATTGTTGAGGTTGTATGCTTCCTTCTCTGGCTGTCGGAAATTTCTGTTCTGGGGATTTTTCAGTTTTTTTTAAGTGTCTCCTGGACAACATGGTTGCACTGTAAGTTTAAGGTGTTTGAAAGGTTTGCTGCATGGGCACATATATTCCTATGATAATTGGTAATATGCGTTTTGTTGTATTAGTTTTTCCTGTGCTGATATTTAGAAATTTTAGCTAGATTTTAATGTGGATTGTACATGAATCATATGGTTGCGTTGTGTTTTTTAAGGCAAAACTTAGTGATCTCTACGGCTTGAGAGCAATTAGTTTCTGATGGGGTGGAGAATATCCTTGGTGGAAAAAAAAATGGTTGTGTTGATTGGAGCAAACATATTTGTTAAGATTTTTTTTATTGCCGACACTCTGATTTTGGATTGACGGACTCAAACAAGAGGAGTAAGAGAGACATGGAAAATTTGGAAACCTTGAATCAACCATATTTGTGCCTGTGCTTGAAAACTCCCCATAGGATGACCCAGCTATAATATTGCATTGATTAGTAGAATTAACTTCAATTTCTATGTTTTGGAAGTATTCATTAATTACAGAAAAGCTTGACATCAGGTTTGTCAATCGTGTGCTATTATAGCATCTTAACGTTGCAGCCTGTTAATGCTACAGGTTGTAAGCATTGCGTATTTTTTTATGTCGTGCCCACTGCTGCAGCCAATAGTATGATTTATGCCCAGGGGTACAACCCATCTTTGCCCTCATTTTCCATGCTTTCCAACCCAATTTTTCCCGTGATTTTCCCTCCCTTTTTTTTTGCATCTGATGGGCTTTATTAATTTTATAGTTGTGTTCTTGTTCAAGATGACTTGCTTCTTTGTTAAATGTTTATGCTGAGTGTTGTTTCCTGTGAAGGCATTTGAGTACAGTTATATATGCATGCCATCAATCCATTCAAGATTGCATCTTTCTAGTTTCTAGGGACTGTTTGATTCTTTTTTGTTTTCTTGTTTTTAAGAATTATTTCAAGGAAATATTTTATAGAGTATAAATATTCCTAAATTTGTTTGATACTTTTTCTGAAAACAAGTTTTGAATGATCAAGGACACGCATCGTCTTCTGAAATGTTTTCCCATTCTACCTATCTATTTCTCTTCAGACATATTCTCCTGGACAATCTCCTCATGGGAGTCTATGTTATTTGAGGCAAAGATTGTAATCCAACTCAAACTGTAAATCTCCTACTGTATGACACGGAATGCTTTTTTCTTTCCACTGCACAACTTTATGTTAATGCAGAACACCCTGTCCTATTGAAAGGCATTGATCCCCCTCTTTAGTACATTGGTGTTGTTCGGAGTTTGTCTGAAGGCTAAGGCTTAGGCTTCATGAAGGTTGGAAACCTTTGTTTTGTTGGCAGCTGTGGGGAACCAGTGATGCATGCAGAGGAAAATGTACTGGTTGGGTGGGTTTAGGTGGGAGTAGAGAAACAAAAACAACTAAAATGTGCTCCCTATTTTTTTAGTCTAAAAGTAATTATGGAGGACAAGTTTTCAAAATAATCAGATAAAAAATATGTGCAGCCAAAAAGATGTTTTTTCATTTTTTGGTTTTTAAAGGTTTTTTTAAGAGAATAATAATCAAGCAGGTCCCTAGTCTCCAATCCATGATATGCTTCAATTATTGCCTTGTGAATTCCAAATCAAGTACACATTTTTAGAATGCTGGTCTATTCAATGTCCAAGGCGTTCCAGCTTTTGAATTATCCATTTTAATTTACACAAAATTCTTTTACCCTTTTAGTTCTTGTTTTTTTGTTTACTGACATTATTATGTTAATGTTTCATTGTGATTTCACAGCCCTGCATTTCAGAGGTTTGCAGTGAGGACATCAAAAAGAATTGGAGATATTTCTAACAAAGGTAATAGGAGCAAAATGATTGTCTTTTGATGTTTTATTGACCATGTGAATAGATCAGTTTCACACTTGTGTTATATATTCCGGCAGCTGTTCAGAAGAGGCAGGAGCTAGCTGAGCAGATCAAGGACATCTCAAAAAATATGGAGGTTGTATGCTGACAAAACTAATATTTAAATCAGCTGTTGACAATGTGATTATCATCATTTAACTTTTCCTTCTTCTTTTGTTGCTTCCAGTCATTCAAGAACCAGTAATTTTGGTATTCTTGCTACATTGCTGAAGTTAATGGAGTCCTGATTTTCTTTAGCCAAAGATGTTGCTGGTGACAAGGCTGGGTGTTTGTAAATTTCTTTTGTTGTAATATATTTTGGTTCTTAACTCGTGATCTCAAAAGTTGGGATGCAAGGGTTTTTCAGTTTGCTTGGTGAACTGAAAACAGGATTAGGAGGATATTATTGCTAGTTTACGATACTATCACTTTGCCACCAATATTAGTTTGCCTTATTATTTGAAACTATAGAGGACGGATTATTACGGAATAAAAATGATACCTTTTACATTCAATTTGTTCTTCTAGGGAATTATATGTGAATTCAGGGCACAAATAGGCCTCTTGCCAAATCATTTGTAAGCGACTTCTTTCACCAGCATGTTGTCTAGAATTGTTACCTTGTTTTTGCATACGTTTCTCATTTAATTTCTCAATAATTTATGTTGGGGTTGAATGTCATTAACTCATTTTTAAATTTCCATTCAAGCTTACTGTCGAAATATGAATCATATGGATCCATTTGAGTTAAAATATTCACACAAAAAGAAAATAATAAGAGTCATACAAATTTAATATTTTTTTTGTAAAGATACAACTAAGATGATAAAGGCACAATTGTGTGAAATGTTTTAAGTGGTGAAATTTTTTGTATAAAGATATTTCCATATGGATCCATTTTGCTTAACTAGTTCCTCTTATTATTTTGTGTGTTAAAATTTTGAGTGGTGAAAAGTGTTGGATAGGCCACTTCTCTTTTACGAACTAACAATTGGCTGAAATGGCCAGGCTATACTTTTTTTTTTCTTTTTTGAGAAACAAGCTTATGTAAATTTCAATAATAACCAAAGAAGCAATATAAAGAGGAATACGCTGAAAAAGTTGGAGACTAGGAAAAGGTGTTACCGGGACATGAGTCACACCATTAGTTTGTCTCCTTATATAACTAATATAAAAGGTTTGATTGATTAACAATAAGGGCTTACACTTATTTAAAATGTTACCTAGCTCAGAAACATCTTTAACAATGCCATTTATTTTATTCATGACAACCTTAGAGTCAAATTTAATTTGCAATAAGAACTATAAGGTTGGTTGGTAAGAAGTAAGAGAAGAAGAAAAAAGATTCTGCTTCTTGTAGCCCCATTGAACTTGTAGCCTGAATAATGATAGAGCATTTTTAATTTATTATTTTTGTATTTTTTTTAGTTTATTTGAACCTTTCTTTGACTCTTAGTTTTTCATCTTAATTCAGTATTTCTTTTAGATAAATAATTGAACTTAATTGATGATCATTGTTTACTTTCAGACTTGTACTTACTTGATATATCTGTCTTGTGTAGGACCTATAGGATGTTACAGAACTCCAAATAGAGCATATGAGTAATCCCTAAAAAGTTAATGAAAAGAGCTACAATTTTGTGAGAACCTTGCCGCTTTCAAGCTCATTTTAGGCTTGGAAGTTAAAGTCTCTGCACTTGGATTTTGTATTGTGAAGTTTGGGCCTTTGTATTTTGTAATTAGCTTAATTAGAGAGATTAGGTGGGTCTAATCAGGGCTTGTCCATTACTTCTAATTAGTTAGAGTATATATTAGTTTATTTAGTGTATTTTTAGCATAATTGTGAAATCCAATTTGGTCCAGTCAGACAAATCGGTCCAACTTAGACCCGGTGGTCTAACTGGGCCAATTCCACTATTGAATTGGTCACACAATTGGATGGTCATGCAATTAACTTGGCCGGTTAGGTCACCGGACCTTAGTTAAACTGGTCCAACATGACCAATTTTACAAAAAAAAAAAAATGGACTATGTCATTTTGATGCCTTTATTATTATTATTATCAATTATTATTTTGAATTTTGAAGTATGGATTAATTTTTTTACTCAAATAATGTTAGTTATATATTTATATATAATAAATACATATATAATTTTAAATTTTTAATATATATCAGGTCAAACTGGGTCAATTACTGGTTGGACCATTGGCCCACTATCTTGATCGGATCAAGTTTCACAATTATGATTTTTAGAGTTAGTTAGTTAGTGAGAGTCACTTTCTATAATAAACACTTTTTAGAAACTTCTAGTACAAGTTTTAGATAAAACTCTTCTTTCACTTGTTCTTTATATTTCTTCATCTCTTCAACTTTATTCTTCTTCTTTCTTTTTCAATTCTCGTTGTTCTTCCATTTGTGATGATCGTTGAAGACTAAACAACTAATCATTTCAATGATTCACTTCAAGCAATGATGAATTTGAGTTTTGGTTAGCAATTTCGAATTCTGTTGTAAATGTTCATCATCTTCTCCAATTCTATTTTCGTATTTATGATTATGAATATGTTTAGGATTGGAAATGAATTGGGTAATTAATTAATTTCTTAATTTGAATCCTAATTACAGATTAATTGAATGATACTTCAATTTGATTTGTGATCTCAATTTAATTAGGGATTAGTTCAATTGAATTACCTCTAATTAGATTGACTGGACCTTCATAATAAAATCATCATCTCTAGAAAACTATGATAATTCAAATTGCTTGAATTTGGTGAATTTGATTGATGTTCCTTAAATCTATTTCATAATCCTGTTAATTTTGTAATTTTGTTTCTCAATTTTAATTGCCTACAAACTGCTCGATGAAATCCCTTGCTCGGATTTATAAGTGAATTGAAGTTCGAACCATATTGAGTTGTGTCTCTAAATCAACCTACCTTATTTCTATATTATAAAATTATTGGAATCCTAATTTGTTTTGAAACGATTCAACATCATTATCAAATAACAAAAAGTAAACTCAAGGTTTCACCTTCTTAGACGTCAAAACAAGGGTTCCTCCACTTAGACCTAGCAACCATTACATTTCCTTACCTCTATCTGATGCACACCCAAAAATCAATACAATTCAATTCTTTGAAGAAAGAGACATCAACATTACATTCCATAGTACCTAGAGGTGGTGGTGTCCAACGATGTTGGTCATTGAAAGGAGTATGATTTTGAAAAGAGACATTATCACTATTAGTCCTAAATCACTGCTGATGAAAAATGTCATGTTATATTTCCTAGTTTTTTTATCGTATTTCCTAAATTTTACAAATTTTTAATTTGTATTTCCTAAATTTTACAAATTTTAAAAATAAAAAATGTAGAATTTTAAGATTCATTGGGTGATTACACGAAGAAAGAGAGAGGAAGAATCTTATATTCAAATCTCTCTTTCTGATAAAATAATAACAATTAATATTTACCCATAAAAAATATAAAATTTATAATAAAAACATAAATTTTGATTCTTCATAAGGCCATCATATGGTTCAAACATTTTTTTGGTAATAACTTATATAAAAATATAATAAAATAAATTTATCTTGTAAATTAAAATTCACTTATTATTTAATTTTTATAAAACTATTTATTTTATTTTAAAAAAAACTCGGTATACATAAATTAATTTTGTTTACGATAATAAATAATTTAATTGATTTTCTTATATGAAAGTATTTTTCGAAAAACTTATTTAATGGACTCTGGTAATGAACCAATGAGTTTATGATATTTTAGTAAATTTTAATTGACAAAAAATATATTAAAAAAAGTGTGATTTGACGAAAAAATTTGTTTTTTTTTTTAAAAAAAAAACATTATTAAATGCAACTTGAGGAAACATTCTCCAACTACTAAACCCTGGTCCTTTGTCTGCGATGGTTTAAGGTTAAGGTTTTCACATAATTCCTCTAATGGCGTACATCGTATCCAGCAAGGTTAACCAATTTCGCTATTCCACGCGCCTTCTCTTCTCACACCTTCTTCGCCATGGCAGACCCTCCACGCTTTTACCACCCTTCTCTTCTCATCTTCAACCACTCCATCACCCTCACCAGGTTCACTTTCCTTTCTCTGTTATTCACCCCTAAAGAGAGCAACAAAAAAAAAAATTCAATTTTTACACATAAAGTCCATTGCTTTGATTCTATCTATCGTTCTTCTTCTCTCACCTCAATTGGGTCAGCTTCAATTCTCATTGGGTGTCACTTTCTGTTGATTTTCTAGGTTGGGAATCAAGGTTATGGAAATGGGTCGTTGGGGTTGTGCCCAAGGCTTCTATCTTCTTCTTCTTCTTCTGATGCTTCTGCTGCTAATGTTAGTGGAGAAAAACCAGCATTGGATTCAGATCAATCTGCAAAAGATGGTTCTGGCAAAGAGAGAGAGTCTGGGAGTGGAGGAGGACAGGATCAGAAAAGTGATGCTGGGAAATCTGTTCGTGGAGGGGTGTGTATCTAAAATTATTATTGTTAGCAATGTGGTTTTTCTTCCTTGAGCATTTTTTTTTTCAGTTGATGTGAATTTTATGTGATGGGGTTATTTGCAGCCTGTTTCTTGGTTGAGCTTTCTCTTGTTGGTTCTCACTGGAGCTGGACTAGTGTTCTACTACGACAGGGAAAAGAAACGACATATCGAAGGTAGATTACTATGGTGAGTTTAGTTTTTTTGTGGTTAGAAATGTGGTGGTGTCGTTGTTAATGGCATGTTTATTGTTTGCTTATATTATTGCTGGTAGTTTAGTTTGTGCATTTTGCAAGATGAATGTATATTTTTATGTAGTTAATTTCATAATAAATGCATATTTTAATATATAAATTGTATTAAATTAAAATTCTTAATAAATAAACATCTTTGAATATATAAATTGTATTTGGATTTACAACAAACAATTTAAATTGTGATATAAGATTATCTTTTATGAAAAAAATTTAAAATTTAAAATTTAATTTAGAAATAAGATATAAAAGAGTAGATCAAAAGGAATAGACAGTTAAGAAAGTCAAGTTTAAAGTTTGAGATGGTTGAGAGAATTCTTTTGGCTTGTTGCTGGAGTAGTACGTGAAATGTACATCTAAAGGAGAGAAGAGAATAGAAGTGAGAATGTCTAATTGAGAGTAGAGAGGGATAGAGTTTCATTATGCAAGTTATGTATTTTAATTTATAAATTTATAATAAAAAAGTAGATATGTATCTTTTTGAGTGGTTGTTAAAAAAATTGTGGCATGTTTCTTTGTGTATTTGTTAGAACATTATTAGCCAGGTCGAATCTAGTTTGAGGGTGAAGTTTGTGTACAGCAGTACAGGATATACAGTGCCACATATTTGGGTTTTATGGGTGGCATGAAAACAAATCAGATCAAATAGTCCTGTTTCCTGATGCATTTCAATTTGATTCTGAGGTACTGTGATGTTTTCTTCTTCCATCTATTGATTCAACTTTTATTGCTGCAGGGATACGTACTAATACGGAGGCTGTTAAGCAGGGACCTTCTGCAGGAAAAGCTGCAATTGGGGGTCCATTTTGCCTTATCAACCATCACGGAAAACATGTAACTGAAAAGGATTTCATGGGAAAGTGGACTTTGTTATATTTTGGCTTTACTCACTGCCCGGATATCTGTCCAGAGGAACTACAGAAGTTAGCAGCTGCTGTTGATAAAATAAGTAAGATTTTGTAGGTGATTTGTTGGTGTATGTCAAGCTAAGTTTCATACTATACAGAGCAAAATATGCTATTTTATTCTCATTATAGTGGCCATTGAACAATTAAAATACCAAGTGATGTCTGAAATAACGAAATTCATGAGATGTACAGGTCTGGAGTGTGGTTGATCTGTTGAGATTCAATGGGATAGCGATGCAAATGACATTGGAAGTGTTTGTTGTTCTTGGCAAAATGATTTAACCAATGGCTGTTAAGAAAGCACATTGCAGTTTTTGAATCTTCAAGTTTTGTTCTTGTGATAATGTACTAATGGTAATCATATCCATGTCTCTTTTGGTTCCTTGCAGAGGAGAAAGCTGGAATTGAAACTGTTCCGGTTTTTATCTCTGTTGATCCTGAGAGGGATACTGTTGAACAAGTCGGTGAATATGTCAAAGGTGCTTGGCATCATACTTCTTAAATTACTTTTATGGTCTATTGTGTTTGTTTCCTATTTGTTTTTCCTGGATGCGGAGGGGGAGGGGGGATACATAGATTGATTTATTATATCAGTTATTGAATTCTAAGGTCATTGTGTTAATTTATACTTTTCAGAATTTCATCCGAAGTTAATTGGATTAACTGGTAGCCCCGATGAGGTCAAGAATGTTGCTCGTGCATATCGCGTTTATTACATGAAGACAGCAGAGGAAGACTCAGATTATCTTGTTGATCACTCCATTGTTATGTATGTAATACTGTTTGTGCTTCAATAATACGGCATTCTGTTTTACCAATTGCTCTTGATGCTGTATGCTAGTAGTCTGTCTATGAATTTGGAATCTTGATGATTGGAAATGAAATTTGCAGATGATCTAATCTTTGAAATATTTCAATGGCAAGGATGAGAGTAGAAATAGTGGAGGTAATCTCCATAAAGTTGTGAATAACCTTTCTTTGAAATATACCCATCATGACTGACTGTTAACTTCACGTGCATGCCATGTACACATGTATATCCATCTTATTTAGAACTTAGAAGTCTATGATGGTCCTAGACATATTTCAATAACTTTTGACCATATTGAATTAATAGAAAAATTGAACATTTCTAATAAATTTCCATTTGTGTTTCAGTTATTAGTGTCATCATACCAGATATTGGATATTTTGGCTATTTGTTTAGCTATTAGCTTGCATAGCCAGATAGTTTCAGTGTCCTGATTTCCCCTATCTATTGACTCTCTGGTTATGCTTATGCATTTGCAGACATGTAATTGTATTTGTAAATGTAATTGCATCTGCAGGATAATATTGTTCTAATGAAGGATGTTTCTTGTTGCATGATGAATACTAATTTGATAATATGGTTATTCTTTCCAGATACTTGATGAGTCCTGAGATGGAATTCGTAAAGTTTTTTGGCAAGAACAATGATGTTGACTCACTTGCTGATGGTGTTATTAAAGAGGTAACGCAGCATAAGAAATAACCTGCACAACCAGGCTATTGATACCCTCATTTCTTTATCGTGGAAACGAAATTGTCAATGAATTTTGGCCTTGTGGTAGTAAACTACACCAGCATGTCTGGTTTTACAAAGCAACTTATTGGTGTCATTGTTTCAATGTTGTTGTTTAGCATTGTGCTTGAATTATTTTTTTTGGTGATATGTTATTGGTGTATTTTGAGATGCAACAACATTACAATTGTCATGTTCAACATGCCTTACATCAGAGGTGGCATCTATAATAAGAAATACCATGGTTTATATTGATGATATATTAAATTACGATCTTTCTACAGGGAAGAGCTTACAATTAAAATGAATCTGATTGGTTTCCTTTCTTTCATTGGTAGCAATACCCTTTTGAATGTTACACTCTCCATCGATCATTTGCATGAATTTATGTATGCTGGTTTAAATGTGGCTAGTTACAAATTTAGGACAACTTAAATTAGCTAAAGTTCGAATAACTAAAAAATGATAAAATAATTTGAAGTCACTGTTAAGCTACGCTCAGTGTATCCTATTGTGCCTTATTTTTCACGCTCATTTATAGCGTTTGATGGTTTTGCCTAGCTACCCCTAACGTGCATGATGATGTCAGCCCCAACACTCTTTTCACCCCCTGCGTTAAGGTTTCCTACTGCTTCTGTGATCCTTCCTTTTCACCTTGTCTGCTTTTAAACGAATTTTACTTTATGGTTGAATCTATCACATGCAAAGCATATTTGGTGAAGCATTTCATACTCGATATGAAAGTTTGTGTCTCATCACTTATACTTTTTGCACCAAATGCTTGGGTATAATATAACAGTCCCCTGGAATGTATTGACGTAAGCCTGTCAATTTTTTATTCACATTTCCTTCTATTTCTTTTTTCCCATGACATGATAGTTGAAATAATCCTAACTAGGTTGACACCTCAACAAACATGAGAGGCATACACCAATCTCACGATGAGACATAAAGCTCTACAAATACCATAAATACTTTATTAATTCTTTCAAATCAGTTTACTTAATTTTTTATTAAGTGTAATTTATGTTTCTCAATTTTTTAAATATCACAAATTTCTCAAAATCAGCTTAGGAAATAAGTATTTTCAGCAACTTAATGGTTGTTTTTTCTTGGAGTACTTAATGGTTGCTTTTATATATATATATATATATATATATATATATATATATAAACCGTCTCATTTTTTTATTATTCAAAAACCGTGTCTTTTTAAAAACAGATAATATATTATTGACCTAATTGCATCTTTACTCTCAACTTTTAAATTTTTGACGAATTTTATCAAAAAAAGAATTGAGAATAAAAAATACAACTGTGTTATGAATAGAAAGACAAAGGGTAAAATTCTTAAATTTTTTAAAAGATGAGATGAAATGCATTAAATTAATTTTTTGAAGTAACATATATAAAAAAACTAAGGGTAAAAGTATTATTAATTCACAGGTTTCTATGTAAGTACTTTTATGAGAAGAAAATAAGAAAAAAAAATCATGAGCTAAAATTAGTTATTCATTAGTTTTTCATTAATTAATTTTTAAGATGTCCTCTCATCTAACTATTTATCAAAACTCGTTTCAAGAATTTTTTTTAAAATTAAATAAAAATTAGGAATATTTTAGTAATTAAATGAAATATTATTATATTTTCATCCAATCACAAACTAATGATTTGCAGTTGATTAATGTAAGAATTTGTACATTCATAATTAAATATAGGATTTTTCAATTAGGGTATTGGTTGAGGAATTTTAAATAGAAAATTTTTATATTGAAATTTACTACATTCAAAATGTGTTGGAAATCATACCAGAGAGACATTAATGACAATTTTTTTAATGATAACTTGGTGCCTTTAAGAAATAAGAAGGTTAAATATATACTTGGATTCTTGAACTTAATTTGTAGATCCATTAGATTTAGAATGGACTTAATTAAGAAGGTTAAGTAAAAAACTAAATTTGGAGCGAGAATCGGGTCAAATAGAACCCGGTTTGAGTCAGCAGTAACTGACAATTGTCTTTGTTTATTCCAACTAGTTTATCACTACCACTTAAAGGATCGATAACCCGTGTCTTTTTCTGTGTATCCAAGGCATCTTCAAGCTCTGAATCTGCAATGGCTTCTCTACTCAACATGGTTTCGGTTCCACCAAGAATATCACCAACCTCACACACCAGAATCGCTTCGCTTCAAGCTCGACCCGTTTTGCCACCCTTTTCTGTCTCATTTTCCAGTAGGTGGCTCACACCACCTCTTTCTGGTTGCTCTTTCAGTCAACTCTTGTGTGTTCTGAATACCCTTTTGGCCCTTCTTTTATTTCCCCATCTTCAATGTGCTAACCAATCATGTTCTAATAGTTTCTTAGCGACCAAGATGGTCAAAGTTGCAGTTTTTATGCTTTTTTGATGTGGCTTGTTTCAGTGGATTTGAAATTCTTGGTGTTTTTATGGACATTGCAGGGAGGAGACTATCAATTAGAGCAACAGAAACTGATACCAATGAAGGTGTTTTGGTTTTTTTTTTTGGTTTGGTGGTGCTGCTCATTTCCCATTATTTTTGTGTTTCTCACAGAATTTTTTTTTTTTGCCCCAATTGGTGGGGTGTTTAATTTGAGCAGTTCAATCTCAGGCACCGGGTGCAGCGCCATCTAAAGATGGTTCAAGCTTCAATCAGCTTCTTGGTATCAAAGGAGCTGCCCAAGAAACAGTGAGTCTACCTCAACTGTTCTGCAATTGCAATTTTCTTTCCATTATCTGATGTAGATTTGTTGATTGCGTAACTACAGTCATAGAATCAGTCTAAATTCAGAGAATTGCAATCACTTGATTCCTTGGGCAGAAATTTTGCTTTTGCGTGCTTGTGTGTGTTTATAGCAGTTCATGGCTAGCCAAAAAGCCTTATATATAGTCCCCTAAGTGATTGGGTAACTACAGTCATAGAATCAATCTAAATAAAGAGAATTGCAACAATTTTATTACCAAGTGACAAGGTTTCAACTTGCAGTTGCGGTTATGATTTTGTTGCTCTATTTGATATTGTGAAAAATTGCAGGCAAATGTCATCTGAAACCTTTCCACGTGATTCCTTGGGCAGGAATTTTGCTTCACAAGTCAACTAAGAACCACTAAATTAATAAATTTGGTGTTGGTTTAAATTGGTTGATGAAAGTATTATGTGTCTGTTTTAATATGTCAAAACGTAATTACAAATAGTGCTTACTATTAGCAGAGTGTAGTACAAGGACAAAGTGGCATGAATTAGATCACATAGTGAACTTTAACTATTTGCTTTTTAGCTTACCTTAGAATAGCCTGGGTTGCTTCCATAAACTTTTTGGGTAATCTCAATCTGCAAAGGCTTAAAGTAGGTGAAGACAATAGGTTTTCATAATGGCATATTTAGCAATTGATAAACTACTTTATATTAAATAGGCACTTCCTTCCTTTGAAATCAAGGTTTGCAAATTTCTGTTAGACACATAACTAACTGGCTTTCCAAATGGCTATTCCGTTTAACCCGTGAAATATGTAAGATACGATTGAACTGATTGAAGGGTTGGGAAAAAAAAGTGCCATCATTTGCAACTAAAATGGTGAACCATGCATGATGCATCATTGGTAAACAAGCTGATATGAATCTAAATTCCTAAACTGATCTTGTAGGAAATTGTCTTTATATTGTTATTTGCAAACTCTTCCAAAAAATTTGCTGACTTCACTGGTGCACTGTATATTAATCTGAATATGTGTCTTTTACAATCCACCAATGCCCATTAATCTATTCTTATTTTCGTACACATTATTGAAAATTTATTTTAATATTTTGAGACATGGTAAGCTTGACTTTGGTTCTAAATTACTAACAATTACATTTGCAAGTTTATATAGCTTTGTAAAATTATGCAGTTACCAGATAACTGTAAATTAATGCAGTTATTAGATAACTTTTTTTTAAAAAAATATTGTGTTTCTTAATTGATTGGGTAATATATGGTGCAGAATAAATGGAAGATTCGTCTTCAACTCACAAAGCCTGTCACTTGGCCTCCGTTAGTTTGGGGTGTAGTTTGTGGTGCTGCTGCCTCGGGTACTAAATTCTATCAACTAGCATAATGTTAAAACTTGACATGCATTTTCACAAAAATGTTTGGTCCTTCATATTAATGTGATAATTGTTTACACATGTTCAAAGTTCTATATTTAATGCTCCATCCTTCATGGTATAGAATCTTATATTTTATTTGAGACAACTTCTTGAAGTCCTCAATCTACTATGATCTCCGGTCAGGAAATTTTCATTGGAATTTTGAGGATGTTGCTAAATCAATTGTGTGCATGATGATGTCCGGCCCATTCCTGACAGGATATACACAGGTAGTGTTTTTTTCTTATTTATATAAAGTTTTGCCAGCTGCTATTGGATGGGAATATCTCACTGACATAAGTATAACTTTGAATTATTGGGTTGTTAATTTTTTAGACTCTGAATGATTGGTATGACCGAGAAATTGACGCAATAAATGAACCTTATAGACCAATTCCTTCTGGGGCAATATCTGAGAATGAGGTATGTTGTAAACCTGAGACTGAGATGCCTTTTCCAGTTGCCATGTTTCATTTTTATTGTTTTACCTTTTGCTCAAAATCTTGCAGGTAATCACTCAAATATGGGTGTTGCTGCTTGGTGGTCTTTCTCTGGCTGGTATATTGGACATATGGGTGGGTACAATACACAATAGTCTCATGGTCGTTTTTTATCAGAAGCTTGATTGGTAAAAGTATTCTCCTTTACAGGCAGGGCATGATTTCCCTATAGTATTTTACCTTGCAGTGGGTGGAGCCCTACTGTCTTATATATATTCCGCGCCTCCTTTAAAGGTAGTTTTTTTTTTTTTTAAATGTCCTGATTTTTTCTTTATATTTTCTATTTCTCTTGCTTATTTTGATCATTTGACCAAGTTCTACATTTCTTTCTAGTTAAAACAAAATGGATGGATTGGAAACTTTGCCCTTGGAGCAAGTTACATTAGCTTGCCATGGTGTGGTATCTTCTACTTCGATAAACTCTAATTGCTATAGATTTAAACTGTTATCGTGGTTATGCACATGTTTTCAGTTAATCCTTTGGTTATTTGTATACTGAGATAAATGAGTTGCTGAGCAAGAATGGTTCTTAGCTTTTATATGCAATATGCATGGCCAATATCTTTTTTTTTACAAAATATTTTTGTATAATATAATTAAAATATTAAGTGGGTGGGCCATGGTGGCATACATTACTACATCTACTTTTCCCAGACACCAGCAAGTGGAAGCCAGCTGCACTACGCCGCCCTTTTTATACAACTAGAGAAATGTTAGCATACTTTTAATACACTATTATCGATTGAAATTTATTGGCAAAACACAATTTTGTAGCTCCTACATATTTAATGAGTTTCACTTATTATTTTTTAATTTTTAATAAATTTTAGTCAATAACAATGTGTTAGTAGCACTCCAACAACAATTAAGCCTTTCTCCACTTGGTAGGATGGGCGACATGGAGCTCTTTTTATAATATATTAAATATTATTGCTTTTGGATGGCATTTTACTTTTGGAATGTGGCAATTATTGCTATAAAAGCATAATTGGGTTAATCCTACATTTCATCAACAGAGAATTATGATTAAACTGATCCTTTTTTATTTACTAATAAGTGTTAAGTTCTATTTTCTGGACTTGCACTGTATCTCAGAAGATCTTGATTGGTTTCTTACTGACAGGTGGGCAGGTCAGGCTTTGTTTGGAACTCTTACACCAGATATAATTGTTCTCACACTCCTATACAGCATAGCTGGAGTATGTAATATTCTACATGGCACTTTGTTGGATATGAATATGATAATATGCCAAATAAGAATGGTTATTAATACTGTTGTTGTATCACATTGCAGTTGGGAATTGCTATTGTCAATGACTTCAAAAGTGTTGAAGGGGATAGGGCTCTAGGGCTTCAGGTCTACTCTATTGTCCTTTGCCTTTCAATAAGAGTACTCTGAACTCATTCATGTTTTAGAAATTCTAATCATGTACAGTCATTAAAGTAGCTTCTACTGACTTTTGTATTGGCTACCTTCTTTGAGTAGTCTCTTCCAGTTGCTTTTGGTTCTGAAACTGCAAAGTGGATATGTGTTGGCGCTATTGACATTACACAATTATCTGTAGCTGGTAAATTTTGATCCCTCAAATATATACAAATAATTACTCTATATACAAACAAAACAGTTAGAAACTTATCACCATATTTACTTAATCATTATCCTTGTCCTTGTTTATTACTTGTAGTTTTGATTTTTGCTTTTATCTTTTGTCTAAACCATATTTGTACTTGGTTATAACCAAGATGGCCATTTTTTATTTTGTCAGTCACAGTTTGTAAAGTTCTATCTAAACTTAGGTCTCAGAAAAACTCTAGCACTGGTTATCATAAATTGTTGGCATCAGCATGACTGGTGATTTCAAATTGACAAGTAAAAGCAATATTATAATCAACACCGAATTAATATTGGAAACCAGGTTTTTAGGATAGGTTACGAGGATTTTGTGCTTTTTTTTCATATGATTCATAATTCAGTATTTCTCATTATAAATCATTATTTTGTAACAAGAAATGCAAAATGGATTTAAATTGTAACATATGGTTGCAGGATATCTACTTGGGGCTGATAAACCGTTTTATGCGTTAGCTTTACTTGGCCTAATAATTCCACAAGTCTTTTTTCAGGTAAGTACAGAATTGCACACATGTTAAAATATTGTATACAATCATGTGACTGCTGCATACTCGCTAAACCGTTCTTTCTAAATTTATGTTAGCATCTCACTGGTTCTTATCATCTTGTGCCTTGCAGTTCAAGTATTTCCTCAAGGACCCTGTGAAATATGATGTTAAATATCAGGTACATATTGACCTTAAATTTAGCTTCTAAGCATAACAAAATGGAGAAGTGGCCAAATGAGCAATGCCCTATGACAATGACATCTTTTTAGAGTAAATTATTCTAAACTAATTGAACACTCGTGTTTGCAGGCTAGTGCACAGCCATTTTTGGTGCTTGGTTTGTTGGTTACTGCTCTAGCAACTAGCCACTGATCTTTGATGTGCAAAAGTTGCCAAAGGGGCATTAAATTCATAGAATAAAGATGAAGGGAGCCACCGGTTAGAAGGATAAGAGTGGCTTCTCTTAGGTACCTGCATTCAAGATTTGTGGCATAGCTTTTGTTGGCCACCCTACATTCAAGGAGGAGTATGACCTAGGCTTGTCCAGTATTGTGTTTTTTTTTTCCTTATCTTGTTATCCTCTTTTCCACTTGTTCAAGTTTTGATTATTTTAGGATGAGAAGGGGTTTCTTTTTAGGAAGCTTTAAAAGACAATAAATTGTACAAAGGGTAGACACATACATGTTATTGTTCCCTTGAATCTGGGACCCTTATGTTTGGCCCATCATTGATTTGAGATGAAAACGTGAAACTTTAGTTATTGTTCTCGACTCTTCATCCGTTCCACCACTCACGTTATTGAGTTCATTACAGAATTCATTTAACATGTATTTACACAACTTACAAACAACACAAAACTTGATTTTATTGCATGATGTCCATTCTTCCACATTGATCAAATTTATACACTACTAAAACATGCCTTGATTGTGTAATATGTATCCGGCCTTTCAATCTCATTAGTTTCTCTCTACCCTCCTTGTTCCTTATATTCTAAATTCAACTTCCTTAAGACCACTCTTAAAAGCTGCTTGATGGAACTCAAACGTTTAAAAATAAGAGAACATGTATTATAAGTAGTAAAAGAGTCTCCAGTGATAGTTTAACACTTCCTACAACACCATCATGATAAGCATGATCCATTTCTTGCCCTAAGATAAAGACTACCTAAGGTTCCTAAACCTAAATTAAATACCTACCCATTCCTACCAAACAGGAGCATCAAAACATATATTTTGTAGTACTAGTCTCCTACACATATTCACTACTACATCGAAACACATATTTGCTAAAGCAACAACATAACACTACTTGCTCAAACATGCTTTATTTATTCTTAAACTTAGACTCATCGATGTCTATGCCTTCTTCTTCAGCACGCTCTACACCAGACTTGTCCATGGTGCTGAGGCCTCCTTTGCGTCCCATTTCTTGGTACCCTTCTCTCCCCATCTGCTCCTTCCTCGTCTGCCCTCCTTTGGTTCCCATCTCATGATACCCCTCTGACCCTAGCTGCTGTTTCCTCGTCTGCCCTCCACGGTTCCTTCCTACAAATTCATTCACATCATAAAAACTCATTTTTTATAAAGTAAACACAAATACTTCAATGAAAAAAATTGACAATTAACATGTATGTTCTTGATAAAGGAATTTAGTTCAATTGGTTAAACAAGATAGGCGAGTGTTATTATAAACGTAAACCCCTTATCCCTTAATACCTGTATTCGCCTGTATCTGATTCCTACATATATACGAGTTATACGAAATATAATTTGTAAAACAACAGATAGATTTTAGTGATTTAGGAATATAAATGCACAAGTGTACTTGCAATCGCTACAAGTGCAATTAAATTGTGATGATATATAGCAGCAAGCTGCTCAAATACGTGACTAGAAAAGCTAATCAACATGCATTCCCTATTATTATATAACCATTGAATTTGAAATTTATGGTTTAAGAAAAGACATATTAAATAGTTAGATTGAAATGGAAACAGATCCAACAACTAGTTCATTTGTGCTTGCACAATTGGTGCGCATAAATTGGGTATTAACCTGTCAAACCGATTGTTAAGGAAATATGATTCAACAATCGTATAGTTTTAACGGGTAAAAAATAAATTAGACAATCAATTCATAGCGATTGGGCATAGAGCGAGAACTTAGGATTTCTCTTCTCCTCTCTCTCTTTTCAGTTTGATGTCTTTCTTTCTTTATTTTTTTAATTGTGCTCTTATGATTATGTGTGAGTAATCTACTTATTTTAGGATTGAGGCTAATGTCACTGAAGTATATAGAGATTGAATAATGATAATTCATCTTATTGAAAGATATACAATCCATGAATATTGTCTTCAGACTATACGGGACAACAGTTTGAAGATTCCATCATCAAATGACTATTTGACTATCTAATGGAAAATTTGAAGACTATTTTCATCTCAAGATCGTTGAACATTTTTCTATAATTGCATAAAACGAAATCAATAAAGTATCAGAGTCAAACTTTGGACACATAACAATCTCAAGTATTATGTTTGACATATAAAAGTAGACATGACAATATATATAATCTTGCAGATAATTAAAGTAAGTTTATTACATAAAAGAATGGAAAAATCTATCTGCTTTAAAAATAGTACAATGACAATGTTTAAAATAATTAAAAGCACGATAAATAGATCCAATTTTCATGATTGTGTAATTTTTTTCGCAATTATAATAATGTACTCAAATTACTTTTCTTTGCCACTTATTTCACGCAATGACTATAAATTCAATATGTTTGCAGAAAAACAAATAACAAATTCAATACATCTAACTATTAAATCATGTGATATTTTCTTGATGATTATGTCTATCTAATTTTAGATAAAAACAAAAATTTATTGGTATGCAATTTTATAATTGAAAATGTTACAAGTATACCAATAAATGCTACTAGCAATATTTTTAGACAATTATGAGTGAATTGAATTTAATTAATTAAGAGAAACCTACTAAATTTTATTATTTACGATAAAATCTTAGTAATAATAGAAAATTTTTAAAAGAGGATATTACTAGCAATTTTTTTCCATTTTAGTGCTAATTTGACAACTGATTGGCCAAAAGGGCAGTATTTTACAAACAAACTACTAAACTATGGCTCTTTTGAATCATTTTACCAAATTGAGGCAGTGAACACTAAAATTCTAATCTGACTAGAGTTTCCTGTTACATATCATTTTTTTTTCCTTAAAAAAACAAAGTTTATTTTAGGTTTAATTATCCATTTAATTTTTATAATTTCCAAACTTTTCCTTTTTAGTACCTATAATTAATAAGTGAATTTTTTAGTCCCTAAAATTTAATAAATAAATTTTTTTAATTCCTGGAATTTACATTTTAATTTCTAAAAGGTGTTTGAAATTCTTAATTCTGTTAGTTAAAGAATTCTAACGATAAATTTTTTTAAAATTAAAATATAAACTTTAAGATTAAAAAATTCATGACCATATACATTAAAATTAATAAATTTAAAAGCTTATAGCTAGATAGTTAAACCTTTATTTTATTAATGTTAGGTGGTGTTCATTTCAGACATTAAATTGTTAATAGTGATATAAAAAAATGTTATTAACATTGCAGTGTCTCACATGACATTAATAAATCAAAATTTAAAGAAAAAACTTAGGTAACACTAAAAGCTCTAATCAAAATGTCAAACGGTAGTTTTCCAGTGTTGTTTGTCTCCTTTTAGTAAAATAAAATATAATTTTTGAGTTTTATTTGGTTAAAATAAACAATAAATAAACACACCCCTTTCTTTTTAATTATTTGATTTTACTGTTGTTATAATTATAATTTTTCATTCACTTTCTATTCATTTTTATTTTTATCCAAATAAAATTGGGTGTTCATAATACATATATTTGTAAGTTTGGATAGACCAACTTATGTGTGAAGGCGTATTCCTAAAAATTGGAGTTGAGTGTTTTATATACGACTATTTTCGTTCCCTTGTCAAGAAAATAAAACCGATAGATATTAATAAATCAAAATTCATTTTTTTTTTAAAAAAAAACTTACGTGATACTGAAAACTATAATCAAACTAACAAATTTTTTGCAATAACTCTCTCAATTTAATAAAATGTGTCAAAAGAGTCTAGCTCCGAAACAGCAAGAATTTTCTGAAGTTGAAAAACAAAGCTAACAATAACGTTAAGCAATAACGCATGCCAATTTAACAAAAAAGTGACGTGTATCAGAGTATGTGTGTGTCTCTATGGGACTAAAAATAAAATACGTATAAAACGAAGCGCGTTTAATATTTGGGTGGTCTCATATTTGAGAATTTTCTGAATCAATGTAGGATAAATAATCATTTTTATTTTTCAATGAGTAATTTATTAATAAATACGTCTTTAAAAGATAAAAATACAAAATTTAATTCATGATATAAAAGGTGTGACAAATATATTTTTTTTCATCCTTAATAAAGTCGCTTACGTGGTACAAAATTTATCACTTACATGATTGTATTGTCAGCATAGGGACATACAAATATATTCGGAAGTTATTAATAAATTGTAACTTATTATTATTATTATTATTATTATTATTATTATTATTATTATGTGTTTATAATTTACTGTTATTCGTTTAGTACTTATATAATATATTTTTGAATTATTTTTTAATATCTATATTATTATTATTTTGATTTCTTCGTCAAACCTTAATATTTACTGTTAAAAAAATTTTATCTTATATTTTATAATTTTATTAAATTTCTACTAAATTTCTTACTTTTAATTTTTAAAATTATTTTATATCCCAATTTCAACTTAAGTACTCTAATATTTAGATTAAAATTAATATGTCAAGTGTTTCGAGTAAAAAAAAAACAAAACGAGCACATGACCAAATTTATTTATTTATTTTTTATAAATAATACAATCAATTATTTTTTTTAAAAAAAGTCACAGGAAATTTAAACTAGATAGAACTAAAGTAAAATTATAAGTTTTTTTTCTTAATCAATAAAATGTATATATATACCTCAAATATGATAAATATGCCTTTATATTGATACAATTTATGTTGGTAATTATTTTAGTGACAAATTTATCCTTTAGTGCCACGTAGGTGACTTTATTAATGGTGACGGATGAAAGTTAATGACAATATATATTTGTCGCACATTTTACACTTCCAAAAATTAAATTTTATATTTTCATCTTTCAAGTATCGTATTTGTGAACGAATTATAGGGACAAAACTAAACTGATTGTTTATCCATCAATGTATTGTATCATATGGGGTCCCATCTCCTATGCCCCTATTTAACAAGACATAAGAGCACACACCAACGAACAATTCTCAAACAGAAAAGCACTTATTCTCATATCAGGGAAGCCAGAAGCAAACATGCCTGTCCCGAATTCCACTCATTTCACTTCAATGAGGTTAGTACTTAGTGTAGTTTTGTCTATAACCAGTGTTATTAGATTTGTCTAGGTCCGGCAAATTCAACCAGTTAGACCGAAAACTGGATTCAAGGCCGAGCTGATACAATTACTTGATCGTTTATGATATTAGCCCAGTGATACGTCTTCAACCCAGCGTTTGAACCGAATAAATCGGTCCGGTTCGGATAAAATTGTTTATAAATTATAACTACTCTATTACCACAAATATGTTGCTATATGTTCTTTCCCATAACCTTATTTGACGATGATTCTAGTATTCTGCTAACTTACCATTTCACCATCTTTTACAAGCTTCATTTGCACACCCTGCTAATTATTTTACCCGATTTCTTCTTTCTATTGTTGACCAATTTGATATTTTTGGTTGTGTTTGTGTTTTCAATCGTATTCTGCATTGAGCTTCATTTATTTCTAGCAAAACTGCATCATAATTCTGGTATGTCTAACTTTTTTTTTAATCTTTTGTCCCTTATTGAATGTTCTTAGGGACCAAGTGGACAATTTATTCAAGGAATTGAAAGAGATCCATGACAAATTCTTAGCACTGATGATTTCCTTGGTTGCAGCAAAAAACAGTGACACGGGAAATTCTTTGTTCGCAAAACAACACAAGCTGATGATGTCTTTGGTTTTGGCCCTTGTTCTTTACTCCTTCTTGGCTACGCTTGGGACAATACTTCATACACATAATTACCGGAACACAAACCTTCTTCTTCCTATCATAACATGTGCTATGCTTATGTTGGGAAGTGTTGTTTCAATTCTGGCTTTGAGTTTCATCTCAAGCACCCTTGCTTGGATGACTTTGGCCATCTGGGTTGGAATATTCACATTGATTGCTCATGAGTATGGTGCTCTTAAAAAAATTAAGAATTGGATTAAGGGTCACATCACATGGGACTAAGGTTGATGCTTCTCTGGAGAAAGTACCATTGGCAAACTCTGATTCTATACTCTGTTCACATGGAGTTAAGAGTTTCTCAGTTCTGTTGTATTTTGTGGTTGTTATGCTTTTTCTTTGTTTTAGTTTGAGTTTGGATCCTAGATTCTTGATTCAGGAAGCATCTGTAGTCGAATTGATGAAAGTAACTCTTCTTTGTAATGCTTAGTCGATTTTTATTTTATCTAGCTCTTTGTATTATTAATGGAGTAAAGAATGCCAAAATGGTTGATTTTGATATTATTTTTTTTATTAATGCTCGTGTATATAAGCTTAACCGTCCTAAAAGTTGAAGAAGATTGAAAAATAGAAACAGAAAAAGAAAATTGATTTTGAAAGAATTAATATTAAAAAGTTGATTTAAAGAAAATAATACTGGATATAAAAGAATTGATTTTATTTAAATAATATAACAGAATCATTGTTGAAGTACAGGTACATGAAATCCTAATCACATATTTAGACTTTCCTAGTTTACTACTGATGCAAATGCCATTCATAGTTTGACATTCCTATTAAATCCAACGTTTCTAAATTTTTATTTGGCAAATTTATATTTTTTAGTCTTTTAAGTTTAATTGCAATATTATGAATTATGATAACCGAATATGTATAAAAAAATGATAACGGATTTGTGTACGTGTTACTGAAAAAATTGTTAGATTTCCTACTGTGTTGTTTATTTTATCAAAATATATCCCAACAATGTTTTTTTCCTGAAGTGTTCATATCATTTCACTAATAAGAACATTAATATAATCAGTTAGATTATCAAAAGTTTTGGGACTAGCATAGAATTGAGACGTCCTTGTAAGACAATTCATTAACAATGTTAAGAAAAAGTTGTCAAATATGATATTTTACACCGTGTGAATGCACCTTCCCATTTTTTTTTACTTAATTGTGATTTTAATCTCCTTTTAATTCATGATCTACTATTTTGATCATTTTTTTTTGCAATTTTATTCTCTAAATTTTAGAAATCTATAATTTTGATCTACTCTTAAATTTATTTCTACATTGATCATTTAACGGTTGATTAATTATGTGTCAGTATTTTGATGAGGTAGAAATTAATATTTAGTAATTAAATTAAATAATTAAATAAAATATAGAAAATAAAAAAAAAATATAAAATTGAGTATTGAATCAAAATGGCATATTTTTAAAAATTTGGAAACTAATATTGCGGAAAAAATAAGGTTCAAACTTGTTAATAAAAAATTAAGGGAGACTAAAATTATAATTTATATTTTTTTATTAAAATCATTAGTCATTAAATATAAATACACAGTGCAGTTCCATTAAACACTAAGTTTAAATTTTATTATTAAAAAAAACTGGCATTTATGGTTATCAATAACTATAGAACCTAGTTTAAAACAAGTCCTCCGAACACAAGAATAATTTCGTGAAGTTGAAAAATGAAAAACAAAAGTTAACATTTACCAATAATGCGTGCCTAATTTACAAAAGAGTTTTGTTCTTAATGAGCTGAGTAATAATGACTGTGATGCATATGTGTCTGCCAGAGGTAAAATAAAATAAAAATATATATATAATGAGTGATTTTGTTTAAACTTATAATAAATAATTTAAAAAAAAATAAAAAGCGCTTATTTAATAAGCATATAGTCATAAGATTTGTTCTTCAAAATAATCAGAAAACTATTTATTTTGAATAGAAACAATTTAGACAAATAAAATATAAAAAACTATTTTTCATTAAAATAAATACACAAATAAATTTAAACAAGTCAATATCTATAAGGAAGCACTTTTAGTACTTGGGGGGCCCATATTTTGAAATTTTGAGTCAATTGTATTCTTTGGTTTCCCATATCATCAGCCTCCATATTAAACATTCAACAGTTTAACACCAATTAACAATTCTAGCTCAAACGGAAAAGCACTCTATCTCATCTTAGGAATAATTAATAAAGTTCAAATATATAAAATTAAAAGAAACAAAATATACATATTCTAATGTAATTTTTTAAAATGAGAGATGTCTCCTGGCTGTAATGTATATCTGTCACTGCTTTCTATTATTCACCAATTGAACATTTTTTGTTTCTAGCAAATTAAGCTGCATAATAATCTAGTATGTCTAACTATTCTAAAGTTCAAGTTGACATTCAACAAGAACTGGAAAATTTCTCAAAGAAAGATTTTGTGACAGTGAAAGAGAGAAATCAATTAACGATGGCCTATTGGTCTGTTTGGCATAAAACACGTTTAAAACGAAAATGTTTAGAACGTTGGGAATAAAGCAGAAAAGTTGTCAAACTTTGATTTTGTTAGTATTTGGCTACTTTTCATTCTAAGTTACCAACAACTACATATAAATACTCTCATCGTAGCTACATCAATGAACCACTCTCATTCCCTCAAACAAAACCGAATCATTTGTTCACTGCTCAGAAGTTTAGCAACTAGGAGTAAAAAAGAAATCAAGAAAGAAAAAACAAGACATGTCTGCTATGGATTCCATTCACTCCACTTCAATAAGGTCAGTAATAATCAGTATATAATTATTACCACTCTATATATCCCAAAAAATAGTTATTCATGCCTTTTACATGCCTCACTCACACACCCTCTTCATTTTTTTTAATTTCCTTTTTCATAAATCTATTTTGTCTTAATGAATGTGGTTAGGAACCTATTCAAAGAGTTGTCAGAGATCATTAACAAATTCTCAACACTGTTGTTTGCCCTTATTATATCAACATACTCTTTGTTCATGAAATAGCCCAAGCTGATGATGCTTCTGGGTTTGAGCATTGTCGTATACTCCTTCTTGGTGATCATTGAAACAATACTTCAGAAACATAACATAAATCTTCTTCCTTTGATAACTTGTGCCATGCTTATTGTTGGAGGTGCTGCTTCATTTCTGGCTTTGAACATCATCTCATTCACTGTTGCTATTATCACTTTGGCCTTGTGGGTTGGAATTTTGACATTGTTTGTGTATATCTATGTTGTTCCTCAAAGAAGCTCAGGGTTGCTGCCTCTCTAGACAAAAGCAAACTCCGTTCACACTTGTTTAGTGTCATTGTTTCTCAATTATGCTTTGCTTGGTATTTTTTATGGTTTCCTTTTTTTATGATGAATTTCTACTCGAGTCAGAAAGAATCTATTATTGGATTGATTGAATAAGCTTAATGGAGGGTGCTCACTGCTCAGTTATATTTCCACTCAAATGTTTAAATGAAGATATGAATGCAAAATTGATGTCAGTCAAAAAATAGAAATGATGGACTTGAGGTAAATCTCACACAAACACAAATAAATGGTAAATCTGACTTCTTTACGGCAGAAATCATGTCATGTAACTCGTACTTAACTTTTAGTGCAAGTAAATTTGAGTAAATGATGATTATAGTTTAATATATGGTTGAATTGTTGAAATTAATTTAGGCATACATTATTTTGATTCACCAATCCTACCGAGGGATTGACCACATTATTTTGCATTGACTGTTCATTTATTGAAATTTCCTGCATTACTGGCCTGACAGGTTGGGATACCCAAAGCATCCCCAACTCAAGTCAAAATCACATTGATAACTTTCATTAGTAGTTTTTAACATGGGATTCAATTTTGATATCATATGATTGGGCAAAATATTGACCATTTCATGATTATTATAATCAATATGTTGTATAAACATTATTAAAGTATCATTAGAAACTCCAACCGAAATCATATTACTATAACTTGTTATCCTATCTTAAGTAGGAACTCTCAAATTTCTTAACTGTTTAGTACTATTCATGACTACTGCCCCCAAGTTTTCAATGCCTATTTGTTCTTTCACTAACCATGACAGGTGGCATGACAAGCTGACTTTGAAGCATGGGCATACTTAATTGTGGGATGTTCATATCACCAAAAAATTGTGACATACTTCGCAGTAAAAAATGATGGAATATTGGTATTTGTTATCGTACTATTTTGTGGCAAAGTGATCTCGACAAGAGATGTCTAAACCTGCGAATGTGTCACATTTTCGTCTATTATACATTACTAGAAAAATGTTTTTCTACGATGGTTATTTCGGACATTCTACATCAATTATTAACCGTCATGTAACCAACGTCGTAGAAAGTACAACATTTTCTACGACGGTTCTAAGCTAAAAACCGTATTAGAAAAATATATTTCTAAGACGGTTATTCAGAGAACCGTCTTAAAATCTATATATTCTAAGACGGTTCTTCATAGAACTATCTTAGAATGTATTTTTTTTAAAATATATTGAGGATTCTAAGACTATTTTTCAGAGAACCGTCTTAGAATGCGTTTTTTAAAAAAAAATTAAAAACTATTTTTTTCCAGATGTATTCCTCACAAATGAATAAAAAATTCAACTAAAAAAGTAACAACACTAGAAGTGGACATCTAACTGATTTGCTGTATTTTCTTTTACCATGACATGCAACAAAGTAAATAAGTAATCTTATTCGTTGAGCATAATACAAAATCAATAAATCTAAATCATTCATGCAATGCCTCACATCATAAATCTAACTCGTTTTGATGTTTCAAGTGCTATGAGTTCTGCTATTCCAGTGCCAGCTTGCAACCACAAACCATACAATTCATCCACAAGGACATGGAATATATAATAGTTATTTGTAAGGAAATGTAAGTGAACAATTCAAAGTTATCTGAATATCTGATGATGTTCAATACTCTCTTTTTATTCAACACCTTTGTACTAACAGGAAATGATTGAACTTTCTTATCTCCAAGAAACAATGAAGAAGGACACATGGTATTAACTTACCTCTCTAGCACCAAGGAACAAGAACATGTGATCAGTCAAGTCTCCCCCAACCAATTTCAGAGCTGCAACTAGTCCTGCAAGGACCACTGACGTTGTTCCCTGAAACAAAGTGGATAGGATATAAGGGATAATTATCCGTTACCAAATTGAAAACAGACATTACTTTACTTAACTTGAATATCATCATTAAAGACCAACCAAATAAGTAATCTTATTCGTTGAGAATAATACGAAATCAACTAACATATAGAGGAATCAAATTAAACTAAACGCTTGGGAGATATTGATGCCAAAAAATAAACCTAAGGTACATCACAAGCTGCATGTTTACTCATCTTCAATTTGATGGAAGACCATTTTCTGATTTTAAAAATAGACTTAATTGGCCTAAAAAACTAAACTTAGAAAACCAAAATGGCACATAATTAATTTAGATTAAAAGAACCAAAAGTACTCGTCAATTGCTTTATTGGAGAACTAATCAAATAAGTTTAATAAGTTTTATTTATTACCCTGGACTAATGAAATTGCTAAATTTTAATCATTATATTTTAAAATAAAAAATATTTTTATATCTATTTTTAAGTAATAAAAATGTTTAATGAAATATAGTATTTTTTATTCTTAAATTATTCGTCATAGTAGCTAACAATATAAAAAATCTTATTCTATTCAAAATATGAAAAAGTATTTACTATTTTCAAATAATTAAATATTTAATAAATTATATTTTTACTTAGTAATTAATTATTATTGTTTGGATGGTCAGCTCTTTTGTTTATTATAAAGAGTTTTTTCTGCCATTGTCTATCAATGGTATCAATTTTGAAAATTTGATTTATATTTGAATATGATATTTTGAAAGCAAGTTTGATTTTATTTAGTTGGTAAATAAGATCCAATAGTATCATTAATTATTTTTAGAAATAAGATTCAGTTAAGTGTATTATAATAAAATATATTGTTTTAATTTATAAAGAATAATAAAATATTTTTCGTTTTGCAAATTAATCTTTCAGAAATATACTATCAGAAATTGGATGGTACTTAAAACACATTATTTACATGGAATATTTTGTAAATTATTAATTTACTTATGAAATGATATTATTTTTTACAACATTCAATCAAACCCTCTATGTTTTTAATAAAAAAAATTAAATTAGGAGAAGATATGTCTTTTTGTATGGTTATAGAAGACCATCAACCCCACCAAGAATTTATAAAGTTTAATTTACATATCCTTATCAATAAGAAAAATATGAGAATTGAATTCACCATTTGGACCCCAACAAAATATGCCCTTTTGTAGTTACTACTGCAAGCCTATAAATAAATAGTTACTTACTAGTTACTTGGATCCCATTCACCATTTGGATCCAAGTCTCAGCAGATGCATTTGTTTCTCGAACACTCCCTCCCCCACTCAGCACACCCTGTCCATCAATCATCACATAACTTAATGTATGTCACCTCCATAATAGCAAACACTATTATGCCCCTTATATTAAACAAATCATACTCTTAGATAAGGAAAATAAAACATTACTAACTATTAAGCATAGTAAACTATAGTATAGCATATAAGGCACTAGTATTTGGTTAGAGTTTGGATGAGAGCAATTTACCAATGAAGTACTTCTTCATCACTTGAGGGGTGGAAACACGTCGTTCATACAGACAATTACAATTGGAATGAGTAAATAATATACAACAACAACAATAACAACGCCTTATCCCACTAGGTGGGGTCGGCTACATGGATCAACTTCCGCCATAATGTTCTATCAAGTACCATACTTCTATCCAAATCATTATGTTCGAGATCCTTTTTTATAACCTCTCTTATAGTCTTTTTGGGTCTTCCTCTGCCTCGAATAGTTTGTCTTCTCTCCATCTGGTCTACTCTCCTCACTACATAGTCTACCGGTCTTCTCTCTACATGCCCAAACCACCTAAGTCTATTTTCCACCATCTTCTCTACAATAGGCGCTACTCCAACCCTCTCTCTAATAGCTTCGTTTCTGATTTTATCCTGTCGAGTCTTACCACACATCTACCGCAACATCCTCATCTCCGCTACACCTACTTTATTCTCATGTTGGCTCTTGACCGCCCAACATTCTGTTCCGTACAAAATCGCCGGTCTTACCGCAGTCCGATAAAACTTTCCCTTTAGCTTGATCGGTACCTTTGCATCACATAACACCCCCGATGCTTTTCTCCATTTCATCCATCCTGCTTGAATGCGATGATTCACATCCCCTTCAATTTCCCCATCATCCTGTATTACAGACCCAAGATATTTAAACCGTGTGACTTGAGGGATAATATGGTCTTCTATTTTCACCTCTGAGTTAGAAACCCTCCTTCTTTTGTTGAACTTACATTCCATATACTCCGATTTGCTTCTGCTTAGGCGAAAGCCATGTGTTTCTAGAGCTCGTCTCCAAGTTTCCAACCTCTCATTCAACTCCTCCCTCGACTCTCCAAGGAGGACTATGTCATCTGCAAAAAGCATGCATCTCGGCGCTATCTCTTGGATTTGTTCCGTGAGGACATCCAGAATTAAGGTAAAAAGGTAGGGGCTAAGGGTTGACCCTTGATGTAAACCAATTGTGATGGGAAAATCGTCTGACTCTCCACCCTGTGTCCTAACACTAGTCGATACCCTATCATACATATCTTGGATAGCTCGAATATATGCAACCCTAACCCCTTTCTTCTCTACAGCTTTCCACAAAATCTCTCTAGGCACTCTATCATACACTTTCTCCAAGTCAATAAAAATCAAGTGCAAGTCTTGTTGGGCCATGCGATATTGCTCCATCACCCGCCGTAATAAATAAATCGCTTCCATGGTCGACCTTCCCGGCATGAAACCAAATTGATTCTCAGTAACTTGAGTCTCCTTTCTTAATCTCCGTTCGATCACTCTTTCCTATAATTTCATGGTATGACTCATGAGCTTGATTCCCCTATAATTTGCACAATTTTGTATATCCCCCTTGTTCTTATAGATTGGCACTAACGTGCTTCTCCTCCATTCCTCCGGCATGCGTTTTGACCTCATAATTTCGTTAAAGAGTTCGGTGAGCCACTCAAGACCTCTATCTCCAAGAGTTTTCCACACTTCAATAGGTATGTTGTCTGGCCCCACCGCCTTACCATTACTCATTCTTTTCAACGCTTCCTTTACTTCCTGTTTCTGAATCCGACGGTAGTACTTATAGTTCCGGTCCTCTTCTCTTGTGTCTAGACTGCTAGAGTCATATCCATATCCATCATTAAATAAGTTGTGGAAATACACCTTCCACCTTTCCTTGATATCTTTTTCATGCACTAAGACTTTGCCTTCTTCATCCTTAACACACTTTACTTGATCCAAATCTCTAGTCTTCCTCTCTCTACCCTTAGCAAGCCTATATATAGATCTTTCTCCGTCCCTGGTTCCTAGAGCTTGGTATAGTCCGTCAAAAGCTTGGGCTCTTGCCTCACTCACCGCCTTTTTGGTTTCATTTCTAGCTATCTTATACTTATCCCAAGTTTCAGAATTTCTACACCTAGACCACTCCTTGAAACACTCCTTTTTTACTCTAACTTTGCTCTGAACATTTTCATTCCACCACCACGATTCTTTACCCCTAGGTCCAAAACCTCTAGATTCACCCAACGTCTCTTTAGCCACTTTAATAATCTCTTGGGACATCTTGTTCCACATATCATTTGCACTTCCTTGTGATTGTCCACACCAACCCTCCCATATCTTTTGTTGGAAGATTCCCTGTTTCTCACCCTTCAAGTGCCACCATTTGATCCTTGGTGCTACCATAGGACTTCTTCTCTTTGCCCTATCTCTAATTCTTACATCCATAACCAAAACTCTATGTTGGGTAGTCAAGCTCTCTCCCGGAATAACTTTACAGTTCAAGCAATACTTCCTATCAGACTTCCTGATAAGGAAGAAATCTATCTGAGAACATGTCCCTCCACTTTTGTAAGTGATAAGATGTTCCTCTCTTTTCTTAAACCATGTATTGGCTATAGAAAGATCCAAAGCCTCCGAAAACTCCAAGATGGATTTACCCTCCCCATTCATCTCCCCTAGGCCAAAACCCCCATGCACCCCCTCAAAACCTCTAGCCACGCTACCTACATGTCCATTGAGATCCCCTCCTAGGAAAACTTTCTCTCCTTGGGGTATATCCTGAAGTACTCCTTCTAGATCTTCCCAAAATTTTACCTTAAAGTGTTCTGCTAACCCAACCTGAGGTGCGTACCCACTAATAACATTAAAGGTGTCCTGTCCCACTACCAATTTTAAGACTATGATACGATCTCCTACTCTTCTTACATCCACGACATCCTTCTTCCACTCCTTGTCCACAATAATCCCTACCCCATTTCTTGATCGGATTTTTCCCGTATACCACAGCTTAAATCCCGAGTTGTCTAATTCTTTCGCTTTTTCACCTGTCCACTTAGTTTCTTGTAGGCACATAAAATTGATCTTCCTCCTCACCATAACATCCACTATTTCCATAGATTTTCCAGTAAGTGTGTCTATATTCCATGTACCAAAGCGAATCCTCCTGTCATGAACTAGCTTCTTTACCCACACCCGTTCACGAAAATGTGGGAACCCTTGCTTACTTTTCACTACATCCGGGCGGCGATGCAGCGGCTCTTGCTCTTTTGACACTGTACTCGAGCCATACAGCGCGTTGCTTCCGGGCAACGACCTAGCATTCACATTATTACGTAATTGATCCATGTCATAGAGATTCGACAAAGTTTAACGTTGGCTGTCGAAAGCCTAACACAACCCTATCCTTTTATTCGGGCTTGGGACCGGCTAAGAATAGCAAAGCTACCCTAGACAGGATTTGGAATGAGTAAATAATATAAAACAAATTATATTATATATTTGAAAAAACTGAAGCTTAACGAAACCAAAAAAAGATGTAAATTATATAGTCACGTCATTACATTAATATCAAAGAGGACTTAATATAAATTTAAGTTTTTATATAATACACACAGTAAAATGAATCTATCTTTAGGTAAATAGCAAAATAATCTAATACTCGAGAGAGTGTAGGTTTGTAATTAATAATTATCAAGAATTTCTAGCATTGTTTATGATTGATTAAAACTTAGCATTAGAAATACAAGTACTATAAACAAAATTCGCAACTGACCTGGTTGTTTCCTTGTAAAGTATTGGACACATTGCCCTCTACAGTTATGGTTCCAGGACCATTTTTTTCTTGCTTCTGGAGAGACTCAGACTGATGGCTTGAAAGAGGGTGCAGAGAACATTGTAGATGCTGCTGACTACTCTTTTGAATTTGTTGCTGTAAAAGACAATTTACTATATAATGAATACTTTGGGGAAGTCCAGAGGCAACAATTTCTGATGGAATACATTCAAAGTGGTGGAGAAGTTAATCCAAATCAGGCACAGGTGTAGGTGTCTAGGTGATACCTTAAGGAACAAAGAGAGTCAGGATGAGGCAACACTGAGGAACCAACTTGAGCAGGTGACATGTTATCAGGAATTAAATCACCTAGTATGGAAGTAGGAGATTATTCAAGCTCCAACACATGCAAACACATGATCACTACAAAAAAGCAGTGTTTTATATGTGCTCATCAACATGACACCTCTGAAGGAACGTCAAAGTTTCATAGAGATAAAATTTAAGTTTATTTTTTTGGTAAAATGAATATAAAAAAATCAAAAGGATAAGTTTTTCCTTCCAAGAAGTATAGAAATTGACTTAAAGCCTCTAGAAGAATGATGAAAATAAGATAAGTGATGATTAATAGCTTTTACTTTTTGAAGCATAGATTATATTTTTGTATTAGTAGTTAGTACTTAGTAGCTTACCACAAGAATCTGAGGCTTCACGTCAAGGCCTTGCAGCTCAATCTTATGGAGTAGCTCTTCCTCTAAGGCCCTTACTTGATCAAGAATATATACCACCTGTTAAAAAATAAAAAAAAGCCCCAGCCTCATTGAAGTTATTCAATAAAGAGTATTGTTACAAAACCAGAAAAAAAATGTCATACTTTTGACCATGTTCAGCTATATTCAAGAGTGGTTGTTAGACAAAATAAAATCATTAAAAGATTTAGGAACAAAGTTTTTTACTGCATAGCTTTTTCTTAAATGAAATCATTGAATAGGAGAAATTCCCACCTGGCCTCCGGTGTCTGGCAATCCTAGGACAGCTGCTTGGCCAAAGTATCCACGAATACAGAGGATAACTATGTTGAACATATTTGGAAGCCTGCTGAAAAGTGATTCCAATTTCACTAGACCTGCTGATTCTAGTAAAACTATATTTTTCAATAGAGAATAAACAGAAAATATTGGACATTCACAATATATGCCCTTCTTTGGCCTCACCAAATAATTATCATACAAGTTCTCATTTTTCAAATTCAAAGTCATATCACTCAAGTCAAGAATGTTTCTGTCAAAGCACTGCATTGGATTAAAGTGAAACATAAAAAATTTCACTTTAGATAGTAGAAATATCCATTCCGCTTTGCTTGTCACAGGTTAATTTGATTAGCTTACTTCACGTAAATGTGAATTTGATTAATACCTAAGAGAAGACAACAAACAAAATTAACATGGGAATTCCAATTTCAACGTAATGTCCAACATGAAAAAATAAATAATGCTAGTCAGTATGAGCCAAAAAGAGATTAATTTGTATTGTTGACACATGGGTTACTGTTATATACCACAGGGAATCCTCAGTCAAATAACCCAAAACCAACTAAAGGCAAATATCCTGTAAAAGGAAACCCAGATTGAATAACAGAAATTACCTAGTGCTTTAGTCTTTGACAATCAGACAGTAAATCCTGCATAAAGATGTTGCCATTTATCATCTCTTCTAGCAGCACTGTGTTGCCCTCCTAATGATGCAACTACTGCCCTAGCATGATTTGCAAACCACTCAGATGCATGAGATAAAAAAATGATCCAGAAAATGAAATGAAACCATTGACTTACCTACTTATGCTTTCAAGTACAACACTTTCTGCTTCTGGTACTAAGTTAGAGCCTTCAGCAAGCAGCCCTGTAATTCGTTACACTTGTTAATACACTGCAAAATATAACATTTAGGTCACTCCAAATGCTGAGGATGATACATAACATTAGAATATAAAAACTCTGTCTCATTTACATATTTGTCAGAAACCTGTAAAACGGAGGAAAAAGAGAAAGCTTTATCAATAAGAAGCAAGACAAAGCAATCACACTCACATAAATCCACAGTCTGCTTAGTATATAATTCCAGTAACTCTTTCGTGCTCAGTGGAGTGTACCTGAGAAGGATACCAAGCACTAAATTTTATAAGCCATGATGAAAGTTACAAACCAATCATCTAACATTAAAGTGCATCATCCCTTGATATTATAATGTCTTTGTAAAATTTCATTTAAGTTGGTACAATTTTGAATACATCTAGAGCTGGACATGTAGCAAAAAAAGATTTTTCTCAAAAGTGGTAACAAATTTATGCAAAACTGGAAACAAGATTCATATGTTATTGGGCAGAAGATTCATATCGATAATTAAAATCACAAATGAACTCAAGATACCCAAGACCAGTTGCTAGCTTTCGGGCCCCCTTTTTGATTGATTTCGGTTGAATCACCAACAAGATAGATGGATGTCCCTTCCAAAAGTTGTGGAGATCCTGCAATAAGTGATTCCCAGGACTCCATGATGTCAGGCCATCTCAAATCAGGGTCCTGTTTCTTGAAGTTCACAACAAGTTGATCATCATCTATATACCTGTCCAAGTCAAACAAATCAACTAAGAAGCCAAAGACTAGAGCCAAATTTTTTCCAAGTACTTTCAAATGCAGAAACCAACCATATTGTTTCGGAGGATTTAACCCTATCAAAAAGAGGATTAGTTTCTATGAGTGTGATGGGAGATCCTGGCCGCAGAATGATAGCTAAAGAGGTATCATTTGTATCAACCGATATATCTCTAGAGCTTCGGACATCCAAACCTCCTATGTTTAATCTTAACTCCATCATCCAAATTTGAAGGCATTTGAGTCGTCAAGCTAATGACGTTAAAGAAGCGCAACCCAAGATTTCTTACTTTATCTCTCTTTTAGTTAATCGCATTTTGTTTCTTTTAGGATAGTTGTGTTATTTCTTTATTTTGACTTTATGCATTTTGATTTCAGCAATTTAATTTCAGTAGTTTAAATTTATGCGTGAATAAATAAATTGCATGATAACTTGAGAAATGACAATTCTGAGTTTGTTTTGAAAGGTCCAACACTTGAAAGGCTACTAGTCATTGGAAAACACTGGTCTTGAGAGCAAAAGTCAGATCAAGGAATGAAACATGATTCACGGAAAAGGAAAGGTTAGCTTGATGGAATGAAGACACATCTGGTACGCTAATACTGAATTAATCCCGGTGAGAGTGTGACCTTAATTGTGAGAGAAAATGCCTGTTTTTAAACTCTTAGTTTTGCATCATTCTTGGACTGTTAAAATTAGTTACTTAAGGTGGATATGATCAATGCCATGTTTGCTTTATTTCACCCACTCAGCCAAAAAGCCAACCCAACATAATTTTATCCCTTGCAGCCATATTGAGTCGAAAGAATTATAATGATTTATTCTGAGTAGAACCCTAAGCCAAGAAATTGATATTCTTGATCTTGTGTAGGATTCTAAGAGAGCAGTAGGGTTCCAAATGATAATAAGGCCTTAATTTGGGGGATTTTGAACAAATGGGTAAAGTAGCCAAGGAAATAGCACACACTAGAACACCTCTAAATAATTGTGAGCCCATTGTTATTATTATGCATATTATTGAAGAAAAAAAGAAAAAAAAGAGAAAAAAAAGGGAAAAAGAAAAAGAATATATATATATATATATATATATATATATATATATATATATAATAAAAAGGGCCAGAATGAAAAAGAGAGGTGTCAGTGGAAAGTGCTAAAGGCAAAAAGGGGCTTAAAGTAGGAAATAGGTCTTGGCAAGAAATCAAATTTTTGAAATGCATGCTCTCTTATAATCTTATATTTTGAATTTCCAAGAAAAATCATGATTCTTTGTTAGTCAGGCCCCATTACAAGCCATAGAAGTCCTTAGTGATCCACCGAAGGTAATTTAGGCTAACCTTAACTGAGATGAAGTACAAAACTCTTGAGTTTTATCTACAGGTTGTTAAAATTGCAAACACTTGACCAGACACTTGTGAGCAGAGAGAAACACCAGCTTTGTAAGGATGTAAGGCAAGCCGGACCTGTTGGAATTCCAGATAATTGACCTGTTTCTGCTCTTGTGTTTATGCTTTTATTTTAAGATCATGACAGATGCAAAGAGACCAGTCAAAGGATCAAGGAATTGAAGTCATGGAGAGTGTTGGAATGCTTGGAACTTACTTGAGAAAATTTTTGCTTAAGAATGGAATAATTTTATTTGCTTGGGGACAAGCAAAGTTTAATTTGGGGGATTTTGATAACTGCTAAATAATTGTATTTTGATAGTAGAAAATTAGTCAAATATTGGCCTGAAATTAATTATTTAGCAGTTATTTGTGATTAAAAGTTAGAAAATTAATTAAATTGAATTTTTGGGTGCAGATATAAAAATTGGAGGTGTAACAAGCACAAAGGGCAGAAAAATTGAAGAAAAGAAGAAAATTTGAAGAAGGCCCAACCCAATACGCGCGCTCAGCGCGCGTCACGGGATAAGCGGGCCAGGAAGTACACGCGCTAAGCATAGGGTGTCGCGCTAAGCGCGCCTACGAAGGCCCAAAGCCCACTTCAACAGGTATAAATAGAGAGTCAGTCCAAGGGACAGAACACACCACCACAGAACCCCCTCTCCTAGGGGTTTCATTTACTTTCTTTCTTTCACCCCCTTCTCATTGTAAAGCCCTCATGACCATGAGTGGCTAATCCCCTAGCTAGGGCTTGGCAAGCCTAAAAAGCCAATGATGTATGGAGCATTTCAAGAGTTATCAATAAAAAGAGGAATTCCCTCCAGGTTCTTTATTTATTTACCGTTCTTTCTTTTTACATCCTGTATCTCTGAACTTGCTTTCTGTTAGGGTTTAATCCACTCGGGAGAGGGTAAAGCCTAATTAGGGGTAAAGAATGAATACTTGAATCTGTTTTAAGGGTTAGGCCACTCGGGAGAGGGTAATGCTTAAAAGAACACTAAAAGGAGGAAATTATCGGGTTATCTTTTAGAGGGTTTTTCTTCCAGTTTCTTTTATCTGCTTTTCTTTCTTGCTTATTCTGCATCTCGGATTTTGTTTTCTGTTAGTCTTTAGGCCACTCGGGAGAGGGTAAAGCCTAATTAGGGATAAGGAATGAATGCGTGAATCGGTTTTAAGGGTTAGGCCACTCGGGAGAGGGTAACGCTTAATAGAACAATTAAAGAAAGAAATCATTGGGTTAGCATGACTTAATGCCTCAATGCCCATGCTTTAGCAAACATCTAGAATGTAATCTTAAGGCATCTTAGTTATTGAGTCTTCGCAAATGACATTTGGAAGATAGGAAATTAAGGTAGGCTTGTCATCATGAGGCATCAGGGGCAAGTAGATGGATAGATGTGGGGCAGAATTAGTTCACTGGTATTGATAACAAACAAATCCAGAATCCATATATCTAGGCTAATTAGACTTGTCAGGTTTTAGCGATTTTAATATATAGATTTTATTCCATATTTTTATTGTTGGTTTTTCTTAGAAGTAGTTATTCCTTATTTTACTGTTGGGGTTTAGGAGTAAGTATTTAGATTTAGTAGATTTAGATTTTATTTATTTGAATTTCGTAGAAGGAGTTATCTTTATCATATCGTAATTTAAATATTTTATCTTCTATTTTGATCTTTCAATCTTTTATCTTTTCTTTTATCTTCTAATTTTATCTTTAAATATCTTATCTTTTCTTTAGTTTATCTTCTATCTTTCTTTATCTTTTATTTTAAATTCTTATCTCTTGCTTTTAAATTGGATTTGCATTAATCTAAGTACAAACAAAGTACCTGTGGATTCGACACTCGGACTTCCGAGAACTTTACTACTTGTAACGATTTGGTACACTTGCCATGTGTTAACATCCCCCTGCCGAAGTGTCAGTTGGTCTGTGTCGTCATGACATAGGTAAGTATACACATGGCTCAACTGATTTCTGATGCCATCCACTATTTACAGGGATCGCGCTCATAAGACACCCAGTGGACCCAGAGAAGTCTAACAGGGCCCTGGGGTTTCCAACTCTGGTTACGGGCCTCTGTCAGTCCTATAGGGTGTCTGTCCCCCCTAGCAAGGTCATGCCATCGTGACATAGGTAAGTATGCAATGACTCAACTAATTTCTGATGCCATCTACTGTTTGCAGGGATCGCGCCCGCAAGACATCCAGTGGACCCGGAGAAGTCCAAAAGGGTTCTGGGGTTTCCAGCTCTGGTTACGGGCCTCTGTCAGTCCTACAGGGTGTCTGTCGCCCCCAGCAAGGTCATCAGACCTCCCATCACCATAGCCCTTGTCAAAAAGTACTACGCCCCCAGGCAAGCGTAGGGCGAGGCACCACAACAGCCTGGGGACAGTCAACAGTGGGCAGCAGACGCACCGCCACCACCTCCAAAGTCCACCTCAGCTCATCTACAAAAGCTGGAGCGTTGCCTACGACACGTGGCCGACCAGCAGGTGGCCAACCATCGGGGCAGGTACGAGCAGGTACTAGGCCCGTGATCGACAAGTCGTCATAATGTGTCCGACCCAAGACGTTAAAGAAGCACTACTAGGAGGCAACCTAGAATTGGCTACAAAGAAGCTCCCCGCGAAGCAGTCCAGGAAGGGAACCATTGAAGAGGGTTCCAGTGCGGCCCCACAAGCCGACACAAGCTTTGACAAACACCAATTCCAGAGTGCGGAACATCAGTAGCATTTCGAGGCCATCAAAGGATGGTCATTCCTCAGACAGAGATAGGGGCAGCTGAGGGATGATGAATTTTTGCACTTCCTTGGAGGAGGCAAAGCCATACAACCAGGATCGCCAAACTTGCGATTTATCCTTCATTACTGCTTTCAGTTATTCTGTTATTTCCCTTGTGATTTGACATCATCTGCTTCCAATTATTATTTCCATTGTGATTGAACTGCACATGCAGTTATCTGTCGCATTGTGAGTAATTTACCACTTTTGGAATATGGTCGTACTTACTTTACGATGATTTGTCTAAAACGCAAAAATGTGTGTAAGTCTGGTGTACTTTCGTTCACACACCTTTTTCAATAAAATGTAATCTCGGGTATCAACCGTGCCTAGGTTACGAGCTATTTTTAATCTTTTAAAAAATGGCCAAAACAAAAAAAACAACAAAAACAAACAAGAACAAAAAAATATATTTTTTTGACTAAAAAGCCAAGACGCTTTCGAAAAGAAAAAAACTCCAGCTCTTTCTTTGAAAAAGATTCACCGATCAAAACACAAAAGAGTTTTTGTTGAAAAAATGTGTTACACATGAAGGGTGAATGCTGTGAAAATTTTCCCGAACACCCAAAATGGGCTCGGATGAATGCATGAATTGACAAAAGGGCATGTGTTGGAAACACTGGGTTGACTTCAATAGGAAAAATGAATCCTGAGCCCTAGTGTCACATGACCACAAAACTTGATGCTTGAGTGTCCACATAGGTGCATGCATGACCAGTTTTGCATAAAATTTCTGAATCATCATTGTTGCACGCGTGTCATGGAAATAATGTGGGACATTCCTTTATCTCTGAACCGCTGGTCAAACCAACACCCTGACATATATCATGTCCAGTCGTTCTACAAGCTTTAAGCCAAAATCCCAACTCGCCCTAAACCTTGACCCGGGATGAGAATTTTCATCCTCGCCCTCGGAAGAAAACAAAAAAGAAAAGAAAGTTCTCGATCAAAGATCGAAAGAAAACAAAAGGAAAAAAGAAGGTTCCCGATCAAAGATCGGAAGAAAACAAAGGAAAAAAGAAAATCTCCAATCAAAGATCAGAATAAAATGAAAGAATTATACAGAAGGGTCTTCGGACCAGACAAATATCCAAACAGTACAGAATAGTCACAACCAAATAAGAAAATAAAGGAAACCACGATTGAAGTGGTCCTCTCCCTTTGATTGCCAACCAAAATCTTGTGCGCTGACGACTTTCTCGCCCCGCATTAAACAAAAATAGAAAAGGGGAAAGGCCAAAACACTTAGAGCCAAATTTCTCACCAAAACACCATTCCCGAAAAAGTCCTATTGATCCATGATCACGCATGTAATCTTTGATTTGATAGTAAATGATTTGCAAAATTAAGTCATGACATATCTATGGTTTGGAATTAGGATAAAACACTTACATGTGTGAGATTGATACACTTCAAGTGATTTTCTTCTATTTTGTTGGACCCAGTGTTTCCTCTAAATGGTTGTTTAGAAAGGAAACGCTAACATCCAAAATCTCATTTGTGGTTATGAGAAAATTTCATCAGCATACTCTCTTTCCCCAATAAACACATTGTTTTCTCTAAAAATTATATGTTGCTCTGATGGGTTGGAGGTTTTGTTTCTTTACTAAAGCATGTTCACATTTTAGTGAGAGAACACCGAGACTATTTTAGTCTCACACTGTTTAGCAAGAACTACGTAGGTCTGAGTTCCTCATCACAAATTGAGGATACATAGGAGCAAAAGCCCCGTTTTTGTCAACCACCCCTCCTTTTGCTATCATGACCTGTGAGTCCGGTGGCACGCGGAGACGCCATATACGGTAACCCGCACACACCTTTTGCTATCATGACCCGAGAGTTCGGTAGCATGCAGAGACACCTTATCGTTATCCGCACCTCGTCATTAAGAGACCCTAAGTCCGATTGACAAGCAAAGGCCAATGTGGTCATCTGCACCCTTTCCGAAGATGTCAACATCTTCCGGTAGAGACTATTTTAGTCTCACATCGCTAAAGAACTACATAGGTCTGAGTTCCTCATCCAAATTGAGGATACGTAGGAGCAAAAGCCCCGCTTTTGTCAACCACCCCACAGTTTTGTCACCCTGACCTGTGAGTCAGGTGGCATGCGGAGATACCCAAGGGTTATCCGCACCTTTGTCTACTAGAGGCAAGCGAGCCTGTTGATCGAGACTATTTTAGTCTCACACCTTTGTCATCCAAAGACGGCAAGTCTGATAACATACAAACATACCCAAGGTATCTGCACCTTTGTCAACTAGAGGCAAGCGAACCTGTTGACTGAGACTATTTTAGTCTCACACCTTAGTCATCCAAGACCGCAAGTCTGATGACATGCGGAGATACCCAAGGGTTATCTGCACCTTTGTCAACTAGAGGCAAGCGAGCTTGTTGACCGAGACTATTTTAGTCTCACACCTTAGTCATCCAATACCGCAAGTCTGATGACATGTGGAGATACCCAAGGGTTATCCGCACCTTCGTCAACTAGAGGCAAACGAGCCCGTTGACACGCAGAGACCAATGTGGTCATCTGCACCCTTCTCAGAGATGTCGGCGTCTTTCGGCCGAGACCGCGAAAAAGTCTCACCTTTGCTATCGTGACTTGAGGGTTTGATAGTGTCGCAACGTGCCCTTCGCGGGCGAGCGAGGGCGAGGCTCACGGGTGCGCTTTCCAAAGGAGGAAAGATGCGCGGAGTCACCACCAACGTTTATTTGTGGAAAACGTCGGAAAAACCGAAGGAAACCGGTCAAAATGAAAATTCTAAGTTCGGGAGTTATATTTACGTTTGAGGAAGGTATTAGCACCTCTTACGTTTGTCTCAAAGGACAACAGCCTATTTTTTAGAATTTGTGGAATTGCGTTATCTTAACTTTATTTCTTTTTATTTTTTTTTTGAGGTCGACAAAAGCGGGGCTTTTGCTCCTACGTACCCTCCTTTGGAGAGGAAATCAGACCTACGTAGTTCTTTCTTATGCGTGAATCAAGTGATTCTTTTTACTTGAAGGGTGATCATTTTAAGGCGTTGGACCTTAAAAATGATCCATTTTACTTAGCAAGAAACTGAAATGATAAACTTTCAAAAACCTATTTTTGTGGACGAGCTTGACTAGGCGAGTTGATTTTAGCCTTAGTTTCACTTTAGTTATTAGTCAATTCAATTAAGAATGAGAAATCCCAAAGAGAAAACGTCCGATTGATTTTCCGCTTTACTTTACTAAAAGGTATTTTTTTTAATTATTATATTATTATTTTACCTCTTTTTTTGATTTCCAACTTGGTTATGGCACGACCGAACGGTCGGAATTCATTTTAACCAAAATTAACGGATGATACAATTCAAACGATCGGTGGAAATTTATTTTATTTTTAGATTAAACGAGAAATGACTTAAATAAATGGCTTAAGCACGTCAAAAGGGGGTATAAAAAGCGAATGAAAACGAGAATAAAAATATATGAAACAAAATGTGGACCACCACGGGTTCATAGAATGAATTGAAAAGCTTGGTTTGAGGTACTTACCCGTTGAAGACTGAAGGAAACGAAGAACGGACGATGAATCTTGAAGAATGATCGAGAATCTTCGCGTAATTACTCACGGAAACATTACGGAAATGTTACGGAAGCGCCTCGGCTTGGATTTTCTTCACGGAACTAATTTTCCTCAGCTATTTCGAGAGAGAGGGAAGTGCCTAAGGTGCTGAACCCTTTTCTTCTTCACTCCTCCCTCTATTTATAGCAAAATGAGGGAGAAGCTTGCCACCCAGCTCGCCCAGGCGAGCAAGGTTGCTTCCTCCAGAAGCAACAGCCTTCTGGAGGAATCTTCTGGAGGGCCCAAGTGGGCCTGGTTTCTATTTGCACCCCCACTTTTACTAAATACACCCCCTGCCTTTTTTTTTGTAATTCTTTTTTCGTAATGTTACGAAACTTTACGAATTTCGTAACGATACTTATTTTTCTTCCGCAAGGTTACGAATCCTTACGGATTATGTATTTACTCTTTTTTAGCTTTCGAAGAAGTTACGGAAACTTACGGATTGCGCAAAAACACCTCTTTTCGACTTCCGCCACATTACGGAATTTCACGGATCGCGCAAGCTTGCTTCCTTTAGATTTCTGAGACGTCTCAAGACTTCATTTATTGTGCAACAAAGGACGTCAAGTATCTCAAAGCGGCTAACCAAAGGTTGCATGTCATCAAGTAATAATCCCCGGACGAAATTAGGGTATGACAGTTGCCCCTCTTTACTTACCTCTCATCGGAGATAAGAGGAAAGCAAAGATAGGACACTGATTTCGTCCGTCTTTCCCTTTTCGTGATGACGACTCTCATCTCTACTTCTTCTTTTTTCTTCTGCACAAAACAAAATACAAACAACAACCAGAACAACGAATATAATACACATATACACATACTTGGCGAAGGAACCGATCTGGAAAACAACAGAATAACGTGCTTCCCAGTCACCAGAAGCTTCGCACTTGATAATGGAGAACACATGAACAGCGCTAGGCAATGACATTCATGGTGCTCTGAACAAAGGTGGAGTATGGAGGATTGCCTTGAGGGTCCGCACTTAGGCAATCATGAAACTCAGCTCCAAACTCGAAAGTGGAGGACACATGAACAGCCCTAAGCAATAACATTCATGTGGCTCCAGAAAAGGATGAGAATGGAGGATTGCCTTGAGGGTTCTCTCTTAGGCAATCATGGAACACAGCTCCAAACTCGAAAATGGAGGACACATGAATGACAACGCAATTCATTCATGTGGCTCCGGAAAAGGATGAGAATGGAGGATTGCCTTGAGGGTCCTCTCTTAGGCAATCATGGAACACAGCTCCAAACTCGAAAGTGGAGGACACATGAACAGCCCTAAGCAATAACATTCATGTGGCTCCGAAAAAGGATGAGAATGGAGGATTGCCTTGAGGGTCCTCTCTTAGGCAATCATGGAACACAACTCCAAACTCGAAAGTGGAGGACACATGAACAGCCCTAAGCAATAACATTCATGTGGCTCCGAAAAAGGATGAGAATGGAGGATTGCCTTGAGGGTCCTCTCTTAGGAAATCATGGAACACAGCTCCAAACTCGAAAATGGAGGACACGTGAATGACAACGCAATTCATTCATGTGACTTCGGAAAAGGGTGAGAATGGAGGATTGCCTTGAGGGTCCTCTCTTAGGCAATCATGGAACACAGCTCCAAACTCGAAAGTGGAGGACTCATGGACAACCCTAAGCAATAACATTCATGTGGCTCCGGAAAAGGGTGAGAATGAAGGATTGCCTTGAGAGTCCTCTCTTAGGCAATCATGGAACACAGCTCCAAACTCGAAAGTGGAGGACACATGGACAGCCCTAAGCAATAACATTCATGTGGCTCCGGAAAAGGGTGATTGGCGGGACCGAACGGTCCACCGGGTTTTTCCACCTAAAAGGATAACATGCTTTTTGCAAAGAAAAATAAATCATTCGCGAGAGCACCACATCTTAGAGAAACAATATACTTGTGCCAAGGGTAATCTTCCTTGTAACCGAGAATGAAGAGTAAGATGTCAACTTCTAGCTTTCAAATGAACACGCAGGGGAAACATCGGACTAAGCTGAAAATAAATCACTCATAGTGTATAAGACTCACAAGGCAAGTGTTTTATCCTATTCCCAAACCATAACTGCACCATGACTCTATTTTGCACGCGACTTCCTATCGAATCAAAGATCAAACGTACGATCACTGACCAATAGGATTTTCTCGAGGTCAGTGTTTTTGGAGAGGAATCTGGGTGTTTCGGTCTTTTCCTCTTTGCTCATGTGGGGTGGGATATTGCCAGTCAAGAATGATTATGAGTGGCAATCTGGCTTTGAAGAATTTCTGTCTTCTTTCTTTCATTGATCGAGAATCGCTTCTTTTCCCTTTTCACTTCTTTTCGATCTTTGATCGGGAATCCTTCCTTTTCTTTCTTTTGTTTCTTTCTTTATTTTCATCTTTTTCTTTTTTTCTTTCTTTCCATTTCTTCCTTCAATTTTCCTTCCCCATCCCTTTCTTTGGAAAATCGGGTTTTAACATTCCATTCGCTCTCCCTTGAGGAGATTTCACTGTCCTTTGCTTCGGGGGAAAGGAGGAGGATTCTTTGGATAGGCCAAGGTTCAAAAAAAGTCCAAGGTTGTGTTTCAATGGGTGTCAAGGTGTCGCTCTCGGTCTGAACTTCCGTATTATTCCATAAGGCACGCGTGACAATGATGATTTGAAAATAACGTGCAAAATTAGTCATGGCTACAACCAGGTGGGCACTCAAGCATCCCGTTTATGGCATTGTGATACTACGGTTGGGAATTTACACAGACAGACCCAACGTTTCCAAGTTATGTTCTTTCATCAGTTCAATGAATTCATCCACCCTTATCTTGGTTCATTCTGGAAAATAAACTCTTAGCATCAGTCCCTTGTTTCCAGAAGATACGTTTGCTCTTTACGAATGATTTATACTTCTTAACTATAACATGTCGAACTTTGCGGTCTTTCTTTCTTTTTTTCTTTTTTGTTTTTTTTATATATTCACAAAATTATACACCTATGGTCTTCTATGAAGGAATTTTCTTTGTATATCTACACTCTTGTACATAACAAACTCTTTCTGTACATGCATGGTGGCGGCGGCGTCCGCGGCCTGTGGTGCATCACCCTGGACCTGTCTCTGCGTGCAGTACTTCTCAATAAAAGCTCGGGTGATGGGCGGCCGAATCACCTTGCTAGGTGCGACGGGGACGCCGAACGACTGGCAGAGTCCTGTGATCAAGGCGGGAAATCCCAGGGCCCTGTTGGACTTATCCGGGTCCAGAGGGTGCATGGTAGGCGCCATACCTGCAAATATATAGATGGCATCAGCAATTAACTGAGCCACATGAATGCTCATCCGCGTCAGGATGGCGTACACCAGCTGACACTTCGGCAGGGGGAGGTCGGAATTATGGTCGCTGGGCAGGATGTTGCTGAGCAGCAAAGTCATCCATATCTGAGTCAGGGTGGTCATGTTGGTGCGCATGATCCGCAACCGTCTCCCGGCAGCAGTCCGGGCAAAATCTTGCCCCGGTATACATAGCAACTGGGCGATGGCCTCCTCATCGAACCCATCGGACCGGTTCCTCCTCTGGCCATACTCATATTCCTGGCCCTCTTCCAACACTAAAGGATATCCCAGGAGCTGGCCGATAGCATCTGCATCAAACGGGATCCACTGACCCCTAACCCAAGATCTCATATCACGCACGCCCTCCTCTGTAGGCCAAGCGTTGGCATAAAATTCGAGGACTATGTCTGGATCGAACTTGGCCATGGGAGTGACCAGTGATGCCCACCGCCGGCGAACTATTTCTTCCTGGAAATCGGTATACTCATCGTCCCTGAGCTGGACGCGTCGCTCCCGAAGAAATGACCATCCCTTGATGGCCTCGAAGCGCTGCTGGTGTTCAGCGCTCCTAAAGCGGTGACTGTCATATTCGGGAGCGAAACTGGTTCCTTCAGCCGCTTTATCCTTCCTGGATCTCTTTGAGGCAAGTTTCCTCGGGGCCATTTCCTGCGAGAACAAACATTTAGAAGTTACTTTTACAAGATAACACTTGTCTTAACGCAAAAATGTCATGTTAACCCCTCCGGTTTAGAACGAAATCATGCGCACGTTTAAAGTAGCACATTTACGCACATGCGTATGTGTAGAATATCCTACTATTTATATCAACATAGAGGCCATCCAACACATTCTAATTGTCATACATATATATGCATTTTGGAAAGGACACACATTCTCACGCTTAAGGCATTGCGTCAAAATTTACACTTAACTATGTCCTAAACACTTGCTATCACAAACTACCTACACACACTCAAAATATATATACCATACAAACTTTCATTGTTTCACATACACTTACGCATATTGGCAAGATATATAACATTATGCACATACTTGCATTCAAAAGGGAATCCCGTGCTATCATACATTCATTTAGGAAGGGACCTCAATATTCCTTCACCCTTTACAAAGAATTTCATGCCCTTTATATTTACACATATATCTACACATCATTGAAAAGCATTTCCCACGTTACTTAGGTGCAAAGTACCAATCATGGGGCAGCCCAAATTCTTACAAACAAATCCCTATTTTCATGCTTTTCTAATCCTAAAACCAAATTTTGGATTCCTAGCCATAAGCATGTTTCCTTGCATTGAAGCTACAAGTTTGGGTTCCTAAGCTTGGAATTGCATTTGAACACCTATTTTGAATCTCCTATGTTGTACCTACATACATAAAAACAGCCCCACCATCCCAATTTTTACAAAATCATATTCATACACCATTGGGGCATCTCACCGAGCACTTGGTGAGCGCATGTTTGGACATGAATTGCAAGAGAAGGGGAGCAATGTGGCATGCCCCATTGCTTAAGAATACAACCTAGGCCTAAGGCCTTTTCATTCAAATCCTCAATTCAAGAAAACAAGCACCAAAGCAAACCAAAACTGCCTCACAAATATAAGCATGTTCTCACAATTTAAGGCACCAAAAGATGAAGAAAGCACATCAATGGGAAGCAAAAACATCAAGGATGGAATACTTACTTGTTGGAGTGAATTGAAACACCAAAAATGAAAGCAAAAGGCAACCAAAAGTGGCTTGAGGGGGCAAGAACTGCAAGCCTTCGTGTTCTTTCTTTCTTGAATGAGGGGGGGGGGAGTTTTTGGATGCCAAAACGTTCCCCTCCCTCGTTTTTTATAATTTGGGTGCAGGGGTTGCTCGCCCAGGCGAGCTAACCTGCTACCCTTTTTTTTTTTTAGGGGAATATTAACCATGTCCCCTCCTCCCTTACGGGTTAGCGTTTTGCCTAACTTGAACCTACTTAAGTTAGAATTAGGTGTTGATTACTTATTTAAAACAAACAATAGTAAAAGAAACTGTGAACGCAAAGGATACTGGGCTGCCTTGCAGCGACGTCCTATGCTTTTTTAGCGCCGGGTAGGGGTGGCGCTTGGTCGGTCGCGATCCTATCCTTCATTCGCTTCCATCCCTAAGTACCTGCAAGTACAAGCCAAATGATATGCGACCAATCGTGACCGGTCATCGTCTTACCTTGGTTGATTCCCGCAGTCAACTTGTCTTGACTTCTAACTGTGACCTGAGACGATTCTGCTCCTTGCTATCACAAGATATGCATGTGCATGTGCATGTATGAATGTTGCTAATGCGATGATTTTATTTTAGTGAAGGCTGGTTAGGTTCAATTTTAAATAAGCGTTTGGGGCACCCCATACACCGAGCGAAGAGGGCTCATGCCTATAACAAATCTAAAACACAAAGTTTGAAACCAAAGGGAGGACTAAAACCTCGCCCAACTTTTCCTCTTTTTAAAAGAACAAGAACAAATACAGAGGAAGGGAATCTCTGGAGGAAACCAGGAAGAACAAAAAACTCAGAATTAAAAGAACATGCAACGGTCCCCTCGATTGCCCCAGATTTCAAGCGTAATATTGTTTAACTACATCGGAGTTCACGGGCGAAGGCAATTCCTCGCCATCCATGTGGGTGAGTATCAGAGCACCCCCAGAAAAAGCTCTTTTCACCACGAAAGGTCCTTCATAATTTGGGGCCCACTTGCCCCGATTATCTTTAACAGCGTGGGACATCTTCTTCAACACGAGGTCCCCCTCGTTGAACTTGCGCGGGCGTACCTTCTTGTCGAATGCATTCTTTATCCTTCGGTGATACAAACGCCCGTGGCTCATGGCGGCCAAACGCTTACCTTCAATAAGGTTAAGTTGGTCGTAGTGTGCTTGAGCCCATTCTGACTCTTCTAGGCCTGATTCTACCATTATCCTCTGAGAAGGAACCTCTACCTCAAATGGGAGTACTGCCTCCATCCCATAAACCAAGGAATACGGCGTTGCCCCAGTAGAAGTTCGCACCGAAGTTCTGTACCCGTGTAGGGCGAAAGGCAACATCTCGTGCCAATCTTTGTATGACACTGTCATCTTTTGAACAATCTTCTTGATATTCTTATTCGCAGCCTCTACAGCCCCATTCATCTTTGGCCGATAAGGGGTAGAGTTATGATGCTGGATCTTGAAGTCTTCGCACATCTCCTGCATCATCTTATTGTTCAGATTGGTGCCATTGTCAGTAATGATCTTCCTGGGGAGTCCGTATCGACAAATCAGCTCCTTCTTTATGAATCTAACTACCACATTCTTTGTGACATTAGTATAAGAAGCTGCTTCGACCCATTTGGTGAAGTAATCTATCGCCACAAGAATGAAGCGGTGACCATTCATCGCTTTGGGCTTGATGGCCCCAATGACATCTATTCCCCACATAGAAAAAGGCCAAGGGGCGGACATAACATTCAGAGGATGTGGCGGAACATTGACATTGTCCGCGTATGCCTGACATTTATGACATTTCCTGACATGAGCACAACAATCGCTTTTCATGGTGAGCCAATAATAACCGGCCCTAAGAATTTTTCTGGCCATAGCATGCCCATTGGCATGTGTCCCAAAGGAACCCTCGTGGATTTCCTCAATCATGAAGTTCGCCTCTTTGGCATCCACGCATCGTAGGAGGGTCATGTCGTGGTTTCGTTTGTACAGGATGGTACCACTTACAAAGAAACCAGTAGCCAATCTCCTCAACGTCCTTTTGTCATTGTCAGAAATCCCTGGTGGGTATTCTTTGTTCTCGACATACTGCTTGATGTCGAAATACCACGGTTTCCCATCCCGCTCTTCCTCTATTGCATAACAATATGCCGGCCTGCCTTGGGATTTGAATTCGATGTACGGCAGATCCCCGTGTGGGGCAAGTTGAACCATGGATGCCAGGGTGGCTAGTGCATCAGCCATTTGATTCTCTTCCCGAGGTATGTGGTGAAAGGAAATATCGTCAAAGTACTTGGCTAACCTCAAGATGTGAGTTTGATAGGGTATCAACTTCGAATCCCTAGTTTCCCATTCTCCTTTCAACTGGCGTATCACCAAAGCTGAGTCTCCATACACCTTGAGTAGTTTTACATCAAAATCAATGGCCGCCAGAACCCCGAGGGCGCATGCTTCGTACTCGGCCATATTGTTGGTACAATCAAAACCTAGCCTAGCCGTGAAAGGAATACACTGATCATCCGGGGATACAAGGACTGCCCCTACTCCGTGGCCCAAAGCATTTGATGCCCCATCGAAGCAAACAATCCATTTGTCTAGGTCCTCATGCGTTCCCTTCTCTTCAAACAGGGCCATGATATCCTCATCTGGGAACTCGGGGTGCATCGGTCGATAATCCTGGAGGGGTTGTTGGGCCAAATAATCCGTTAAGGCACTTCCCTTTACCGCCTTTTGGGTGACGTAAACGATATCGAATTCAGATAATAGTACCTGCCATCTAGCGATTCGTCCCGTGAGGGCTGGTTTTTCAAAGATGTATTTCACGGGATCCATTTTGGAAATAAGCCACGTGGTATGGCTGAGCATGTACTGCCTAAGCCGATGTGATGCCCATACCAGAACACAACATGTCCTTTCCAGCATTGAGTAATTCATCTCACATGCGGTAAACTTCTTGCTCAGATAATAGATGGCTTGCTCCTTTTTCCCAGAATCATTATGCTGACCCAACACGCACCCCATAGACTCGTCCAACACGGTCATGTACAGAAAAAGAGGTCTTCCTGTTACAGGTGGCATGAGCACCAGGGGATTCGCGAGACTCTGTTTGATCTTCTTGAAGGCCTCTTGGCAGTCACTGTTCCATAGGACCGCTTGGTTCTTACGTAACAGTTTAAAAATGGGCTCACATGTAGGGGTGAGTTGCGAGATAAATCTCGCGATATAATTCAACCTGCCCAAAAACCCCCGAACTTGCTTCTCCGTGCGGGGTTCCGGCATTTCAAGGATGGCCTTCACTTTCTCGGGATCTATCTCTATCCCTTTCTGACTTACGATAAATCCTAGCAGCTTCCCCGACTTCACCCCAAAGGTGCATTTGGTTGGGTTTAGTTTTAATTGGTATTTCCGCAACCGTCCAAACAGCTTACGCAGATTGACAAGGTATTCGTCCTCAGTCCGAGACTTGGCAATCATGTCATCTACGTAGACCTCTATTTCCTTATGCATCATGTCATGGAACAACGCCACCATGGCACGCTGATAGGTTGCCCTAGCATTTTTCAGTCCGAAGGCCATCACCTTATAGCAGAACGTTCCCCATAGGGTGACGAAAGTGGTCTTCTCTACATCTTCGGGTGCCATCTTTATTTGATTATACCCCGAGAAACCATCCATAAATGAGAAGAGGGCGAATTTGGCTGTATTATCTACCAATATGTCAATGTGTGGCAGGGGAAAGTTGTCTTTAGGACTGGCTCGGTTCAAGTCCCGGTAGTCTACACACATTCGAACCTTGCCGTCCTTTTTCGGGACTGGGACAATGTTGGCCACCCACTCCGGGTACCGTGCCACAGCTAAGAAACCTGCATCAAACTGCTTCCTTACTTCTTCTTTAATTTTTAAAGACATCTCGGGTCTCATTCTTCGTAACTTTTGTTTAACCGGAGAAGACCCAGGATTCAAAGGCAACTTATGCTGCACAATGTCGGAATCCAGACCGGGCATATCTTGATATGACCACGCAAAGACATCTTGATACTCTTTAAGAAGGGTTATCAAGCCTTGGCGGATAGGCATGGTCATACCGGTTCCTACCTTTACTTCCTTCTTTTCCTCTGTGGTCCCCAAGTTTACCAATTCGGTTTCTTCTTGGTGAGGCTTCATTTCACGTTCTTCCTGAGCGACCAGCCTCTCCAACTCTGGTGACAGGACGTCCTCTTCCTCTTCCTTGTTTATCGTTTGGCTTATATCTCGATCGAAATCGATTGTCAAACCCTCGTTGTTAGGTTCCTCAAAGAATCGACCCTCACATCTATACCAAACAAGACAAAAGAAACAAAAACATGCAAAATGATATGAGAAAAGGTGGTACTGCAAGAACAGATGAAACAAGATCTCTTTGTTTATTTAATAAGGTAGGTTTCACAAAACAAAAGAGGACGGAAATCTATAGGCTCTAATTACATTGAATCGGCGGTATAGACTTCTGACTGGCTTATCACGCGCCAGTTCCCCACTTGGGAATCGGGGTGGCATGGTTGCACAAAACTTGGTGGGTCTTGAGGGAACTCCTCTTCTATCGCGGCCACCTCCTCCCCGGACACCATTCCAGCGCTGGTGAAACACTGGCTAATACGGCCGGGCCATATCCTATCCGCCCGAAATCTTGACGGCACGTTCCTCCTCCCCGGCATCCCGGGTTCATACCCTAATCCATATTTGTATGGATTTCCCTTGATATCGACCACGTCAGCATTCCCGAGGCAGTCCTTGCCTAGACCCATTCTGGGCTCAAATCCGTTCTTAAGCATAACACGCGCCACCATTCCTGAGCATAACAGAGGCGCAGCTCACCACCTCAAAGGATTGGAAAGTCGTTTCCAATGATTCTTCCGCCGCTTCCACGTACGGTGCGGAGGAGGGGCAGCTCACTAACATATCCTCTTCACCCGACACTATCACTAAAAGTCCACCCACTGCGAACTTCAATTTCTGGTGAAGCGTTGAAGGGACCACTCCCAGGGCATGAATCCACGGTCTTCCCAAGAGGAAGCTTTAGGCAAGATTTATATCCATTACTTGAAACACCACATTGCAAGTGTGGGGGCCTATCTGAATGGGGATGTCGATTTCCCCCATTACTTCCCGCCGAGTACCATCAAAGGCCCGCACCACCATCGAGCTCGGTTTTAAACGTGATGCACTAAAAGGAAGCTTTTCCAAAGTGGTCTTCGGCATTACATTTAAACTCGATCCATTGTCGATAAGTACCTTCGCGACAACGTGGTCCATACATCTCACCGACACATGTAGAGCCTTGTTGTGTCCTCTCCCCTCAACGGGAATCTCTTCTTCCGCAAACGCGATGTAGTTGTTGGTGGTTATATGATTAACGATGCCTTCGAAACCCTCCACTGAGATATCATGTGCTACATGGGCATCGTTAAGAACCTTCATCAACAGCACACGATGAGGCTCGGAGTTTATGAGTAGTTCAAGCAAAGAGATCCTTGCTGGAGTTTTATTTAGTTGCTCGACTACCTTAAACTCGCTTTGTTGGATGAGGCGGAGGAACTCATGGGCCTCTTCCAAAGTCACTGTTTTTCCTTGAAATCCCTCTTTCTTTTCGGCTCCTCTTGCCACGGGAGGATCTACTTCCTTCGAGGGGGTGGCTATGTTTGTGGGCTCTTGGACCATGGGCGCCTTCCCTTTAGAGGGCAATTCCGCCGGGTGAGGGGAAGCGAACACCCGACCACTGCGGGTTACGCCACTGAGGCCGGTGATGTTGGTTACCTTAGCTGATAGGGAGTCAACTTCGGTTGCAACTCTTTCGCTGGATGCGGGAGGGGTATACTTCCACAGAACGGCCTTATTACTTTGATATGCAAATGGCGTCAACTTGGGTGCCGCCCGGGGGTATATGGGTGTGGAGCTGGTCCCTTTCCTAAAACATATTACTAGGGCCTTGGGGGTTAGAGGAACCTTCTTCTCTTCTGACTGCATGCAAATTTGTGGTTCTTCCCTCCCTCCTATGGACACTTCAAGCTGCCCGCAATCCATGAGCCGCTGAAGCAATTCTTCCACCGCGGGACAGGTTTCCATGTCATGCGACTCCCCGAGGTGAAATAAACATTCGTCCCTTTCATCTCCACCTTGGGGGACCATGCATGCTGCTTGCAGTGTTTGATAGATGAAGCGTCTAGAAGTAACCACTTCTTCTAACCTCTTTGTCCGTGATGGCCCGTCCTCTTCGACGGCATTCACGCTAGCCCCTCCATGACTAGCTAGCGGGTTGGTTTTAACATTTGGGCCTTCCTCCTGAAACGCTAGCCAGCCGGCACTAATCAGTTGCTGCACTTTATACTTGAACGGGATGCATGAGTCAATATTGTGTCTGGGAACTCCACTATGGTACACACACTTGGCACCCGGGTCATACCACTTGGGGTTGGGTGGCTGGAGAACCTTCCCGGGTATGGCCACCACCAAATGATTCTCCAATAATGAAGGTCATAACTCGGAGTATGCCATGGGAATAGGAGGGAAGTTGTCTTTCGGGGGCGGGTGCTGTGCATATTTATAGGTCGCGCCGGGGGCTGTATTATTAACTGGCCGGGGTGCGGTTGGGGCTGTGCGTTGGGTCGACGCTCTTTCTGCTGCGGGTGGTCCTTTTACTTGAGTCGGGAGGGAATTCCCGGCTCGGATTAAAAAATTTGGGGGACTGGGCTAGTATGAGCTTTGCATATTTTGGGGTGCTTTCATCCATGTTGGGGCGGTGGTGACCGCGTGGGCGTCTCCTTCCTTTTTCCTCGCGCCTACTGCTGGGGCTCTTCTGTTGTTGTTGGGGGCCATATTGGCAGCATATTCGAACTTGCCTTTTCGTAGCCCGGATTCAATCCTTTCTCCGGCGAAGACGAGGTTCGCAAAGTTAGCTGGCATGTAGCCTATCAGTTTTTCATAGTAGAACGTGGGTAACATATCTACCATAATTGTGATCATCTCCCTTTCCGTCATGGGCAGTACGACTTGGGCTGCGAGATCTCTCCATCTCTAGGCATATTCCTTAATGGACTCATGCTCTCGTTTAGTCATACCCTGAAGCTGGTTCCGATCGGGAGCCATGTCCGTATTGTACTGGTACTGCCTAATGAAGGCAGTTGCCATGTCCTTCCATGATCGGATCTGGGAAGCTTCCAGATTGGTATACCATGCTACAGCTGCCCCGGTCAAGCTGTCTTGAAAGAAATGGACCAACAACTTTTTGTCCGCAGAATACGCCCTCATCTTCCGGCAATACATCCGGAGATGCCCTTTTGGACATGTCGTCCCTTTGTACTTATCAAAGTCCGGTACTTTGAACTTGGGAGGGATGACGATGTTGGGCACGAGACATAAATTCGCTAAATCCGAGAATGGGTAATTGCCAAGGCCCTCAACTGCTCTTAACCTCTCTTCAAGCGCCTCAATCTTTCCCTTATCTTCCGCAAAGGGAACAGATTCTTTTACGGGTGTGGGTGAGGCCGGGGTATGACGGACTATGTTCGGCAGGGGGCCAAGATGGGTATCTCCTTCCCCATCGTCTTGCCCGGGATAGTCTTCATAAGGTGGGAGTTGCCCCTCAAAAGTAGGGGCTTGGCTTAAATCTTTCGGGGTGGCACGGGGGGTGAAGTCCGGAGGCAGGCCATAAGGATAAGCTTGCGGACTATACCTTCGACCGAACACGGCCGTGTTTCTGTCTAGGCCCGGATTCAAGGCGGGCTGCAGCACCGGCTCCGCTTCCCTAACTGTACTGGAGGCGGTTGTGGTGGCTTTATCCTTTATGGTTTTCTGAAGTTTTAACATGACCTCCGAGATGGAGCCCATTTGATCTTTTAAGGCCGATAGATCGGCCTTCATCTGTTCCTGCACGCCCTCTTCATTATCCATTTTTCTGGATCGAGTGTTATAGGGGTGCCTTGGTGTTTTCTTAGTTATGATGAAATTCCCAAAGAAATAAACAACGGTGAGTATGCCACCAAAACATGAGTATGCAAATGGATGATCGGAGCACTTGGATCCACCCCAAGATTTTTAGATAACATAATGAGTCCAGAACTTCTCATTTTATAAAAAGAACAAAGCTTTCATCTAGCCAAGATTATACAAAGGTGTTACAAAAGAACCTAACGATTCCTAATTATATGGGCCATCAAATCTATCATGTGCTGACAGTAATTGATTAGCCCATGGATCTCCTCGGGGGCAGTACACACTTCGGCCATGGCTTTTGCTTTGGCTAACATACGCGGGAGGTCTTGACTTCCATTTAAGGTCAAGGCGAACCTATCAATCCACATAGTCGCTTCTTGATGCAACGCATCAATCACCCTCCCTCTTGCTTCTTTTTCGGCATACACTTGTGCAAAATCCTCCACTAGCTTTTGTTCATGGGCCATGGACTGGTTCAATTCTTCCTTGTATTGCCCTAAGATAGCTAGCATGCTTCGCTCCGTGGCTTCCAAGTGTTGAGCCAAACTCCTTTTGGACCTCGCGCAAGCAACTAATTCTTCTTTTAAGATCATGCCATGCACCCGTGACCGATCTCTCTCCTCTCTTCGGAGCTTGAGCTCATTGTTACTACCCCACAATGCTCCTCGGAATTTCTCTCGGCCATATTCCTCCTTGCGGGCCCTTTTGGTTTCTTGTTCAAGGGCTTTTGTAGTGGCCGCGTTTTTCTCTTGTAACTCGGTGCACTCTTTCCGGATGTGTGTAGCAGCTGACTTGAACTTCTCCTTGGCGAGTCTTGTCTTCCCTAGCTCTAATTTTAGAGCTCAGACTTCTTCATCTTCCTCCGGAGCTTCGAAATTCTCCTCATCGATAACTTTCAATTTGGAGAGCCAATCTAACCCTCGCGCATGAATTCTTAGCCATCCATGATAACCTCCAATGACGCCATTTCGGATGCCCCTAAGCTCCTTGTCTTTCTTCAATGGATTCCTCCACGCCTTGTGGATTCTTTGTATAACCTTGAGACCTTGCGCGCCTAGATCCCTCACAAGGAAAGGCGAGAGACTTTCTTCGGTTGGCGCTCCCCTCATGGGATACCCTAGCTGTCTTATGGCGAGTGCGGGATTATAATTAATACAACCCCTAGTCCCTATTAGTGGAACATTAGGGTAGTCCCCACACGAGAAAAGAACTCCTTCCTTGCCTTCCTTCCAACGAGGAAACCAATTGATCGCGCTGCCCCCTATCCCAGCCAAATGTTGGTCCCAATCGACTCTTCCTTTTTCGGCGCATGAGCGATAGCTTTGAAGCGGACACGGGTGTCTCGTGTCTTGTCAGAATAGATGTGAAATCAACCATACACAGAGAGCGGGTAAACAACAGAGAATCCGTGCACTGTTTTTCTCACACCTCCGGTCAAAGGTGTTAAACAAATCTGCCAAGATAGCCACCACTGGACTTTCCTTGCTATGGTGATATGCGAGGAAAGCATCAATGGCGGCTAAGTCTACCAAACCGTCGACGTTCAGGAAGAGGACAACCCCAAAAATCAGCAAGGCTAAAATATCTGCAAACGGGCCCCACTTCTCTTGGCTTGCCATATCCCTTGCCTTACCTTCCAAGTATTTCCGAGGCAAGCCCACTACACCGTTCCGAGTTTTCTTCGTGCAATCCAACTCCTTCGCTGAATCACCAACCACAGCCGTAATCTTACTCAAGGAAGGAAGAAAGCCGGAGAAAAGATACGGTTTTCTCCCCCCAAGAGGGCATCCTAATATTTCCTCAAACTCTTCAATAGTTGGTACCATTTGGAAGTCCCCAAACGTGAAACACCTCAACGGCTGGTCATAAAATTGGGCGAGGGATACGACAGCTTCTGTAAATACCTCCGCTGCGGCCAAATCTAGAATCTTCCCGTACACTTTGCGGAAGGCTCGCCTTTGGAGAGGTCCCATCAATCGTCCCAATTCCTTGAGGCTAGTGACATCTAGACTTTTAACCTTGACTTGATAAAACCTTTTGCCGTTTTGATTTGTCCCCATCATTTACCTAAAAAAGGGGTGGATCAAGACTCCGACATGAATGATGCAATGCGTATGCATGAAACGAAAAGAAAACAACACAAAGGGGTAATTCACACATACGAGACCGCAGAGATCCAATTTTAATGCTACGTTTTGGGCATGATGGCGCCTCAACGTAGTATTAAAAAGGTTACGTATTACTCTAAAGAAACCAAACATCACTAGCAAAACTATAAACTAGTGCTATTTACCGAAAATGCATGAGAACGAATGGCACGGAGCGTGTTTGCTCTTTGCCCCTATTTGGAAACCTATAGGACAATATCTAGGGGTCTCTAATAACTATTCCCCAACAATTCATAACTCACACAGCTGTTTTCTAGAGGTATCATCACTCAAGATAATAATATTGTGGCGGTATGGAATACCAGCGACAACATAATATAAAGAGAGAAAGCTCTAGACGAGGTTTCACTATTATCAAGCAAGTCAGAGACCTAGCATGATGATAGATTCACCTCCACTCCTTAAATTCCCATGAACCCGGGTGTAGGGCCCCTTTTTTACTCAAACCCGTGGGTGCTTAGAATGCAGTGTAAAGAATGTGAAATAGACGGTAGTTATTTACATTTTACACAATTTCAACAAATGCACACACGAAGTTTCAAAAATCCACAATTCCTCAAAATAGGCCTAACTCACAAAAATAGATCCCCAGTGGAGTCGCCAACTGTCGCAACGTGCCCTTCGCGGGCGAGCGAGGGCGAGGCTCACGGGTGCACTTTCCAAAGGAGGAAAGATGCGCAGAGTCGCCACCAACGTTTATTTGTGGAAAACGTCGGAAAAACCGAAGGAAACCGGTCAAAATGAAAATTCTAAGTTCGGGAGTTGTATTTACGTTTGAGGAAGGTATTAGCACCACTTACGTTTGTCTCAAAGGACAACAGCCTATTTTTTAGAATTTGTGGAATTGTGTTATCTTAACTTTATTTCTTTTTTTTTTTTTTGAGGTCGACAAAAGCGGGGCTTTTGCTCCTACGTACCCTCCTTTGGAGAGGAAATCAGACCTACGTAGTTTTTTCTTATGCGTGAATCAAGTGATTCTTTTTACTTGAAAGGTGATCATTTTAAGGCGTTGGACCTTAAAAATGATCCATTTTACTTACCAAGAAACTCAAATGATAAAATTTCAAAAACCTATTTTTGTGGACGAGCTTGACTAGGCGAGTTGATTTTAGCCTTAGTTTCACTTTAGTTATTAGTCAATTCAATTAAGAATGAGAAATCCCAAAGAGAAAACGTCCGATTGATTTTCCGTTTTACTTTACTAAAAGGTATTTTTTTAATTATTATATTATTATTTTACCTCTTTTTTTTTTATTTCCAACGTGGTTACGGCACGACCGAACGGTCGGAATTCATTTTAACCAAAATTAACGGATGATACAATTCAAACGATCAGTGGAAATTTATTTTATTTTTAGATTAAACGAGAAATGACTTAAATAAATGGCTTAAGCACGTCAAAAGGGGGTATAAAAAGCGAATGAAAACGAGAATAAAAATACATGAAACAAAATGTGGACCACCACGGGTTCATAGAATGAATTGAAAAGCTTGGTTTGAGGTACTTACCCGTTGAAGACTGAAGAAAACGAAGAACGGACGATGAATCTTGAAGAACGATCGAGAATCATCGCGTAATTACTCACGGAAACGTTACGGAAACGCCTCGGCTTGGATTTTCTTCACGGAACTAATTTTCCTCAGCTATTTCGAGAGAGAGAGAGAAGTGCCTAAGGGGCTGAACCCTTTTCTTCTTCACTTCTCCCCATATTTATAGCAAAATGGGGGAAAAGCTTGCCACCCAGCTCGCCCAAGCGAGCAAGGTTGCTTCCTCCAGAAGCAACAGCCTTCTGGAGGAATCTTCTGGAGGGCCCAAGTGGGCCTGGTTGCTATTTGCATCCCCACTTTTACTAAATACACCCCCCTGCCTTTTTTTTGTGATTCTTTATCCGTAATGTTATGAAACTTTACGAATTTCGTAACGATACTTATTTTTCTTCCGCAAGGTTATGAATCCTTACGGATTATGTATTTACTCTTTTTTAGCTTTCGAAGAAGTTACGGAAACTTACGGATTGCGCAAAAACACCTCTTTTCGACTTCCGCCACATTACAGAATTTCAGGGATCGCGCAAGCCTGCTTCCTTTAGATTTCTGAGACGTCTCAGGACTTCATTTATTGTGCAACAAAGGACGCCAAGTATCTCAAAGCGGCTAACCAAAGGTTGCATGTCATCAAGTAATAATCCCCGGACGAAATTAGGGTATGACAGATAGCATGCGGAGATACCTTATGGTTATCCACTCTTTTCGTCAACTAGAGGCAAGCGAGCCCGTTGACACGCAAGGACCAATGTGGTCATCTGCATCCTTCTCGGAGATGTCGGCGTCTTCCGGCTGAGACCGCAAAAAAGTCTCACCTTTACTATCTCGACTCAAGGGTTCGGTAGCATGCGGAGATACCTTATGGTTATCCGCTCTTTTCGTCAACTAGAGGTAAGCCAACCCGTTGACACGCAAGGACCAATGTGGTCATCTGCACCTTCCCGGAGATGTCAGCGTCTTCCGACCGAGACCGCAAAAAAGTATCACCTTTGCTATCGTGACTCGAGGGTCCGGTAGCATGCGGAGATACCTTATGGTTATCCGCGCCTTTTGTCAACTAGATGCAAGCGAGCCCGTTGACATGCAGAGACCAATGTCGTCATTTGCACCCTTTCCAGAGATGTCAGTGTCTTCCGACCGAGACCGCGAAAAAGTCTCACCTTTGATATCGTGACTCAAGGGTTCGGTAGCATGCAGAAATACTTTATGGTTATCCGCACCTTTCGTCAACAAGAGGCAAGCGAGCCCGTTGACACGCAGAGACCAATGTGGTTGTCTGCACCCTTTCTGGAGATGTCAGCATCTTCCGGCTGAGACTCTTTTGGTCTCACAACATTTGCTGATCATGACCTATGCATCAGGTGACAAACGAATATACCCAATTGATTATCTGTACAAAGACAATATCTACTAATCCCGACCCATGCGTCAGGTGGCAGGCGGAAATACCCCAAGTGGTTATCCATACAAACACAACATCTGTTAATTCTGACCCATGCGTCAGGTGGCAGGCGGAAATACTATAGAAGCAAGCTTCATGATGATGAATCAAGTTGATTCAAGTAGTTTTGATGATGACAAAGATCCCAAGAGAATGATTTCAAGATTGAGTCAATAAGTTCAAGATCAAGGTTAATTTCAAGTTTCATGAGAAGAAATCAAGAAGATTCAAGATTTAAGAGAAGTTCAATATTCAAGATTCAAGAATCAAGATCAAGATTCAAGAATTAAGAGAAGACTCAATCAAGGTAAGTATTAAAAAGTTTTTCAAAACATTGAGTTATACAAGAATTTTTCACAAAATCATTACCAAAGAGTTTTACTCTCTGGTAATCGATTACCAGAAGGAAGTAATCGATTACCAGTGTTTTTAAACGTTAAGATTTCAAATTTCAAGAGTTACAACTTGTGTTTAAACATTTTCAACTTGTGTAATCGATTACACAATCCTTGTAATCGATTACCAGTGTTTTAAAACGTTAAGATTTTCAAAATTCAAAATGAAGAGTCACATCTGTTGATGTGTAATCGATTACCAGTGACTGTTTTCAAAAAACTCATTTCCAAAAGTCACAATTCTTCAAGTGACTTGTTTCTGAAGATTCTTTCAAAAGTCACAACTTTTCTAAGTGACTAGTTTTCAAAAGAGTCACAACTTTTAAAGTGACTAGTTTTTTAAAAGAGTCATAACCTTTTAAAGTGATTAGTTTTAAAGAAATTGCCAAGAGTCATAAACTTTAACTTGAGTCATCAAATGATTATAAATATGTGACCATGGCATGAATTTTAGAACAACTGTTTTTTAACAGATTTTTTATAATTCATCTTCTCTTCATCTTTCTAAAAGTTTTTGTTCAAAACTTTCTCTTTCAAGAAAAGTTCTTTGTTCAAAAACTTGTGTTATTCATCTTTTTCATTCTCTTCTCCCTTTGCCAAAAAGAATTCGACAAGGACTAACCGCCTGATTCTTTTTGTGTCTCTCTTCTCCCTTTTCCAAAAGAATGAAGGACTAACCGCCTGAATTCTTTTATGTCTCCCTTCTCCCTTTTCAAAGAATTCAAAACGACACAGTCTGAGAATTCTTTTGATTCTTCCCTTTCCCTTAAACAAAATATTTCAAAGGACTAACCGCCTAAGATATCTTTTATTTCCCCTTCACAAAGTTTCAAAGGACTAACCGCCTGAGAACTTTGTCTTAACACATTGGAGGGTACATCCTTTGTGGTACAAGTAGAGGGTACATCTACTTGGGTTGTTGTAACTGAGAATAAGAGAGGGTACATCTCTTGTGGATCAGTTCAAGTGGAGGTACATCCACCTGGTTGTTCAAAGAGAACAAGGGAGGGTACATCCCTTGTGGATCTTTGCTTGTAAAAGATTTTACAAGGTTGAAAATAAATCTCAAGGACCGCAGTTCGCTTGGGGACTGGATGTAGGCACGGGTTGTTGTCGAACCAGTATAAAAATATTGTGTTTGTCTTCTTCTTTCCTACACTTTTTAATTTCCGTTGTGCGCTTTTACTTTTGGTTGAGTTTCTATTTATGTTCTTTACTTTCTTAACATTATAGTAAAAGCCTAATTGAATCTAGTAATTAAGAAGGATAAGTTTTTAATTAGTAAAGGTTCATCAATAATTAATTCAACCCCCCTTCTTAATTATTCCAAGGCCACTTGATCCAACAAATGCCCCGAGTGGTTATCCGTACAAACACAACATCTGCTGATCCTGACCCATGAGTCAGGTGATAGGCGGATATATCCAGCAGTTATCCGTACGCACATAGTTTTGCTACCCCGACCGTTGAGAAGTCAAGTAGCATGCAGAGATACCCAGCGGTTATCCATACACACAAAGATCTGTTACCCCGACCTATGAGAATCAGGTGACATGCAAAGACACCCAAGGGTTATCCGTACACACATTTATGCTACCCCAACCTGTGAGAAGTCAAGTAGCATGCATAGACGCCCTATACGGTAATCCGCACACATTTCCAAGACAAAAATGTCTTCAGCCATTGCATGCCTTCAAAGGCGACAACGCCTCACACATTTCGAAGAAAAAAATGTCTTCAACCATTGCATGAATTCAAAGGCGACAATGTCCTCACACATTTCGAAGACAAAAATGTCTTCAATCATTGCATGCTTCAAAAGGCGACAATGACCCTCATTTACATTTCGAAGACGACAATGTCTTCAGTCATTGCATGCCTTCGAAGGGCGACAATGTCTTCATTTGCATTTCGAAGACGACAATGTCTTCACCTCAAAAACTTCAATATCCTTTTCCCCTGTGCTTCATAGGACTTGATGTCCTTTGTTTGTACGTTTTTTTTATAAAAAAAGTTAAAATGAAAATGAAAATGAATTAAACGAGAAAAGAAGGAATTTCAATGTCTTCATGCCGGTCGGGTAAAGATTCAGCTTGAACGAAATTAATATCTTATCTTTACTTCCCTTTTATCTCCAATAAAAGATAAGTAACGAGTGGCAACTGTCATACCTTAATTTCCTCCAGGGACCATTGTTTGTTGGCACGTGACCTTCGTTTGACCACCTTAAAATGTTTAACACCCTTCGTTGTGGAATCCGTAAAGTTCCAGGATGTTTCAGGAAGAAACTAGCTAAACACATGAAATCGGGAGTGTATTTAGTAAAGTGGGGTGTGTGTAAATAAATTGTTACACTCTAATTTCATTTGGGGATCATTGTTGATCACTTCGGAAGGCTTAACACTCATCACGGTGGAATCCGTAAAGTTCCGTGAGGTTTCGAAAAGAAAACAGCCAAAAACACAAAAACAGGGGATGAACTTATCAAGATAGGGGTGTAAATAGAAATTCGAATCTAGGCCCTTTCAGAACATCTTGGAAGCAGGCTTGCTTAAGGAGGAAGCAACTAGATGGCAAGCTCCTTCCCGGTTTGTTGAAAAATGTCATCCGGGGCATCCGAGGCTTCGGTAATGCTTCCGCAAAATTTTTGAAAATCTTAGGTTAGCATATTTCGCTTAATATTGGTGAAAGGGAAGAGAAAAAAGCGGAAAATCAAGTCCGAAACACTCCCGTAAGGCTTCCGTAACTTTTCTGTAAAGTACGAAAAGGGGGGTGAACTTAGTAATTAAGGTGCGCTCGGAAATCTTCCTCAACAAGCCTCTGGGCGGCAAGCACCTCCTGTTTTCCCTATAAATAGGGGAGGGGGCTGTTTCAAAAATGTTCATGACCCCTAGGCTATGCATTTCGGCTATTTTGGGTGAAAAAAATGTGTTTTCATGAAGAAAATCCAAGTCGAGGTGCTTCCGTAACGCTTCTGAGATGTTTCCATGAGCAAATCCATGAATATTTTCCGTCGTTCTTCACCGTTCTTCATCTGTTCTTCGTTCTTTATTCGTTCTTCAACCGATAAGTGTTCAAATCCGAGACTTTCAATTCATTTCTTGTTTTGTTTACTTTTATTTTCATTTCGTTCACTTTCGGTTTTCTCTTCTTCCATTTTTAACGTGCTTTAACCGTTAATTTAAGTTGTTATCTTGCCAAATAATTGATAAAATGAATTTCAACCGATCATTTGTGTTGTAATCTCGTTTAACCACTGTTAAAATGAAATCTAACCGATTGTTCGCGTTGTAACCTAGATTAAATAAAAAAAAGACAAATAATAATAAAATAATCAAAATATCTTTGAATAAAATCATCAAAATATATTTGAATAAAATAATAATAAAAAATCAATCGGACATTTTTCTTTGAAAGTTTCTTTGAATTAATTGACTTATAACCAAAGTGAAACTAATGCTAAAATCAACTCACAAATCAAGCTTTGTTTGGAAAAGTCACTTAAAACCGTTTTAAGGTCCAACATCTTAAACGATCCTCTTTGCTTTTGTTGGTTAAAATGGACCATTCAAAGCATAAAACCAACACATAACTTTACCGCTTCTGCATGAACTACGTAGGTCTGATTTCCTCATCGCAATTGAGGATACGTAGGAGCAAAAGTCCTGCTTTTGTCGACCACCCTAAGAGATCGTTAATGGTCCAACGCCTTAACGTTTCTCTCCTTTTAAAAACCAAGAGATCGTTAATGGTCCAACGCCTTAACGTTTCTCTCCTTTCAAAACCAAGAGATCGTTAATGGTCCAACGCCTTAACGTTTCTCTCCTTTCCAAAAATCAAAAGATCGTTTAATGGTCCAACACCTTAAACGAATTTTGTTTGGTTAAAATATATCTTGCGAAAAAAGATAAAAACAACTTAACCAATGTTTAGTTCTGAAAAAACTACGTAGGTCTGATTTTCTCATCGCAATTGAGGAATACGTGGGAATGAGGGAAACACCCTTGTCGACCACACCAAAATTAAAAACATAAAAAGCATAAAAACACAAAAAGACATAAAAAGGGAAAATAAAACAAATTGAAGTCATGATATTGCACATTTAATCAAAGGCTATCGTCCCTTGTGGCTAACGCATGGGGTGCTAATACCTTACCCATGCGTAAATACAACTCTCGAACCTTTCACACTTGAAGTTCGTAGACCACATGTTCCGGTTTTTCCGACGTTTTCCTCAAATAAACGTTGGTGGCGACTCCGCACATTTTTCTCCCATGGAAGACGCACCCATGAGCCCTCGCGTTGCCCTCCCGTCGAAGGGTTGGTTGTGACAATAAGTTTGCATAAAACTCCTTGACCTGGGCCACATCAATGTGGTTATCAAGCTGCCTGGTCAAGGCCTTGTGCCACCACCTCCTCTCGAGCTCCTTTCGAAACTCGTCGTACTGGGTGACATAGAGATCCACATTCATCTCAGGGAGGATGTTCCTAGAGTGGATGTTCTGCTCGTACCTCTCCTAAGCGACCTCTGATACAAATCTCGTGGTATCATATGGCTCTTGAGGTCAGGAAGTGGATGCTCTTCTCTTTCTGGAGGCCATCTGCATCAAAACAAGCACGAGAAAGGAAGTTAGACAGGTTTTATTGAAGACTGATAACAGAAAATAAAATAGGAAAATGGACCGGGCGCTTAGCGAGGTAGACTCGCTTAGCGCGCCTTTAGAAAATAACATCATATGCTTAGCACGCAGGGCTCGCTTAGCGCGACAACAGAAAAATAAAGACTCTAGCTAAGCGAGACACCCTCACTTAGCTGAAACAACACAGTGGCTAAGCGAGTATGGCTCGCTTAGTGCGACACACTACCTAGGCTTAGCGCTAGTGAGCGCTTAGCGGGAATCGACTACTGCAACATTAATAGCTTAGCGCTAGTGAGCAAGCTCGCTAAGCCTTATTCAAAAACAGAGAAGAAATTGTGCTTAACGAACATGACTCGCTTAGCACATGAACAAAATTACGCAAAACTAAACTGCATTGGGCTGAGCGAGATAGACTTGCTTAGCCTAGGCTTATTCATATTCAAAGGCATGGTGGCTTAGCGAGCGTGGCTCGCTTAGTCGCAACCAGAATACCAAAAGCCTCTATGACATCGGCCTAACTAAGCTTACTCGCTAAGTGCAGCATGTCGGCTTAGCAAGTCCATACGAACTTAGGAATTAAAAACTTGAAATTTAAAGGCTCGCTAAGTCGTAGTGCAGTAGCTTAGAGAGTTCATACAGAGATGTATAAATGTAAACAAAAATGATGAACTCGCTTAGCGGGACAGGGCTCGCTTAGCAAGTACATTGAAATTTCTAGAAAAAATTGAGGCTTCGAAACCTCAACTCCCTAGCCACTTTCAGGCATAGGAAGCCTAAGGCACAACCCTGCAATCAACCTACATTACCTACTAAATTAAAGCCCTAACAACATACAATCTAAACAAGACACTAAGAAACTAGAACATCAACAACATCAAAATCACAGTGAAATTAAAATGTCTTCTACCCTAGGGTTCACAAAATAAACTCAAAAATGACAAGGGATTGCAGCACTTACTTGGATTGCAGAGATGAGTGAGTGAATGTGAGGCAATGAGCAGAGAAATGGAAGAACAGTGCAAGAGAAATGCCAATGATTGCAAATGAGAGAAAGGGAAGTTATAAGATTGTGCAAATGGTAACTGCTTAAGGCATTTATGTTTTATTTTTGGCAGTTTCGATCTACTCTCTAAGCACAAGTGACTCGCTAAGCGAGCACTCAGTGACGTTTGAATTTTCAGGATTTAAACTCATGCGCTTAGCGAGACCAACTCGCTTAGCCCAATTCGAAAAATAAGAAACCTGAGAGGTTTTTGGGCTTAGCGCACAGGTGTGCGCTGAGCGAGTTATGCAACTCTTATTGGCCTGCAACTTTCGTTAAGTAGGACATGGCTCACTTATCGAATTAAATGCCTCATGATGCAGTAGAGGGGTCACGCTTAGCGAGATGGGCTCGCTTAGCGCTATGCCATTTTAGAGAGAGTTATGGGCTTAGCGGGTATGGTACGCTTAGTCCAATAGCCATGAAAATCCAAGAAGAGAGCCTTCTACGCTTATCGCATAGACACGCTTAGCGAGAGACTATGTCGCGTTTAGCCCTATTCCATTAAATGCAATTCCAGAGAGGTTTCTGGGCTTAGCACGACTGTCTCACTTAGCGAGACCCCAACAACCAATGTTTGGGGGTTGCACGCTTGGCGAGAGATGCTACTCGTTCAGCATATAGAGTATGATTCACTTAGCGCATAGAGCGGGCTGAGCGAGGTGGATGACTGAAAATTTTTTCTAAGTTCTTTCCTCATCCAATGCTTCAAATAAGCTTTTGGCCAACCCCTCTATCATACCAAACATGTTTAAAATCTTACTCTAGCAATCTCAATTAAGTCAAAACCTAACTACATGCAATGATGAACATAAAAATGATTGAGAAAATCAAGAAAAAGCTGGGTTGCCTCCCAGTAAGCGTTTCTTTAACGTCACTAGCTTGACGTATGGTACCTCTATGGGTCTTGTGAAACATTAGCTTTGGAAATCTGAGCTATGTCATTCTCAATCTCCTCCATCTTGGAATAGACATTTCGGTCAATTGAGTGTTTCACTGCATCAAACAAATTGAGGGTAACCTTCTAGTCATCCACACTCATCTCTAGATTACCCTTTCCCATATCAACCACACAATTGGCTATTAACATGAATGGATGACCTAAAATCAGTGGAATTTTAACATCCTCTTCAATGTCCATTTTCACAAAATCTGCGAGAAAGTGAATTGATGCACTTTGACCAACACGTCCTCCACTACACCATATGACCTTGTGATTGAGCGATCTGCCATCTGCAATGTCATTCTTATTGATAAGATTTCTAGCTCTCCAATCCTTCTGCACATGGATAAGGGCATCAAACTAATGCTAGCTCCTAAGTCAATAAGGGCTTTTCCAATTGACATAGCACCAATTGAGCAAGGGATTGTAACACTCCCTGGATCCTTATACTTTGGTGGAAGGATTCTCTGGATAACAACACTACAATTTCCCTCCACCACAACAATGTCACTGTGGATATATTTGCCTTTCTTGGTCAACAGATCTTTGAGAAACTTGGAGTAAAGCGACATCTATTGCAAGGCTTCTCCAAATGGAATAGTTATCTCCAATTACTTGAAGATATCAAGGAAATGAGCAAAATGTCGTTCCTTGTCCTTCTTAGATGGCACCAAAGGATATGGTGCTTCCTTTCCTGTACTTAGAACAACCTCCTTCTTTTACTCTCTGGCCAACTCACTCTTAGTCTTTTTCTCTTCCTCACCATCTCTCTTTTTTTTCATTTTTTTCTTCCTCCTCTTCATTTAATTTTCTCTCTTTCAACTGATCTCCCTCATTTTCTTTTTCTACCTCATCTTTTAACTCCTTCTCCTCAATAGTCCTACTCTCATCCTTCACAATAGTCTCCCTCTTGCTTCTAGTCATGACAGCCTTACATTCTTTTATGGGATTTTTCTCTGTATTAGCTCCAAAACCTCCAGAAGAATTCCCAGAAATGCTTAGCTAGTTGTCCCACTTGGATCTCCAGTTTCTTGATGGCTGACTCAGTGCTCTTATGGTTAGACATTGAAACCTGCATAAACTGAGCCAAAGTTTCTTCTAGCTTGGTGGTCCTC